>NC_134314.1:69316660-69620772 GCF_964195595.1 Calonectris borealis
TATCTGAACTGTGGCGTACTATGTGGGCCTTTTTCAAGGTAAGTTCTGATTTGACATAGTTACATTTTTAATAAATACACAGTTAAGATTGGTTTTGTGTTGTGTATGAATATGCTGTTTTCTTTACACTGGGGGAAAAGTGCAATGCTATGCTATGCTAAATCCTGGGCTCTGAGGGTGTTGCATTTTTTTTAACACATATTGGTGAAGCTACAGAAGGCTGCAGGACTAACCTGAGAGATTTGAGCCCTCTTGCTCCGGTCTCCAAGCTTCTATGGAGGAGAGCGGTGGCACTCTATGACTCTGCCAGTGTAGCACCAGGCTGCACTTTTCAAGACAGCTTAATGAAAGTAGGAGCAAATCTTCGGGCACTTGGTATATATTGCATTTACATCCAAATTAATAGCATGGTCAGTATCAAACCATCATAAGGCACACTTTGCTCTGCATTATGATAGTGATCATGCAAAGCTGCAGACCCTATGGATAAATGCTGTTTGTCGTGAGTGTATGCTTTTTACTGTAAGTAAGTAAACTAATTTAGGTGCTTTCCTTTACAGAAATAAGAATTATTGTTTTACTGACCTGACCAACATGGATCTCGAATGTGTGGTATCCCTGGTTTAATGTTTGCTCTCCGGCATTCCAGGATGCAGCATTCACTCACACTTTTTTCCCCATGACACAGACAGATGTTTTGGAGTAATGTGATTCTGAGTTTTCAAACTGCTTGTGTTTTTCCAATTCTAACAGATTTATTACTTCATTAAATTTTTTTGTGTTTTCATCATGGAAATTTGGGAGATTTCGGGGTCTCTAGCTGACTCTGTTTCCATACACAAGAAATGCACTCTTGTGGCATTTATATGGTGAGATCACCAAAAGACTGAACTGGGCCTTGGTGTCCTTTACCCCTTAAATCTTGTTTTAAGTCACTGTTTCCTTTAGAAATAATTGACAATGAAATTACTTCATAGAAAGAAGCTGCTGATGAGCAGCCCCCCAGCATTTGTGAGACCATCTTTAGCGAACGCAGGTGAAGGGGAAGATAACTGCTCCAAAGCAAATGCCAAGCAATATTAATTTCCAGTAGCTATTGTTCATCTGCATTTTCTCTAGTAGGATTAAGGTGTCCTGCAGCTAGAGGAAGAGTTATGAAGCCTCTTTCTAGAGCACATATATTTCTCTTGTGTCAACCCATGTTAGATCTCCAGTGCGTAAACTGTCTTCTAGCCCAGACAAGCCCCAAAAGGAATTAAAAAAAGGGAGAAAGTAAAAACTTCTGTGAATTTCATTATACTATCACTAGGTGTACTCCTATGATGTAGTTTTTCCTGTCTCGAGGAAGGAGCTCAGAATCTTGAGGACCCTTTTTACCCTACTTTTTGTGATGTGTTCTTGCACATTATAGCCAATAAAGACCATGCTATCCTAGTAAAGACATAATAATGTACAGCAGATGAAAAAGCAAATCCTGTGGCTAGCTGATGGGCTACAAAAGACGCTTTGTAGGCTGCATACCTTGCATTGCTGCTGAGGAAATTATGCGACTGTGGGCAGGTCAGGAAATTTCAAGTATCTACGAAATTGTTTGTAATCACTGCCTCAGATTAGATTTTGCAAAAAAGCATTTTTCTTTGGTTGCAGGGCACAGGACCAGTCATTAGTAGGAGTATTAAATAGTTGGCCGTTCCAAGATGCTTTATAGGAGTAGGTATTCAAATATTTTTGAAAAATCCACTATTACTACCAAGACCAATAAGTCTACTCAAGCATTTAATTTATTACCAGTGCTAAAATAAAAATCATACCTTAGGGATTTAAGTGCTTCATATCTTTCTGCCTGTGAGTATTAAGATGTTCAAACTAGCTGACGCTTCTTTTCTTCAAATTACCAGAAGCAGCCTTAGAGGTAGCTCTAGCTACCCTGGAAAGGCAGATGTCCAAAAATCTACAAATATTTCCTGGAAATCTGACTCTTACACTGAGGTTAAAGAGAGGAGACAGAGGGGAGTAAATTCTGCAGCTCCCTTTTCCAGAGTACAGATTTTCTTATTTTTTGGTAGGGGTAAAATTGGAAGCTTGCTTCGATGAGGAGCTCTAAACGCATTCTGTAAATTGGGAGTTCCCCTTTAAGTTTACAGAATATTCTTGTCCAAACTGTTTGAACTGAAAGGGGACATAGCAGATGCAGCACTCAGTCATGTGCCCTGCTTGTGGTTAGCCACACAAAGCCAATTTTTTTCAGATGTTAAGCTCTACTACTCTTTTTTTTCTTTTTTTTTTTTTTTAAGAAGAAAGACTGAACACAGCTGCTCTTGACATCAAAAAACAGTCACTGAAGAAATAAAAAAGCACTATGCTATCCACCTAACAGCTGACATTTAAAGTTAATCACAGTGAGTTTACCTAAGAAATGCTGAGGACAAAAAAAGGACCTGCTGTACCACAAAGTATCTTTTCTCATTTGCTTGAACCTCACCTATGTATTTTTCCAGCATATCACATCATTCAGTTTGTCTCTGGTAATGTGTTTACCTGAAAGGTGTTCTTTATCAGGAGCTTGCTGGCGTTTGCCTGTCATTGCTACATCAGTCCAAGGTTTCTACAAGAATAAAATACTGCTGCTACAGATAATGTTGTCACAGAAGAGTTAAATTGAAAGGATACCCCTTTAAAGTTATGATAACAAATGGAAGAGGAAATAATGTGACTGTAATATGACACTAAAAAAAAAAACCAACACAAAATCCCTTAAGCACTGCAGTGAGCCACAAAACCTATCAATGTTTCTAATTTTGTTTTGTGAATCTTCTATTTCCAAGCTTTGTTTTCCACCATAAGCATGCAGCATCCACCCTTTTTTTTTTCCCATGGTTCAAAGAGATGTTTTGGAGCACTATGACTGCAAGCTCTCTACCTGCCTGTTCTCCTTCCAATTCTCAATTTAACACTTCACTACATTTTTTTTGTCTATGTTTTTATGAAGGCATTTTGGGAGCTTCGGGCTAAAGGAATTTATTTGGTAATTTAATTCCCAGGTAGCATGAAAAGTTTTCCCCATAATATTACTTTAGTAGTTGGGTTGGTTGCAAACGTGATCATTACTGTGCATGATTTTTCTCCCTGCAAGCATCCTGATTGATTTTCCCAGAATATGAATTTAATTCTGGATATGCTACCAGAAATATTTCTAAGTCCCCTGAACATCTCCTCTGCAGCTGCCTTCGCACTCCTCATGGGTGAGGCTCCCCCAGCCATCCCAACCGCCCCATGGCACCCTGTTCTGCTGCTGCTGCTGGGGAGGATGCTGGGGTGTAAGGTAGGGCTGTACTATACCTTTATAGCTTTATCACGGTATGGTGGCAGTCCCTGTCCATCCTGATTACGATCTGCCCTACAGTGTGAAGGACTGTAACCACACTGAACATTTTGCCCGCGTTTCCAATGGCTAGAGTATCTGTCGTGCTTCCTAACCAGCTCCTTCTTTGACTCGCAGGGCAAGTTTGAAGCTTTGATTCAACGTCAGACTCAGAGGTTTCTTTTCCCTTGAATGTTTAACAACAGTCAAATTGAAGAGAAGAGTTTCCTAGCACTTCTTCAGGCACGCAGTGTCTCTGCGGAGGCAAGCCCTTGGCACCGCAGACCACCCCGAGTCGGCGATGCAGTTGCAACACAGGTAAAAATCAGGGCCTTCCCTTGCCCTAGTCCCTACCCTGGGTTTCTAACATGCCAAGCTCTTTTCCCCAACACACAGGAACCCACCTTTGATTGCATCCTCCAGGCCACTTCTTCCACTGCTAACCTCTTCACCGCTCCCCAGCAGTCCCCAACCAAACCTTGCTGAGCTTTGGCTTTGACCCCAGCTGGCAACAACCATTTGGGTTTTTTTCTCAGGCTACAGCTGCTCAGAAGCTTCCTTGCACATAAGCAGTTATAATTGCAGAGTTCTCCTCAAGGACAGATGATTTATAGACTTAAACTCTCCAGCCTCTCAGTCGCACGATTTGGGAGAGGATGGAGAACAGGCAGAGAGGAATTTCTGCAAAAAGGTTGTTCACCCTGAAGTTAAGGGTCGTTCCCTGGCCCAGACAAATCCATTCACATGTATCCTATCGCCCAATGCGATAGACAGATGTGCTTCCTTCAAACAAAGAGCTCCTTTAACTCAGCCATCGGAGTACCCTGATCTGATCCAGCAGGGATGTCTGCCGTCCATGGAGATGCCGTTATTCCCTTCGCACCAGCTGACTGCCTGGAAACGTCTCTGTGGCCAAATCTGCAGCGGTTTCCCCTGCAGCAATCGCTGCTGGCTCACCATCCTCAGTCAAATGCCTCTGGCTGCGTTACAGCCTCAGATTTTGTATTCTGGAGTAATTTTCTCTCATTTCTTTTTCTGTAAGATGTAAAGTCCTCCTTATGAGTGTTTTGTCTGAAGAGAAATCTTGACTTCTATTATGTTTAATTACGGGGGATGTGAGAAGGGACACTTCAGGCTATTTTCAACTGCATTCCTCTGAAAAAATGCCTCCTTCAGATATCCCCATTAACCAGCAGGTTTTGCTTCAAGTGTCTTTCCAAAATAACTAACCCTGATAGCTGTTATTCCTGCCAGTTGGCTTCTGGGACATGAATGCCAACAGACAGTTCAGAGTAACCTAATAGCATTTATTATTTTTCCTACCTGCTTAGCAGAGTCCAGGTTTCACAATGTCAAAATAATTCGAATGTTACCGTCCTATGGAAAAGTTAAACCAGCAGATTCTGCTGTGGGCTTTCAGTAAGCCAGTCAAGAGAGGAGATGGGGCGCAGCGTTGTTTTAAAGCATCAGTAGATGAATTGCTATGCAATGAAAGTCTGTGTTGGCTCAGTGACAACCTGAATCAGCAGAGGGCTGGGGCTTGGCAGGGATGCTGCTGCCGCTGCTGCCGCTGCTGCACTTTGCTCTCTAAGGCTTCTTCTCTGCTGCCAGTGGCAGAAACGCACAGGGAAGTGCCCTGGCTGCATTAGGGGCTGAAGGTCATTTTGAAATAAAGGTTGAAAGTGTAGTATCTTTTCTGTATGCTGATGTCAGCTTTGCATTCCTGTACCACAATTTGGCCATTCTCAATATACGTCTTAAGCAGAAAGTTGTCTCCATTGATAAAGGATGTCACAGTGTAGGTGTGTTCCTGTTTAATTCAAATCGGTGTCTTATTGGTCAAGCAAGAAGCAAACCATTTATTTTACTGTGCAATCCTTATGGCAGAAGAGCTCATGGAGTTCCCCATAACTTCAGCAGAAGTGCTCCCAGCAACGGTTACTAATTCTCCTTTCTGATCCCACATAGTCACCAAATATGTGGAACTGGATGACTGTTATTGCCCTGAACATCAATCCATGCAGAATATACCTGTGCTGATACCAACAAAGCAGAACCAAGCCTCTACAGTACTCCTTTTATCACTGGAGATCCCAGAGGTTTGCCAGTCTTCTGTGACTGCCTGTACTGGTAGGTTAAATGCAATCATTTACACTGGTAAACCATCAGATTGTTCCCTGGCTCCATTTTGGCCCAAGCTAACTAGTGCTCTGCTAAACTACTCATGGGGATAGTTTGGGAATGATAATGTTACCGAGACTGTTCCCAATAAGCAGTTTGAGGCAGCCACGCTGTTGTGGAGGCTGAGTTTACCAGCACGGACGTGAGCTATGCCAATGCCAATCAGCCACAGTGTCTGAGAACATTCCCACGCACACTTGATTTACTAGGATAAATTATACTAGCGTATACAGCCTATAATACCAGACATCCTGGCTGTGAAAACTCAGCAATAAGCCTGGGTTTAGATGAGGAGTAGAATAAAGAGCTTGAATAGTCCCTGAGATTTGCAAGAGTATAGGTGAAACCACTTGCATCTTAGATGCATTCCTATTCAACTAACCACATTCTGACTACCAGAAATTCCTCCAGATAATGCTAATTAATAAAGAGCTACTCCCTATCTTCCTCCATTACTATTTTTATTTGGGAAGCCATATTGCTTATTGCGCAACCCTGCTTTCTTTCACAAGGAAGGTGGCTGTTCTCTATTACTGGGCAAAACTAATTCTTCTCAACGTGAATTGTCTCCAAAACCTTTGAAAGTAGAATTTCAGAATACATTTTATTTCATCAATGTTGAATTTACTGACTCTGAATTTCATCAGATATCCACTTTGGTTTTGGGATTATGATAGCAGGAGCTTCTATTTTGCCATATACATTCTCTGATGGATATCCTTCCATCAGCTCCCCACTTACCCACCACCTCATTTTCTCAGGAAGACATTCCTAGCCATTCCACTCTCTTCATATGGCTGTTTTTCCCCAAGTCCCCGGTTGCTTTATTGCCCTTCTCTGTACTCCTCCCAGCTTTATAGCCTGCTGCCTAGCACACTATGAACGTGGCCAACAGAGAGATAAAGCCTTCCCTGAGTTATGTAAGATTGCAATACTCCTTGATTATTCACCATTGCATTCCTTATGCATCCCAATATCTTGTAAGTGCGTACCTTAAATTCAGCTTCCATATCTCTAGCTATTTAGGCCAGTCCTTGCTTGACTGAGGACCACATCGGGGTAAAAACCTTAGCAGAAGAGCTGGAATCAGGTTTTATGTCGAGCAGTAGAGAGGGAATAAGTGAGATTTGTCTAGCGTGTAATCTTCTGTGTAGTTTGAAAGACAAAACTTAAGTGGGTGCTTATTCTATGGTTCTGATAGGGTAATTAACTTGGAAATTAGTGTGTATAAACATGCAGAATACTTTTGGATTGGGTGGAGATGCTTGCTTCAAATGAAAGACTTCAGATTTATGAACTGATTGATATAACCGATAGGAACAAAGTGTGGAAACAAACAACATGATTTAGGGTTTCTCAAAACCAAGACCGACACAGTACTTGAATTGTCAAAGTGAACTTGTCTCCTACAAAATGTCCTAGGCTAGAAAGCTAAAAAGAAATACGTACTAGCAGCTCTGCTTCCATAATAATTCAGAATTGCTGTTTGAACTGCTGTGTATTTATTGTCGAACACATAGTTCAGTAGAAAACAGTGTACTTGCCAAAGCCTATGCAAAAAGCTGGAAAATTATTTTGTGAAGATATCCTGCTTTGTAATAAATTACAAAGGAATAAATTTGTATTAAATTACAAAGCAATACAGTTGTATTAAATTACAAAGGAATGCTAATTGTCACATTTTGATTACAAAGCTTGACTTGGATAAACTAACACATGAAATAACTTAAAATAGATTTTCAGTCATTTCTTTGGTGAACTGAGCTTTGAGACCTGCATAATTGAGTAGGGAAAACCTGAAAAGCTGATGCATAATTTGTTTTAACTACGATGAGTTTCATAAATTTGCAGAACCAGTTTTTAGAAGATGTTGGTTTTTTGGGGTTGTTTTTTTTTTTGATAAGCTTAAAAATACTGACACTAAGTTCTGCTAAACAAACAATGATATCTCTGACATTGACGTGGTGTTTTTGTAAGAAAATGTCTCTGCTTATAAGATTTTGGAGACTTCTCAGCCTCAAATCCCTTATAAACCGAGAAATTGTCCCTAACACACTTTCAAAACCCATTCTTAGCTGAAATCTTTGAATCTGTGAGTACTGCTGCTGGATTTACATTTTTAAAAGCTACTCCACTGACAGAAATGGACAGGAAAACTTAATATGCAATTACTTAGATATAGGGGAGAATAATGTAGTAGAGCAATAAAGGAAATCTTACTATTCAGGCTACCAAAATAAACAGGGTAGTAATAATGTTTAGTGAAAAGGGGAGGAAGTCATAGTTCAGAAACAAGCAGGTAATATGCCTTTCGGGTAACAGAAGGATAAGTCACAGCCTAATGGGAAAGGAAGAAAATGTTGATTCTTTACTATAAAACTTGGCATTTTGTCTTTGTTAAACAATGTGCTTATACTCCCATAGCATAGCATTTCCTTTTACATATGTTCGAAAGCAGGACAGGATGGGGGATGAGGTTTCAGAAGATAGGAAGAAAGGCTGTATAATGCCAATTTTAAACAGAGGAAAAAGAGGGAAGCAGCTAATTATAGTCTTTTCAGTAGGAGGAAGCCACTTGGAAGAGCCTTGGCCCTTTGGGAGAGACTGGGAAGCGAGGTAGCTGTCAGGACGGCTGTAAGCCGAGTGGTCCCAGCATCTGCCTAGGCAAGGAAAAGAGGTCACATTTAAAAGCAAGCTAGATAAGGTAGAGACAAAGACTGATCCTAACCTCTTAGATATGTTAAACCTGGTTTAAGTAGCATTTACCATGGGTTTGTTTGGGGGTGGGGGTGTAAAGAGCATGTTAGCCCACATCATTTTAAACATGACCTGTTTTCCTAATCTGGGCAGAGACAAAATGGATTTTGTTTTTTCTTTCAAAGGGAAACAAACAAACCAACCCCTATCAGGCAAACTGGTCATTTATGTGGGAAACAGATATGTTCTGAATGGATTTCAGTCAAGCTTTTTAGTACTGTAATTCACAGAAGATTAATTAAAGATTAAACCTTTAAAAACGTGGTCACGATGCTTGATCTGAGGGAGTAGTTCTGCAGGAGGCCAGGTGGGAGCACAGCTCAGAGACAGTAATTGGGCCTTGACCCAGAATATTTCACATCTGAGAGGAAGTCTCCTGTTTGGGGCTTTGGAGAGAGCTTTATTGGGGCTGCGAAACATCTCAACATAGGATGGGGAGCCTAATAACATTACACTGGCAGTTTACTACCCTTCTGCAGTATCTTTCTTCTCAAGCTGCTAAGGTATTTTAGCTTACACCACTCAGCAAGGGAGTGAAATAATATTGTTTCCTACTAGTTAACTCAGGTGCCGAGAAGTTATGCTCAAGATTTTGTAACCTTTGCTCAGGTGGGTGATCGCTCACTCATGTGTCTTACCTATAGCAGTTAGTGGGACTGCTCATGTGTTTTAATTGCTCATCAACATGAGTAAGAATGATACTACCCAGCCCAAACACCTGGTACACAAGGTTATATGGGAAGTATGTGGAAAAGCCCACAGTAGTCTCCTGATTCCAGCACCTCTGCTGATCAAATAGATGAAAGTTCAACAGTATTAAAATATCAAATCATCTACTGCAGTAAAATCTAACTGCAAGAGGTGACACACGAATAAAAGAGCAGGAATAAGGGACTCATGGAAAAACACCACCCAAAATTGCAGACCCTGTGTAGGAAATCACAATTCAGTCTGCAAAGTCCTCTCTGTGACATTAGTGGTTTTATTGGGCAGAGGAGCTGGTCCCACAAACCAATCTGTGCTATCCAACAGCGAGAGCAAGACTTTTTGGTGCAGATGTCAATGGACCGGAGGAAGAGAAGCCAGATGTCTGCCTGGATTTAATGAGTTGAAATGTAGGTGGATGGAGTCTATCATCTTCTGACCTAGGAAAGATCACTAACCAGGTCACCAAGTAAACACAGCCTAATGCACAGTAGCAATCACGTAATGTCTTATGACAATATTGGATTGAGATTTTTCCCAAAGTTGCTATGGGACTTCATATTCCCAGGGACTGAAGAACTTTAAGTGGGAGAAAAATATTGTAAAAGCAACCATATTTAAATTCAAAGGGCTAACAGATTGAGAGTGGTTTACCCAAGGAGTTGTAGCTACCTCACAAAGTGCCCTGTATCAGCTCCACCCTTCCAGCCATTTCTTCTGACTTGTGGCAGATAACTTGTCCCCACAAAAGACAAAGCTCCCAGACTGGATCTGCTCCTTTCTTGCCATTGAAAATGCTAGGGCAGGTGCCAACGTGGGAGGCAGCAGCTTTTTAGCCAGGGTCATCTCCAAGAGAGAGAATTACAGGAGGGCACAGTCAGCACACCCCATCCTAGTTTCTATTTTCCCTGTTCTCAAGTGCAAGGGATGTTTTCTAGTTCACGGTAATGATTTCTTGAGGAGGCTTTTAAAAGTCAGATGCGTTTTTGTCCTATGTGAGACTGAAACAAAGCAATATTACTTGTGAGATAAATGTTAATTTTTTATTAGAAAAACTTTCTGCCAAGTTCTAAACTTGGAAATTTCTTTTTGCACTTAAATAGCAGTTCAAGACAAAATAAAACTTCTTACATTCTCTCAAACTTCAGGAAATTGTAAGTGGTTTTTTCCTTGTCTCATTTTTCAGCTTTTCATAATAGCATAAAGAGAGCTGAAATATTAAATGTTTATTTATGGAGACTTTAGAGACTGGTGAGCAAAGCAGTTCTTGAATTAACTCCATTCAGTGGTATACTGGCACTGACACTGCTCAAACACTCTTAAACACACACTCTGCTCAAGTCTACACTCTTCATGTTGATCCCTAAACCCAGACATTATGTATTCCTTTTTGTAGCCAAAGAGACCTTGCACAGATTTATTCTGACTCTGGGACCCCTCACATAGTTTTAGTCTCTACAAAGCTAGATTCACATAGAGAGGCCACACTGCACTGTGTAATTTTAGACAGAAACCTTAGCTGTGTGCTCCGTGTTGCTCACCCGCTGCCTTTCTGCTTTAGAAAGGCCCCTGATCTGTGCCAGCGAGCTTGTAGTCGAGGTCACTTCCACTCCGGCCGACATCGTCCCCGTCACCGTCACCTGAAGGCTCACACCCAGAAAAACACTCAGTGATTCATCACTGCAGCCTGGAAGGGCTGAATTACCTACTCAGGGATTCCTAAGTCATGAGTTTGTTGCTATTTCATCACGTGCTTTGCCCTGGATTGTAGGCAACTTCCTTCTCTCAACTCTTTAACTCTGATGGGCCAGCAGTCATTTAATCGATTCTCTACTACTCATTATTTACATGTCCTCCCTAGATATTTGGTTCTGGCTGCATCGTGTCTCTGTGTGTGTGTGTTTTAATGACTTGCTGCCCAGATTTCTTCGTGGAGTGAATCACACTGTTCTACCAAATCATTCCTCCACCACTGTCAGCCCATAGAGCCTATTCGCACTATTCAGATGCAATAGCCACAAATGAGGATGGTGTGATAAGAAAGTCATGAGGAGCTTGAAAAACATAGTGAAAGTTCATGTCTCAGAGAGGTAATCTATACTGGAGCAATGCAAATGTACAGGTCTGGTGTCCCTATGGTTTCTAGTGCTGACCCTCATCTGCGAAACAAATGTCGGCTGTCCTCTATTTTTACTTTAAGATCCTTGTACTCTCATCCCTACAGAGAAATCTGCTGAAGAAAATTACCCAATAAACATGAGTAAACCCAGAATTGACTCCATATAAATTGCCTATGTGGAATATCTGACTGCTTTTTCCAACGTAGTAAAAACTCTCCCAATACACCCAAAGTTACACTTTCACATAAACTCAGCTTATATGTAGAGATTAAATGAAGAAGTTTTCAAAAGGATTTTCCACTCAGTGCATAGAAATCTCAGAAAAGCTAGCTTGATAGCTGCTATGATGCCTGTCACAAATGCTTTGGAGGAAGCAGCAATTATTATTGGCAAGGGTCAACATTTTTTTCCCTAAAATCATATAGCAACTATTGAAGATTGCATCCAGTGACAACATAAACCAACAGAACCCTACAATCTCTAACAAATCTTGAATTTCACCCTAGTGACCTACATACCTTTAACCAATCTTCACTGCTGTATCTGTATGCACCTGTTTCAGGCTGGTTTTATGCATAATTGCAAACTAATTTTCAAAATTTCAAAAGACTTTCAAAGAGCTTCACAATTGCCTTGCATATTTAAGTATCGCAGAATCACCCTGATTAGCAAATTACATAATTAGATCCAAACAAGAGCAAAATTCAGGATGTTTGATAAAATATTTCTTTTTCACGAGCCAGTGAAGGAAATTCAGTGTCAGACACATCCTGAGAAGATGGATGGTATCCTGCAATTAAGAGGCCTCTATTCTACAAAAAAGGCATTTCCCTTTCCTACCTTCTCCACTCATCAGAACTGTATTGCTCGGGGAAAAAAAATTGAGAGATGGAGTTATTTTTTGAACAATATCATGCTAAACTTAGGTTAATCTCCTTGTCTGCCTTCGGGCAATATGCCAGAGGGATCAGGAACTAACTCTTATCACCACATTGTTACAGAGATGGCAAAAAAACCTGTGGAGACAGATGGAGTCAGTCTGAGGCAACCTTTTTTTTTTTTGCCATCCTCTGAAACAGCTGAGGACAATCCCTTGCCTGTGTGTAATGGACCAGCTCACCCTTTCCCCAAAATGAATTGGGCAGAAGTAAGGGCTGCTGTACTGAAGTAGCTCCTCTTGTTTCTTTAGGAGAGTTGTGAAACCACTTCATGCTGGATTCAAGAGTAAATCCTCTTTGCTGCCCCCCGAATGCTTCTGTCTAACATAAATTATTAAAACACACACATGTACATTAACTTACAACATTTCATACAGCTTTGATTTGCTGTACTCTTCTGCTCTGTATCCCAAGCTGCCCACTGAAGATTGAATTTCCCAGAAACTAGTTCCTAAATCAAAATTTTTGTTGTTCTTGCCTGAATGCATCATAACTAGAAGGACTATCAGCCCCTTGCAAGCTACACAGAATCCCGTTAGGCCACCTGCCCAAATCTCAGCAGATCAGAGTCGTTTAAGCAGCCTGGTGTCCTAAAAATGTGCTATTAAGATTGCACTTTCCATTATTTGTGAAAGAAGTCGTATCTTTTCTGAACTAATTCTTGCGACAACAGTCACCACTCACTCTGTCTGCTAGTTTGGCTGTAATTACTAAATTCATTTTTAGAAGCAGATGATTATGATTATTGATATGTTAAGTAATTGGAGCATACACCTTAAAAATTAGGTTTCCTTTTAAAATGAAGAACTGAGCATGTGTTTTGTTTGACAGAAGGCACACAAATACTTAAGATACCAGAATAACGGTATCCAGGGAGCTGGCGGAAGTGCTCACCAAGCCACTTTCAATCACATATCAGCAGTCCTGGCTAACCAGGGAGGCCCCAGTTGACTGGAAGTTAACAAATGTGGCGCCCATCTACAAGAAGGGGCGGAAGGAGGATCCGGGGAACTACAGGCCGGTCAGCCTGACCTTGGTGCTGGGGAAGGTTATGGAGAAGATCGTCTTGAGTGCCATCATGTGGCACGTGCAGGACAACCAGGTGATCAGGCCCAGTCAGCATGGGTTTATAAAAGGCAGCTCCTGCTTGACCAACCTGATCTCCTTCTATGACAAGTGGATGAGGGAAAGGCTGTGGGTGTTGCCCACCTAGACTTCAGTAAAGCCTTTGACACCGTTTCCCACAGCATTCTGCTGGAGAAACTGGCTGCTCATGGCTTGCACGGGCGTACTCTTTGTTGGGTAAAAAACGGGCTGGACGGCCGGGCCCAGAGAGTTGAGGTGAATGGAGTTAAATCCAGTTGGCGGCCGGTCACGAGCGGTGTTCCCCAGGGCTCAGTACTGGGGCTGGTCCTGTTCAATCTCTTTATCAAAGATCTGGACGAGGGGATCGAGTGCTCCCTCAGTCAGTTTGCAGACGACACCAAGTTGGGCGGGAGTGTTGATCTGCTGGAGGGTAGGAAGGCTCTGCAGAGGGACCTGGACAGGCTGGATCGATGGGCTGAGGCCAACTGTATGAGGTTCAACAAGGCCAAGTGCCGGGTCCTGCACTTGGGCCACAACAACCCCAGGCAACGCTACAGGCTTGGGGAAGAGTGGCTGGAAAGCTGCCCAGAGGAAAAGGACCTGGGGGTGCTGGTTGACAGCCGGCTGAACATGAGCCGGCAGTGTGCCCAGGTGGCCAAGAAGGCCAGCGGCATCCTGGCCTGTATCAGAAATAGTGTGGCCAGCAGGAACAGGGAGGTGATCGTGCCCCTGTACTCGGCACTGGTGAGGCCGCACCTCGAATCCTGTGTTCAGTTCTGGGCCCCTCACTACAAGAAGGACATTGAGGTGCTGGAGCGTGTCCAGAGAAGGGCAAGGAAGCTGGTGAAGGGCCTGGAGCACAAGTCTTATGAGGAGTGGCTGAGGGAACTAGGACTGTTTAGTCTGGAGAAGAGGAGGCTGAGGGGAGACCTCATCACTCTCTACAACTACCTGAAAGGAGGTTGTAGTGAGGTGGGTGTAGGTCTCTTCTCCCAAGTAACAAGCGATGGGACAAGAGGAAATGGCCTCAAGTTGCGCCAAGGGAGGTTTAGATTGGATATTATGAAAAATTTCTTCACAGCAAAGGTTGTCAAGCATTGGAACAGGCTGCCCAGGGAAGTGGTGGAGTCACCATCCCTGGAGGTATTTAAAAGACGTGTAGATGTGGTGCTTAGGGACATGGTTTAGTGGTGGACTTGGCAGTGTTAGGTTAACAGTTGGACTTCATGATCTTAAAGGTTTTTTCCAACCTAAATTATTCTATGATTGTAAGTTCTATATACTAAGAAGCATTTTCAGCTCTTTCCAAAATTGTATGCCCATGCTGATGCTGACATGAATTTCTTTGAATTAAGACATAGTGGTGGTCACATTTTGTGTTTGAAACGACATAATATTCCTCATCTTGCCTTCTTCTCTTCTACCTGCATTCTCAGATTTCCTCAGATTTTATACTCTGTTATGCACTTAAAAAGTTTTGGAGAGCCATTTTCCTATGACTAGGTAGAGTGCCGATTATAGTCAAAACACTACAGATAGACCTATACAAGGACTGAAAAAAATCAGTTGCACAGAAGGCCAGCTGGAAAGAAGAAGCTGAGTTACGGGAAAACCAGCTGTATTTGATCTTGGGATGGATGGACAAGGGGGACAGGAATTTCCAGCTTGGATGCAAGGAGACAAAAGTAATTCTGGATAGAAGTTACAGCATATATTGTCTGAACACTGGAATCCCTTTAAAGAGATACTGAAGATATCAGTATATCAGATAATAGATACTGACATATTTAAACACATCCTAAAAATGGTAACAGTTTCCTGGTTTTGCTTAATCAAAATGCTTCATGTTTTATTGAGTTTAGATGTCCAGCAATTGATGTTTTTAATCAGATGCACGCAGCTGGATCTGACTTGTTTCAGACCAACATTTTCCATTTGCCTCACATTAGTCACTTTTGGGAAAGATCAGCTTTCTGGGACTTCAGACCATTTGTTCCAGGGCCATCTTTTACTGACATCGGGTCTGTTTAGACAGAGGCTTTTTGACACAAATATTGTGTAAAGCGTAAATATAGCACGACACCCTCTGTGACTGTCAGCTCAGTGACAGAACTGGATGCTTCTGCTAAACAAAGGCAGGAAACAGTCAAAAGTATCTTGGAAGAAAAAGGCAGGAGGACAAAGAATTAACCCTTTAGTCACCTCGTGTTGTCAGGGCCAAGAATACAAGCAACCTAGCTTTATTTAATTCAAGCATCATACTATCCTCTGACAAGTTCATTAGGTTTAAATGTCATACATTAAAAATAAAAAGCAATTAAGTTTTCTTAATTTTATCTGCACATCAAATGACAGTGTAAGAAAATTATTTCCAATATTGCCATTCACCACACTGTAAGGATTATTGCTCTTTCCATGAGCAACTCCCTCACTGAGAGGATGGATTTCAGCTGTACAAGCTCCAATCTGGACTGAAATCTGGCATCAAACCATCTGGATTCACAACATTAATAATACTAATCAAAAGTATGCAGTGCTTTCAGAAGAGCTATCTTCATCTATCGAGTTAACACGTTTTCCTCTCCTTGTCCTGTTACAAGGGGTGGCCAAGGAGAGTGCTCAAAACTTGGAAGCGAAGTGGATCTTGGTGTCTCGTGGGTTCCCCTGTCCTCAGACCTCTCCAAATTACGGAGGCTGGAGGAGTGCCACAGCGTGCACAGGGTGCACACAAATCCTCCCTCTCCCTCCCCAGGTACGAGCCCTCCGGCGGTCCCTGGGAAGGCTGTAACGGCATGGTACCGTAAGCCCGGGGTGGTCCTCTCCTGCCCAGCCGTGCCAGCCTTGGGCCACGCTCCTCCGTGCAGCACAAAGCAGCTGCAGTGCAGGAGGGGATCTGGCTCTGCAATTAATAGCAGGAGCGCACACTGAACTCCTTCTCAGAGCACCAGGCACAGACAGACGAGGTTGTGTTCACTTGCACACAAGCGAGTATTTATTCGGTCCTCTGCAGACTGTCTCTCTGGCAGGCGCCCGCCTCTCAGCTTCCCGTCTCCTCCAGCAGGAGAGAAAACACGGGAGCAGAAGCCAAGGGCTCCTGAGTTTCAGTTGGACTGCTGGTATTGACTCATTGTTTGGCCTTACTTAGTCATTTAACCTCTCTGCCTTCAGTTCCCTCACTGAAAAAGGACAAAGCAGCTGGATATGTCTGGGCAAGACAGCTCTCCCCAGGAAACAAGCAGGGGGGCTGTTTTGGAGAGCAGAGGCAGCTCTCTCCCCAGGGCAGGCGGCCCTCAGTGGAGACAGAGCAAAGTGCAAGGGGCTGGACTGTGACCTGTAGTATACCACTACTAATCTTTAACCTCTGAAACTGATTTTCCTGAGCTCCAGTAGCGCAACTCCCTGTAGCTGGTATAATGCAGACACCAAGCTATTCTCTCTTTTCCCGTTGTAACGAGGGAAATCATGGCTTACCTCTGCTTACCAACAGTGTGATCCCCCTGTTTGGAGGAGGTGGCTGGTTGCCACGTTCCCCTTGGAGAGAGAAGGTCACAGAAAAGGCTGCAGGTAGGACCAACAGGCCAAGCTTTGGACACCAAGAGGCATTTGAAGCAAGGGAACTGCTCTGCCTCAGAAAATACCTGAGCGTCCTTACTAACAGCGAGGGACCTTGTAGGTACCCACCATCAACCAACAAACCTACTGCATCAGAGACAAGAAGTAGTGCTGCCCGAATGGCCAAACCAATACAGAATGAAGATTTGGGTCAGTGTGTTGTGGTCTGGAGAATTTCCTCCCAGCAATATTTCACAGTAAAATTTATATTCTGTGACCATTGGTAAGGGTTCTTCGCTGCCACATGTGTCCCATACATAATATGACTAGCAGTATAATATCATGGTTTTATTATTATTAACAACAGTGAAGATTCAGTTCTTTTTTTTTGTTTTCTAGTATCCAGATTTTTAAATTCTGATACGGTAGCATTTCTTCCTCAGCCATAAAAAACAAGGTTAGAGGTTGTCATTTATCATTTGGCTGCAGGAGCTGAATCTTAGCAGAGCAACCCAATGGCTTTTGACAGAAGCATGAAAGCTGGCAACACAAGAACCTGCCAACACAGACACTTGACAATATTTACAGATAGAAGAGATGGAAAAATATTTCAAAGCACCAGTGAAGAAGCTGAAATGCTCTTTAACTGAGGGGTGTCTTTCTACATCAATCCAGCTGGGATGAAGGGGGAACAGGGAGCTATGCAGTTCTGGGCAACACAGCTATACTAAGCAGAGCTTGAATACCTGCCAGGGCACTGGCTGGCCAGCTGCTTTATAATTCCTATCGCTCTTGTAGGGACACAGCAATGAAGCACCCAGCAAGGGTGGAAATCAGAACTCACGCATGTGCATGCCCTGCACCTCCCACCCTCGCAGGGCACCGTCCGCAGGCAGGTGCAATGATAGGCTCCCATCCACAAGGCCAGGGGCTGCGCTGGGGGCTTGCTCCGGGGAGGAAGTTGGGGTGGGCCAGGAACAGAAGACTTGACTTCTTTTTTCATCCCCAAAAGAGGTCAAGCAGAGGTCAGAAGAAGAAACTCAATCCAGTAAATTAGTCAATCCAGTTGGCCTTGGAAGGCATATTTCAACTCCCTGCTCCAACGTGGCCTTAATTAGATGCTTCACAGGAAGTCCGCAAAGGAATTTAAGCACCAGCCACCTATTTATGTGCCTGCGCTCCTACCAAAATCGCCAAAGCAGGTAGGAGGTGCCTACCATCTTTGCAGAGCTGGTCTTTACTAGCTGGGTGTGACTGCGCTGGCAGAGAAGCAAAGGCACAAGCAGTCCGTCTTCAAGACTTGAAGGGAGGTGACGGAAGAGCTCAACCATACTTAGGACCTTAGCATGGGGCCACAGGCAGTCTGAGCATGGGTAAGGTGAAGCGTGTTACCAACCAATCTGCCAGCACGTATCCTGGGCTAGCTGCAAGAACAAATGCAAACCGTTCAGACATGACAGTGACAGGTATTGTACCAGCACCTCAGAGAAAAGTAACATCCCCACCCCGACGGCTAAATATCCCAAGGCAGCTGCAGCTCAGGGAGTCGAAATGGGGGAAAGCTCCTACACAGAAGCATAGAGGCCTCCACTGGGTCTAGTAAAGCCCCAGGTTTTGCCCCCCCTCGGGGAGGTTACTCTGGTACATCAGTTCCTGCCCCAGCGAGGGACTGTGGTGCAGTCTGCTGGCAGAGATTTCGTCCTCAACTTCCCCCAGGCCTCTTTTTGCAGAAGGAATGATCTGGTCTTAGGTAACATTTCAGATCTCACATTTTAGGGAAGAAAAGCCAAAGCATGCTGATTAAAAACCTGATTAAGAGATATTTCAATGACTAATATGTCACATGGAGAGATAAGTCACTGTCTGTTTCAGAAGTAGGGTTTGGGCAAGCTGTTCTTCAAAGAAGCTATACTGCACTGAAGGGATTTAATTAATACTGTGTCCACAGTAATGGGTTATGTGCATTAAATCCCATGAATTTTACATGACAAATCATGCTATATACTGCCCAAGAAGTTCATATACTCATCTCAAACACATGGATAATTATGTGAAAAAATCCGCAATCTGGAATATGAATGTTATCCAGCCTCATGCGGAAGGACATTCTGCTTCACAGTGGGTTTGCAATCTGTTAGAGCTCAGGTTGGCTCCGAAGCGGTAGTTACTTAATAGAGTTTAACATTTGGGAAGGCAGTAACTGCACATGGTCAGGCTGAAGCAGGAGAGGACAGCAAGAAGTGTGGCAGGAAGAAAACTGAAAGGCTCACAGGTAAAATAAAAATGGGATATACTAATGATCCTTTCTTGTTAATCTAAGGTTCTGTGTTGCAAAAACACCCTGAAGAAAGGAAATACAACATACACCAATTGCACCTTGAGAAGACAGAATATATAGCATCATCAAACCCTTTTTAGTGTCTACAGCTTGTCACCTAGATAAGGTGTAATCCAAAAGACCTTCACCACTAGATGAGCAAGCATGGCTTTCTATACTGTCTTTTATAAGAACCTAGCGGTTCTGCACCTGCTGTGCAGGCACTGTGAAAGTCAGTCATCTGTCCATGTTATGGTGAAAGATGCTCTGTGGCGAGCTTAATGTATGTTCTCTCAGCCTCTGCTGAAAAAGGTTTTGTACGTTTAAACGCACACTTTAACGGTTAAAGCTCCACAGTTACTTATACTGCCAGGCAGCTGCACAAAAGGAGGTTTCGCACCCTCGGTTCACCTTTGAAGCCCAGGTAACCTCAAAGGAATTTTGATGGAGTCTGCCTGGGGGCAGATCTCAAGAACGGAGACTGATGCTGAACACTTGTTTTTCCTACGTGACTTAACTGGATGCAAGTCCTGGAGCAAGCCGTTTCTGGAGACGGCCCATGGGGTTCTGAGCTTTGCTTCTGAAGGGGAAGGGCTGAGGAACCTGTATATGATCTGCAAGGACTGCTGCTCTCAAGAACTGGCCCTGCATGTGTCTCTATGAGTAAGCAAATTACAGTAAGCCTAAATTCAGTGATGAACTAGTACCATAAACAAACCTTGGACAAGCAATGCATCTATTTGCTTTGCCTCAGAAGGCAATGCGAAACAAAAAAAAACCCCAAACAAGAGAGATTTAATATGGAGATCAAAAGTGAAGAACTAAAAAAGTTTAAAAAATTATTTTTGGGGAGGCAACATGTATTGAAGAATTAGGGAAACCCACTACCGCATGTATCACAAATGCCAAGATCTTAGTAGGAATCAAAAGCACGGGAAATTTTTAGGGAAACACAAAACCACTTTTTTTAAAAAAACAAAACAAAACAAAAAAAAAAACAAACAAAAAACTGAACATCATTATCCTGGATGTTATGAAATGAAAATCATCAGGCTTCATACCTCAGGCCTGTGCTTCCTAGGAGAGATTATTTCCTCACTGCTTATGGCAGGATATGGTACATCTTTCTTCTGGCCATTGCAAACAAATGTGACTGGACTAAAAAGATCAATGACCTGATAATTCCTCTAATTCTATGTTGTATTTGTAACTAAGCCTAAAGAAGAGGCAAAGTTTAAATTTGAAACTTATAGTAACACATAGCTCTACTTCTGAACACATTGCTCTGACTTCCTATTTTATTAATTGTACAGAGACATCTCAAACTGATTAGAAGTATCCTGATTAATAAGAAAGTAAAGAAATTAACCAGTTCCAGGAACCTTTTCCTGTAAAACCAGCCCTGATTGAATTAGTCTAAATGATTTATGAGGACACCACAGATGCCACCCCCCCTACTCTCAGGGAATTAAATCAAAAGAAATAAATATTTAAATTCTGTTTCTTTTGAACAGATTTGATCTACTAGTTGATTTTTAGGGAAGAAAATTATGCTATTCATCAAAACTTTTCTACATAACAGCTTTTTACTTTTACACTAGTGCTAGTGAAAGAGCGAGATAAAAACTAATTTTTCCTGAAGTTTGCTGAGATGAACTTAATTTAGAAAAGTTCTTTGCTGTTTTCTGGCCTTTTCAGTATGAAAGAAATTATTAATATTTATTTTAGTAAGCTAATTTGTATAGAGAAAATGCTTCAGAATGAAATAAAATTCACTGAGTTGTTGGCATCTTTTCTTGTTCATTTGGGCATTGGAAGAGCAGTTGCAAGCCAAGCAGATACAGCTAGTCCTCACTCCCTGTATCTATGATAGGCATATATCACTGTCATCAGCTGATTGAATTCACAATCCCTCCTCCTTTGCAATCTATTTTCTTATCAAAATAACCCAAAAAATTAAAAAAAAAAAGCTATAACCTGGAAAATTGTCATTCAAGTTTCAATACAATTTAATGATGGACTGAAAATAACATATATCTTCCCTTCAAAGGTGTAATAATTTTAGCCAACATGAAGATATCGGAATCATCTTAAAATGTGGGTTGACAGGACAAAAGATGATGTGCAGAAATAAGACTCTGTTAAGGATATAGACCTACGTACCATGCAGAAATGCAGGTCACAGAAAATACTGGTTTGCACGCTCTTAGGAGGTAATAACAAGGATCTAGAAGGCTAATAACAAGGATAGCTATAGCACAGGCACATGTTCAGCTCTGGATAACCATGAAGTTGTGGGAGGAGTCATCGTTATTGGTACTTAGAAAACCTGCTCTCCACGTTGGGGATGGTTAGATCTAGACTGCAAGGGAAGGAAGTTGGAAGGACATTTGTCTTCCCTTTCCTATTTCACATCTGCTAAGGACAGTCCTAGCATTAGGGCAATACCATTTTGTCACTGCTTCTCAACTCTCTCAGCACACGAGTTTGCCAGAATATAATTGATCTGTGCCAACAATGAGATATACTCATTCAGGCCACAGCCCAAACATGAAAAGCAAGAATATTTCCTCTTCTTTTCCAACCCTATGCGCTTAAAAAGAGACTGGCCTGGATTCTAGCTTGCACGGTCACTGCTTTGAACTACCCTGGCAGACCTAAAAGGCTCTAAGGCTAATGTCATTGCACGGTCTCCACACTGGAGAGTAAATCTCCAGTGGCACCATGACTGTGTAGCATCTGTACTGCGTTCCTCTTGGATGAGGAAGCCTGGATCTTTGCACTCTGCCAGCTCTTTTCTGCTGCAGTGGATTCCTGAAGGTATTATCAGCTAAGCCTGCGCTGCGGCAATTTATAGGGCACCAACCTGCTACTCACAGAGCAGCAGAGCATGTAGCTATCACTGGTTGGGGCAGCACAGAGTTTGAAGTTACTTTTGTACAATCTCTCTCCAGAGTTGTACCATCTATCCTAGTGCAGGATCCATCTCTTTTGCTCTATGGTACAAGCGATAAGGACTCCATAAAACCTGTTTCAGCATCTGGAAGGTGGTAGCATAGAATCACAGAATCATAGAATCGTTTAGGTTGGAAAAGACCTTTAAGATTATCAAGTCCAACCGTTAACCTCGCACTGCCAAGTTCACCACTAAACCATGTCCCTAAGCACCACATCTACACGTCTTTTAAATACCTCCAGGAATGGTGACTCCACCGCTTCCCTGCGCAGCCTGTTCCAAGGCCTGACCACTCTTTCAGTAACGAAATTTCTCCTAATGTCCAATCTAAACCTCCCTTGGCGCAACTTGAGGCCATTTCCTCTCATCCTGTCGTGAGTTACTTGGGAGAAGAGACCAACACCCACCTCGCTACCACCTCCTTTCAGGTAGTTGTAGAGCATGATGAGGTCTCCCCTCAGCCTCCTCTTCTCCAGGCTAAACAACCCCAGTTCCCTCAGCCGCTCCTCACAAGACTTGTGCTCCAGGCCCTTCACCAGCTTCGTTGCCCTTCTCTGGACACACTCCAGCACCTCCATGTCCTTCTTGTAGTGAGGGGCTCAAAACTGAACACAGGATTCGAGGTGCGGCCTCACCAGTGCCGAGTACAGGGGCACGATCACCTCCCTGCTCCTGCTGGCCTTTTCTGGCAACATGCTTCAGAAAAGTACTTCCCTGATGCCTTGGAGAGGCAGCTGGTGGAGGAGAGACATGATTTAGCATTTCAACATCTTGGCATGTTTGAACTCCTGTGCAAGTCTCAGCAATCTGAAGGACAGATTTATAATGAAGCCAACAGAGCTGCAGAGCTGCACTGAGATCTTCTAAACCTGGACTGCAATTTGTCCCCACAGATTCTGGAAGAGCAGGAATAGGTTTCAATTCAGTACAAAACCACGTGGCTTGGCAGCTGCCTACACAAAAAACACTGGAGAAACATTGCCTGGAAAAGTCTGGCAGAGCCAGAGATTCTCAGTTCTATTCCTAGACCATGAAAATGACTGCTTGCCTTTCTGCTAGTGACTGATACCATCTTTGTGACAATGACAGCCATTTGTTTCTTATCAAGGTAATAAATAAAAAAAAAATTTAAAATTTGGGCTTAAGTCCAGTGCAGCAGCAACAGCAGCAGCAAACAAGACTAGCTCTTTTTTTTTATGGACTACTAATATGAAGTTCAAAAATTGTAGGTAGTCTGAGAACTAGAATTTGGAAACCATTAGACCTTATTATCTTGGTATTTTAGCTACTATTAGAGCCCTGTATAGCATCTAACATTCAGCCCAAGTTACTGCAAACTTTCTTTTAGCAGTGAACCATAGGAAATGCATTCCACTTAAGAAATATAATGGAACTTTGCATTAATAAAGTAAACATCAATTTAAGTGCAACACTGTCACATCTCTTACGGGATGGCAAAAGAATAAAGCATCCCCAAATGGAGGCAGTTTAATGCCTGACGATAATTCAAATAGTCAGGGCAGCAATTTTCCTCTCTTTGTTGCCTGTAACCTGCCATGACTATTAATGTTAGAATACATGTTTATCTACACACAAATATAGTTATTTCAGTGTGTGTAGGTGTAGGTATGTGTGTACATACTAAATATATACGGTAAATGCCTGTGTGCAAAATACTTGATCCATGACAATTCTATAAGGCAGCATACTTAAACCACATCACAGTACAGCACATAGTACTCCATCAACCTGGAGCACCTGGGGACTGCAGAACATGATAAACCTGAACCCCAGAATTCTCAAATTCAAAATCACCGGTATGTGTTTTCGTTGTAGTAAGTAAATTTAACTAAACACAACTCTTCTCTGGGGGGGAAGGGAGGGAGCAAGAAGCCACATTTTACATATGAGGAAACAGAAGATTAAACAAAATTGCTTTTCTGCCTGGGAACTGCATGTTTGTATTGTAACACAACATTAGTTCCCAAAATGAACCTAACCAGTTTGTAGAACATTTGGTACAGTAAACATGATGACAATAAACAACTTGCTTGAGATCACCCAGCCAGTCAGTGATCTAGCTTCCTGACTGAGTCCTAGGACGTAGTCACTAGGGGTAGGTCTGCATGGCACACTTACTCCAGATGACTGGCTCTACTGACTGAACACCAAGATTAATTAGCCTATGATTACTGTGCAAATGTGCCTTGAATGGTTCCCAATCTTACAAAAACCCCTTAGTTCTACTGTCTTGTATTCGGAACAGGGCTTTCACCTCTTTCCGATTACAACAAGAAACACAACCTGAAAGATCATGAGGTTTGAGTTTGTGAAGCATCAAATTTCCATAGCAATGGCTATTATAATTTTTCTTTTGTGTTTCCTACCTTTTTCTTTTTTTTTTTTTGATTCCCTGTGTAATCTATAGCTTCAACCAAGTGGCCAGTTCAGAGCTCTGTTCTTTCTAGGTCAAATTTTTACAGGATTTCTGAGGACTTTTACTTTCACCTCTGCTCGCTGAGACACCAATCTTTTCAGAAGCACTTTTCTGCCGAGTGCTGAGCTGAACCAGAGCCTAACTTGCACTCTAGGCTCTACTTGTCTTTCACACTTCTCTCTTCCTCTGCAACTATCTGTTCTTACCCCATCAAGACATTTGTAAATAATAATTGAAATTACTTTGGAAAAGACTGTTGGAAATGCAGTTGCCTGTTTAGGGCAGGAGGTACATGTACCCGAAGTTTCTTGCCTACACACAAGAAACCCACTCCTTGGAGCTCCCTTTCAAATCCTTTAAACACCCTCATAGCACTGTATGAACCACGGTAGCAGGCACATGCTATCTGCCAGCGATTAGTAGCACCCTTCTGGCCCTACACAGCCTCTTGTGAGAGAACATGAGTAACGCTGCTTAATTCAAGTTCTCTGATAAATAAGTAAATGCAGCAATAAATCTCTCTCATAGAAACGGGCTGCATTGCCAGTATGGGAGGGGAGGGAGCTAAGGAGCCCTGACCTGGCCGGTTTGTTTGCATGCTCAGAGGAAGAACTGCTGCGCGGACAGCTAAGCCCCAGGATATTATGCACCAGAACAAGCGGACTCAGCACTTACTGGAGCGTTACTGGGGATCACTGGTGTTCCGCATGACTGAGAAGGAAGCCTGAGGGACTAACTGAACATTGTAAATCCACAAATGCTTTATAACTGGTAGGTGGCTTGAAATTCCACATTATGTTGCATTTGGTTAGGTATTTGCCATTGTTGCGGTTTTATCTGGGGTGAAAGCGTGGGAAGTCCTGCTTTTAAGGTCCTTTCCCCAGAGCTGTCTCAGGAGGCAGCTGCTGGAGGGTAAAAACTCTGTTTACTCTGTGTGCTGAGCAAGCAGAACTTGCATGTAAGAGTGAAGCAGACTCCATATATCCAAATGATTTCAGCACAACACATCCTAAAGCGCAGAATCATGTGCAAATAACCTCCTTACCTAGACTTAAACCAGTTCATCCCGGTAGAAATAAAAGACATGTTCCTCCTTTTCTCCCTTCCCTTCCTTCTCCCCTTCTCCTCCGACATCAGTCTCCCAACAGAGCTTCATTTCTGAATGAGATAAGACATGACATTCATGGTACACACAGAATAAGATCCTCAATGGGTGGTCAGACAATCACACAAATACCTCACAGAAGTATCCCTTTTGCAGAACACAGGAACTACCAGGACCATGTATACAATCCATCCAGCTTTGCAGCCTTTCTGAGAGCACTTTAGCGGAGAGTATCCAACAGAGATGTACCAACGCAGTGCCTCTTCCGTCACTGTGCAGTGCTGCCTAATGTAAAACTTACATGATCATCGCCAACAGACTCTCATGAGTGTCTGGAAAATGAAGTCCTCCACACTAGCTGTCTTTTCATAGCAAGGAATGGGGATCTGTGTTGTACTGAAACTTTATCACAACTGCATGATGAAAACAAGATTTCTTTCCAAAGGAGCATGCCAGTTGTCTTATGAATTTTGGACGAGCTGGCATAAATAGACTGTCACAATGTATCCACTGAAATGAAGTTATTTAAAATTTCCATCATCTTCCCTATGCTTTCAGGTAAGACAGTAGGATCTAAGTACTTGTTTAGCTTTTCTTCACTTCTGTTGCAGCTTAGAAAAAAAAATTCAAAATCAAATCAAATTCAGTAAGATGTTCTGAATCTTCTGCAAGATCCATGAAAGACCTTTCCAAGCAGAATTAATCAAGCCTCACAAGCCTCCCTGAACAACTACAGTTACATCTTTTTTACAGAACAGCCCCAAGTGTCTCATGGAAACAGCGAAGAACATGGCTCACGCAAGTAGAGTTGGCTGGGTAGCAGTTCTTCAGTAAAGGATTTAGGGCTCAGTTAATATCTCAGATTTGGCTTTCCACAGACCTTGCACCGGTATGGGGTGCTGCCGGCCCAGCGAGAGCTGGGAGAAGGGGTCACACGGCCAGAGAGCTGGAGCCCCACCAGAGCAAACCAGCAGTGTTAGCCCAAGAAGAACGCAGCTGCCAGTGCTGAGAAAAGCGCAGTCTGCCCAACATGTCCCAAATGGCCGCGACACAGGGTAATGGGAGTGAGTTACCTTGCGGGAGATTTAATTTAGACACTAAGAAAATGTGTCTAATGGTGAGGCTACTGAAGCAACAGAAGGTGGGAGCCTGGAGAGGTTGTGAAGTCTCCCTCCTTACACACAGTATAAGCAAAAATTGTTCAGGTGTTACAGAGACAGGTATTCATATGTGTCGGGACACAAGGATGGGTTAGATGCTTTCAGGATTCCTTCCAGCAATACTTCTTAGTGACTATTTCCTGAATTTAACCTGCGTTTAACACTTTCAACCCATATCTTTTGCTTTCTGTGAAATATAATCTACCACAGTACTAATACCAGTTTAACGACTTTACTGGGCCACACACCTCTAATTTAGTTTCCTCACAGTGAAAACGGGGGTAGGGAACAAAAAAACCCACCCTGACAAAATATATTTAACTTCCTTGTAGAGCTAAACTTTCTCTTCCCAGAGCCTAGGACATGGGTTAAATTAGAACAAATGACCCCAATTTTGAGACTGGGAGGCTTCAAGCAGAAAAAAACCCAGCTGATTTCCTGAAGCTTCTCACTTTCTTGGAAATTATAAAAGACAAATAAAAACTCCAAACCCCAGAATTTACTGAGGGCAACATTAAAACAGCAAACAAGAGGAGAGCAAAATGTGATCTGTTTACTAGCTCAGACATACATTTAACTCACATCGCCGTCACTACAGTTTAAGAATCTCGTCACCGTCACCTCGTCACAATATAAGAATTGAACTTGGCATCAATGTAAACCTATTTACTTAATTGTTCTTGTAAAACATTAACCTGAGGCAACGGTGATTCAAACCTTGGCAGATAGAGCAATAGAGAGGTCATTTGAAAAGGTTTTTTTTTCTAATTGTTAATCTTAGTTGATCAAATCACTGGATGACAAGGTTTTGGGTAATACCACGTGTGCTAGCTTCCAATACCTGTTACACACGACCGGTAAAACTATCAATTGCTTAGCCAATTTTGCAGCGGTACAAGTGCGTAGGAAAGACTTTCAGAAGACCTTGACTGCAGACAAAATTTTATCTTGTGGAAGTGGGGTCCTTTTTTTGCTCATGGGAATGAGTACAAAACTCTTTCCTATTCACTAAATAGCTGCCATATACTACCAACCCCCAAATAATTTTGCTAATTTTGTGGGGTTTATTCATGGCTGGGTTTTTCCCCTCCAGAACATGAATTCTTCAGTTGTTGCAATTTAGTCAAAACATGTTTTTAGAGATGTAATGCTTGCCAATACAGGACATAATAGTTTCCAAAAAGAAAAGAATGCTGCTCTGAGAGGAATTGGTCCTTTTGCAATGTCCTCCTATTGTAAAAATGATAATGAATGGTGGAGGTGAGTTTTCTGTGGTCTCTTAATTGTTCATTTGTCTGAAATATCTTCTACATAACTGTCTATATCAGATCCTGAAAAAAAGCAATTATTTTTCTTTGATTGATAAATATATTAATTCCCAGTGAAACTCCCATTTCAAGAATAATGCCTTCACATCATAAAGACATATAGACTACAGTTATGCACAAGTGTCACGTGCGTCCACTTCACAGAGTGTTTTTTCACCAGTTTAACTAAAAACTGCAGTGGAAACTCCCCATATTGTGCAAGTGGGCACAATTATTGCCTGGAAACTTTCCTTTTTAAGAAGACAGTGGCTATGAATTATACTTCAGTAAATAAACTTTACTTAAACAAACGGAAGAGCATGTATCTTAAGATGATCTGATAAACAATACATATATTTACAGCACAGATACCTGCTGCATGTTTTCACAGGAAAAGAACTATTACATTTTGTGTAGGATTGACCATCGTTGAACCCAACTGCACTATAATAACTTTCAGTTATTCTGAAAGAAAAAACAACAAACAACATTGGTTTTTATAATCCAGTAAGTTTTAAATGCTCCAGTGTAACAGTACAATGGTACTGTTCCCGTTGCCTTCTAGACCTGGGTGCATATTCCTACACCCCTGACATTATTGAACTTAGAATGATGAACATTGAACAAGGATGAAAGAAAAAAAAATTACAAACAACAGATTTGCTCTAATACTGGGTGAATCACGTTTCTTTTTGTATGTGCCTGTTCACTCAAGTGTTAAGTATTTTCTGAATTATAGAACACACAACCTAGCTTCATCCATTCTGGAAAGACAGGTACTAAATCATTTATAGGTTGAGTCATCCACCAAGCCACTTACCCAAAGTAATCTGCTATCTTGAAGCTTTCAGCAGACTTTCAAATGAGGTCAAGGAATTACTTTAGATAAAACTCAGAAACACCGGAGAGCTGCAGAAGTAGTTAGAAAGAAGCTCTATTCTAAGGCATATTTTCTCTGAACAGGAAAACAAGTCAGATATTAGTCAGCATTAGATGTACGTGGCTGAAAGTCCATGCTATAGTGGACTCGCATGTAAAGGAAACCAAAGCATACAGCAAAATTGTACGGATTGCTTAGAAGGGTTTTCTACGGAAAAACTGACTTAAGCAATCATCCTGAGCTTGTGTGTGTGCACGTGGGTGTGCATCCTCCTAATACCCTAGAAGCTACCAGAGAATGACGACAACAAACTGTTGTGGGGGGGTGGAGGTGGGGGTTCGGTCAATGTGCCGAGGGCAGGGCTGCCATTCAGAGAGCCCGAGGCGGGCTGGAGGACTGACAGGATCCCTGGGAAGTTCAGCAAGGACCAACGCAGAGCCCGGTAGCCGGACCACAATAAACCCCTGCAGCGATACAGGGAGTGGCATCGCAAAGCTGTGGGAGACTCTCACGCGGCTGTGGTAAAGAATCACAGAAAATATGAATCTTGGGCAGGAAATTGATAGCCCAGGGCCTTCAGGTGAAGAGGAGGAGGCAATATATTCTTCCATCACCTAGCTCAGACTCAAAATTGGTGTGTTTCCAATTTAGGAAGCAATTACAAACATTGATCAGAGCAGTGGTGACAAATGACATTTAAGTGCAAGTAACAAAGGTGAGTCTGGCCAGAAAAAAGCCTGGAAATGTAAAGCAGCAATTTTTCCATAGGAATTGAATGTGGCTTTTTGTTTGTTTTAAAAACATATTTCATTGACAAAACCAATACAATCTTGTTTTTCCCCTATTCTTTGAAACCTATGTAACTGTGGGAAAACTTTTTTCAGTTCGTGCATCACTGGAAAATGTTAAATTTTATCTGCTCACTTGTTCATAAATATAACTGCATCTCTGCTATATTAGCAAATTCCTTAGTTCACTCCTTAGAACTAATAGAGACCTACATAAGCTGGAAAAAAAAAGCATTTAAAGTCCTGTCTCAAACAGAAGAGACATGACATTTGAGGCCCCAAAGGAAGGCTACAGACCTCACAATCTCCAACTTAAGAACCAAACATCTGAAACTCTGTCTACAGTTGATTCCCCCTCCAGAGAGGTGCAATTAAAAAATCAAAGAGGAACATTGCTAAATGTCCCTTAGAAAAAACTTCCTAGTAGAACATCCTCCTTACAACGAAATCAGAAAAACAAAGCAGGACAGAGCAACGTCCAGAATCAGTCATTGCCACCTAGAAGAAACTGCAGGACAAATTACGGAGGTAAGTATTTTTGCAACTCAAATGACAGAGAAGAAACACGAAAACATTTCCTGCTCTTTGTCTGGGGCAGAACTGTGACTGATTGCATTGTCCATTAGAAGAAGATTTCCCATTGAAAATAATGAAGCAAAACACTGTGAGAACAGACAGAAAAAGCACCTCAGATCTACACCATGATACTGTCTTGGGACAGCGCCTGGCTCTGTGAAGTCAGCAGAGCACCTTGCTGAGACACCAAACCTGCATATTTGTTTTATTGTTGATTTGGGTTATATGTTATCTGATATAATAGACACAGAGTGTTGAAAAGCTGTGTTTACAAAAAAAATAAAATCAAAAAGACTTTCTACACTCAAGAATAGTACCCTGTTCTTTTAATCTCGTATCTTATTCAGCAAATATGGCTCATTTAATTACAAAAGTCTACATATGTCAAGAATAATTACACCAACTCAGTATTTGCCATTTATGTACCCCTGAAAAGGTAAAAACAAAATAAATACAAATCCTTTAATTAAGTGGGGCTGCCTGCACTGGGTCAGAGATTTTGTCCTCTGAGCTGTATTTTTCTGTTGGAAATTCCACGTCTTATCTAAACTTACTAGCACACTAAAAACAAATATCCAAAATTCTGATTTCACACAAAGACACTTATGTGGTTATATTTCTAAACTACCTGCAAATTGTAAAATTAATCTTAATAACTAATCATTTTGCATTGCACGTTCTTTACTGCATGTTAGTACTCAAACATTTTAGTTATATAAAACTGCCTAATTATAACCCTGAAGAATGATTTGAAAAGCTCTTTCTCTTTTTTTGAGTGCTGCTATCCTTTAAACCGTACGGATTCTGTAGATGGAAACAGGTCAGCACGCGAGAACCAGTATCTGGCTCATACTTACCAGTCCAATTCAGGGCAAGGGTCAGACCCAATTACCAGTCCGCATGCACTGTGCGGATGAGCAGCATGCAAGACCGCAGCTGGGAACCGGTAAGCTGCTGGTTACTGGGGGAGCGGGCTCGCGAGTCCTGCAGGCTACCAAACCACAGAGCAGGACAACAAAAGTCATTAGTCTCAGGTATGGCTGGGCCTCTGGGCGGGGAAAGGGAGAAAATAGCTTTTGGTATCAAAGATAAGCCCTCCTTTTTTAAATCTTTTTTTTCTTCTTTTTTTTTGATTTTCTAAGAGAAATCAGCAAAAGCCACCTTCAGAAAAAGCAAGAGAGATATTTCTGTGTCTTTTGGGACTGATTACTTGCAGTGTAAGTACTTTTAGTACAGAATTCTCAGTATGAACAAATGTCTATAATGCAGATGTTCAAGCACTGGTAACGTGAATAGCATGCTGGGTCAACAGCTAATATCTAGAATAAGATAAAGTACAACAAGTTGTCATTTTTAGGCCTGTATGCACGCTTAGTTTGCACACAGTCATCGTGAAGCCCGTAACGGGCTCGATGCAGCATCCCCACTCCTATTTTCCTCATAACGTATATGCAACGCATCTGTCACTGTACTGGTGCTATTAACAACTTGTTGCTGTGTAACTCAGTGGAAAGACACCAAATTAAAGTCTTTGAGGCCACCTCTTTAAACTTACGTTGCTTTACATTCCCACTAACACTAGCGACCACGGAAAACTATCAATTTGTATGAATGTGATACTGCTCACCCATATATACCTTTCCCATAACATATTTTAGACTGTCAATGCAAATTTTTAGTAATTTTTTTCAGCCTGGTTTCCTATGCAAGTGTATGGCCAGTGTGTGTGTCTGTCTCCATGCCCTTAAATAAGAATATACTTTAATCAAATTATATAAAAGGGTATGGGTCTTGAAAATACAAAAATCTTGTGCTTTTCATGAAAACAAGCAACTGAGAAACTCCTCCTGTTCCTGTGCGCGTCCCGTGCCCTCCGGAAAAACTCCCCGGTGAGCTCAATGACAGTATTAGTTTCAAGAGCATCCCCACATGAAAGAGCAATAGGAAGCCGGGCTTGTTTTGTTGCAGACCGAGGGTTTCTCAGGAGCCACAGAAGTAAAGGAAGCTGCATACCAGGGTGCTGGGGAAGCATGTAGAGGGGGTAAAGGCTGAATCAGATGCATCTGTCTGCCAGGCTGGAGGATTCTGAGCGCATTTGCCCCAGGATTTTCTGAGGAGGTGGGGAAACAGGAGGCTGGAAGATACCTAAAATGGAAGATATGAATTTTCTCTGCCTCTCTTTGAATCTGGAATCTAGAGCAAGTCATCTCATACCAACTGTGCTAATTCTATTACTATTGTGCAGTAAAGTGACGGTCTTGTGACACAAGTACTAAAAAATAGTGTGGGTTTGGTTTTTTTTTTTCCTGATTTGTGTAAACTGTTTTTAATATTCCTGACTTATCCTATCAGAAGTTTGATTATTAAATAATTAAAAAAACAAGGTATGATGTGTTACAGAATATTGATTTAGGGCTGGAAGAGGATTTTAATCTTTGATATGAGAGAAACAATATTCAAGAGTAAGACATATTAGAAACAGCTGCTACTCATGTAATTATGGAATAAAGCATTTAACCTTGTTTTCTTCTTCAAATGTAACTATAATAAAAGATAGACATTGTGAATATGAAAACAACAGTAGGACTTTAAGATGTTTTAATATTTTAATAGAGATGAAAAGTCATATAGGTAATAAATTAAATACTAAATACATAAACCTACTATTTATTTAAAGATTAAACACCATTTGTGTTCTAAAAGGTTTTTCAATTGAAGTTTTCAGAATCTGTGGAAACTTTTCAGAATCTTGTTTTTCCTTTCAATTTAGAAAGAAAACCAAGTACACAAAAATATTAGGTATTTTCTGCATGCTAGAAACTTAGCTGGTTAGTCAGCACTACTGAGCATGCTTTTAATTTTCTGTGACCTACCTAGAAGGAAACTTAACATTTTTTTAAAAAAAGAAAGCAAAAGAAAGCTCGTCTAGCTATGGTTTCTGCCAGGAACTCCTCTCTTCCTATTCCAGCCAATAACCACAATCAACTGCTGCATGACGACAAGGCACCTCGCAGGGCAGACAAATTAGAAATCCTATAACCAATTTTCTGTTTACTACAACAAAGTTGTGGTTCCCCTGCAAAACCATACAATAACTACACATGCTTACAATGAATTAAGTTAATACTCTCACCGATAAGTAGCTTTTTTTTTTTAACAGAGAAAGGAACTTTCCTGGTGACAAACTATGTGAACCCACTGTGCACTAGCGCGCCTCTCCTGACAGTGCAGAGGCTCAGAAACAGGTCACAGGACTTCAATACCTTTGCTACCAAACCCCTCATGCTTCGCGAACATGTACGCAACAGGAACTTCCTCGTACCCTTCACACGACCACTGCTTTAACTACAGTGCCAACACCTTGACTGAACTTTCCACCACCCTTTGAAGTTCATTCCCTGACAAGTATGACACCTAACCAGTCCACCTCACAAGAGGCAGCCCCCAGCGCAGTCAGATCCCTGCAGATTGCTGAGGACAGACTGTCAGAGCATCACACCCACGCGAGATACTTTTGAGCCTGCTAAATTCACATCCTTTTATCAATTGCATATGGTGCTTTTGAGAGGAGCTCAAGAAAGGCTCCAAGAGTTCTCCTCACATCACAGATCACTCAGCCAAGTTGCTTTAAGGTGGTCCCTTTGTGTCCGTTGTATAACTACACTTAAATGCACACAGATAAGTTCCACCAGCTGTTACCAGCTTCGGGTTTGAGGAGACTTAAATTATAGTGGGGTTAAACTTAGTTTTGTTTTTCCAAGTTTTCAGAAGAGGCAATGTAGCTGAAGTTGGGAAGGGTATAAAATACATCAAGATAACACTGGCATTAACATGGTAGCACTGGCATTAACGTGATAACACTGGCATTAACGTTTTGTTGCCAGTGGAATTGACTTCAGTATATACCGCAAAGTAAATCTACCTCTGTGGGACAGGTATTTTTGGGTTGTAAACCACGAAGTTTATCTAGCTTGTAGTCTTAATTCCTGTTTGCACACTAGTCACAGAAACTGTGACTGAATTCCAGGTTTCATGTCCAATTGGCGAGACTACTGCTTAGGAAAACACTTTTACTTAAAAGTGAGCAAATTTAATGACGACATCACCAGGAAACACAGAACCATACTACCATTCATTTTCCCAGTGCAATGGCACTTCTGGTATGGAAATATAGAATGCTAAAACAATTATCCATATGAAAATGCAAAATGCTAAAGCAATTACCATTTCTAGCATGGTCAATGTCTTAAGCTTCCCATCAACTTCAAAGGGACCAAGATTTCACCTGTTTTGATATTTACAGATGTATTTTCAAAACAGAAGTAGGAAAAGATATTGAGGGCAGATCAACTCCTCACGTTTTTCTCATCATCTTCCTATAGTGGCTTTCTCTCAAAAGTCTGACCTTATTTCTCTTGAATTTTTTTTCCAGAATTGTTTTTAAGAAATTTGTCACAAAAAATATTTGAATAGTGAGCAATTATCTTGATTTTTTAAAAAATTTTGTTCGATTGATGTTGACAGCTGTCCTCTTTTTCCCCATGTGGATTTTTTGTTTATTCCCCCCCCTTCTCATTCCACAGCTTACAGGTAATTCCCCTTTTCCTCCATGCCACCTGCTAATCTTCTCTGTCCTGCTTTCACTCAGTCTTCTCTCTTTTATCTTCTTATTCTTGTCCACTCTGACCTACTTTAGAAACAAACTCCTGTTTCCTCTCTTCATAACATCTAAGAGTTGTTCTCCTCTCCACCCTGCATTGTTGTGGTGAACTTTCAAGCTCTATAGCTGAATGTTAACAGATAGTTGCCTTCTGGTGATGGAACTGAATTGCTGCATCAACTCAGAACTAATCTAGATTTGCACAGATTTAAATAGCTCACTTAACCCCACCAGTCTTTTGGAAGTCCAGGCAGTTCTCACAGCCAAATGTCAAATTGCAGTATCTTTGCAGGCAGGCAGGCAATCAAAACCAGGAAGCCCTGACCCAGATGGATCCTGAAAACTAGGACAATTCTAGTTTAAATGAACTAAATCTATACGAAACTGTCTAAAACACATTTCATTCACATTTTGGGCCTAAGAATATTTGAAAGTGTGTTGAAGTACGCTACCTCATTTCACTTCGGCCCTTAAAACAAAATCACTCGGGCAGCAATTGATTTTTAAAACAGTCAGGCTGGTCTGAGGCCCAAGACACCATGCTCATCTTCAGGGGACCACTGCTGATAAGAAGGGGAAGGGAAAAAAAAAAAAAATCAACAAATACATGATGACAGTTCCCACATATAATTTAAACCAGAAGAGAACTAAAGTAAGGATTAGATCCCTCTAACATTGCTGGGTTGTTCTTCAAGCTGTATTGAATTTGGGAACTAAAATGCAAACAGAAGCTCAATTTTGCTAGTTCTGCAGAGATGCTCCTTCATTTAGTATTTTGAACATTAGGCAATAATTTACTTACCATGACCTATTATACTCACCGTATAGATTTAAAAAAATACAAAATCAGCAGTATCACAAGTTGGTCATCTCCATAGTAACACATGCTGCTAACCCATAGGTCTTTGGATTTATGAGATCAGTTTGCTCCTTCTAGGATCATTCACTGGGACCAACTGCAAAACAGCTAATCTTCTATCTGTAAGATTATTTTTAATGAATGCATTAACCACTTTATGCAGAAATACACCTACCTGTAGAATCAGTTAACATGAACAGATGAAAAGTTGATAAAGGATGCAGTGTTATACAAAAATACAATAATATTTTGACATTTATTACATTACTGCTTAACTAATAGGAATATAAAACTCCCTTTTAAAACAGAAATGTCTTTGAGAAATCACAAGAATAAAGAGCCTTTAAAACATTTTATGAAGCACTGTATTTCATTCTACATAGAATATTATATAGACACCTAGATGGGAAAAATGTTATTTAAAAAAAACATAGCAGAATAAATATTTTTTATCAGATAAACTAACCAGTTTTTACACAAAGATATTAGATTTTTAAGAAAAAATAAACATTTACTTTTCTGAAAATATCAACTTTCACTTCAATTCTACATTTATAAATCAGACAAACATGGAAAGAACTATTTAATATTACTATGCTAATCGTCAAAGAAAAAAGATAGGAAAAGCCCTGTGCAGCTTGACTAGGATTATCAATTTGAATCCCTAGTGTGCATACTCTGTAATCATAGTTCAAAAAAACCAAAATAAAATTAAAAAATCAAATCTGTAGAGTAGGTGATGAACAGTTACTTTGCTGACTCATTCCAGATTTATATACAAGTTCCAACAAAGGGAGCGCCCACGAATGAAGACAGCTGTGATGAAGGTGAGGGGGACAGACCGAAAACCCTTGTAGAGGCATCTCTTCGATCAACCTGTTGCAACCTGCTGCTACAGGACAACCAGGTGATCAGGCCCAGTCAGCATGGGTTTATGAAAGGCAGGTCCTGCTTGACCAGCCTGATCTCCTTCTGTGGCACCGTGACCCGCTTCGTGGATGAGGGAAAGGCTATGTAGACTTTAGTAAAGCCTTTGACACCGGTTCCCACAGCATTCTGCTGGAGAAACTGGCTGCTCATGGCTTGCACGGGCATACTCTTTGTTGGGTAAAAAACTGGCTGGACGGCCGGGCCCAGAGAGTTGAGGTGAACGGAGTTAAATCCAGTTGGCGGCCGGTCACGAGCGGTGTTCCCCAGGGCTCAGTGCTGGGGCCGGTCCTGTTCAATATCTTTATCAAAGATCTGGACGAGGGGATCGAGTGCTCCCTCAGTCAGTTTGCAGACGACACCAAGCTGGGCGGGAGTGTTGATCTGCTGGAGGGTAGGAAGGCTCTGCAGAGGGACCTGGACAGGCTGGATCCATGGGCCGAGGCCAACTGTATGAGGTTCAACAAGGCCAAGTGCCGGGTCCTGCACTTGGGCCACAACAACCCCAGGCAACGCTACAGGCCTGGGGAAGAGTGGCTGGAAAGCTGCCCAGAGGAAAAGAACCTGGGGGTGCTGGTTGACAGCCGGCTGAACACGAGCCGGCAGTGTGCCCAGGTGGCCAAGAAGGCCAACGGCATCCTGGCCTGTATCAGAAATAGTGTGGCCAGCAGGAGCAGGGAGGTGATCGTGCCCCTGTACTCGGCACTGGTGAGGCCGCACCTCGAATCCTGTGTTCAGTTCTGGGCCCCTCACTACAAGAAGGACATTGAGGTGCTGGAGCGTGTCCAGAGAAGGGCAACGAAGCTGGTGAAGGGCCTGGAGCACAAGTCTTGTGAGGAGCGGCTGAGGGAACTGGGGTTGTTTAGCCCAGAGAAAAGGAGGCTGAGGGGAGACCTCTCATTGCTCTTTACAACTACCTGAAAGGAGGTTGTAGCGAGGTGGGTGTTGGTCTCTTCTCCCAAGTAACAAGCGATAGGACGAGAGGAAATGGCCTCAAGCTGTGCCAGGGGAGGTTTAGATTGGATATTATGAAAAATTTCTTCACCAAAAGGGTTGTCAAGCCTTGGAACAGGCTGCCCAGGGAAGTGGTTGAGTCACCATTCCTGGAGGTATTTAAAAGACGTGTAGATGTGGTACTTAGGGACATGGTTTAGTGGTGGACTTGGCATTGTTAGATTAACGGTTAGACTTCATGATCTTAAAGGTCCTTTCCAACTGAAATGATTCTATGATTCTATAAATCACTGCCTGCTGTCAATCAAAGACTGCAAGTACCACACCATATGGGTTAATAGACTTAGTTCCGAAATCTTCCAGCAGATGTCCTCACAAGGCAGTTGTGTCAGGGAGGTTAGAGATGTCACCATTTAAAAAAGACTGAGATGGGAAGGAAAATAGACTGAAAATAATGATGTTATAAATATCTAGACAAATTCAAAGTATTTAATTTATTCTCAAGTGCTAAACTTAAACACATAAACAGCACATTAAAAAATAAGGCTGTGATCTTAAAAACTAAAAAAAAACAATCAAAAAAACCCCCACCAAACAGCACATCTGTTAAGTAGCACATCTGTTTCAATTTTGTTAGGTAATCTTTATACCTCAGTTATAAACAAAACAAGAGGTTAAAAAAACGATGGTGAAAAACATGAGCACAAGTTTCACATGGAGAACAGTGTAAAGACTAATCCTGTCCTTTTCCCTTCCTTTTCGTGTTAAAACTGACACTAACTTTATCACGTGCAGAGAGCTGATGTGCAGCTTTCTGTGCTACTCCCTAGTGGCAATGACATACAAATGTTGTCACGAAGTTGGTATTCTTGGAAGCATAAAATCCCTCGGGTATTTCAGGGAGACTTAAAAAGAACAATTTCCTTAAAATAGTGATCCTCATCATTACTGCTACAAGTTGAAAGTTTTGATACCACTTTAAAAATATTTAACTTGTCCTTTTATGTAGTGAGTAATGCATCCACAGTTACCTACTCACAGATACCTATGAGATAATGATTCAGTCAAGTACTCGTCTACAAACTCAAAGCTGGGATTCTTTACCCAAGCCTATGAGACCAGGATCTCCAGCCCTGAATCCTTTACCTGCTTTAATGCAGATGTTCATGGCTTCATACATGAGAAGCCACATCAAGAAAAGATGAAATCAAGACGATGAGCATCACTGACTTTCTTCAAGAGTGGACACAGAAATAAGTGCCAATACTTGGGGCTTATTGGGCAACCAGCCAACTGGGACATGTCAGTCACTATAGTTTGGCTGGTGAAAGAACTCAAAACTGTCCCAGCTTCAGGAAAATGCTGGGAGGGTGGCTCCAATAGCTAGGACTTGTCTGCCAGATGTTCTTCGGTGGACCCATTTCGGCACTTATAGACAGAAAGTGTTGCTATGTTCTACATGCTGAATTAGGTCAAAGCTAGCATCATCAATTATAGAAACAGATTGCTTATGAAATCTTACAGGAGTAGGGTACTTGTCAGTATCTTGCCTGAAGCTTCAATAGCATGGGTGACTGATTTTCTGCAGGCTGATTGTCTTCAATTTCAACAATGAAAGTAAAAATGAAAAGATTTTTAGCTTGATGTCAGTGAATGACAATGGTCAACAATACAGAACCGTTGCATTTCTTAACTGGTGAACAATTTCATGCCATAGAAGCATCAGATAAAGCACACGCTGCACTTAGTTTGTCCTGAGAAAAGAAGAATCGAGGTTCCACATCCTGAAAAGCATAGCAAATACTGTATTAAAGCTATTAAACTTTCTCAGCTTAACTAAGGTTCTCTTCAGCTATCACGAAAAATAATTGTAAAAACCTCTTTAACCTTTTCGTTGTGCTTAAACAAAAAAAAGCACAGAAGAATTCTATGAAACCAAGATTTCAATTTAAAATATTAAAGGACAAATACAAATGAAGGATGATGGCTGGGGCAGCCACAGTCTATTGTTAACCATTTAAGATTACTTCACTAAGCTGTCTGTTTTTGTCTTGAATCTTAAGCCCCTCACCCTTTAGCCATATGATAAGGAACATAGAATTACAGTCCAAGCAAAGGCTAACTCTACCATTTCCAAATAAAGACTTCTTACGGGAACAAATACATATCTCAAACAAACCCATAAAAGAACCCATGAAGCAATCCTAATTGTAGCCTTCCTCCATAGCTCTGGTTTCATTATGTAAACATATTCCAGTCAAATCTGTACAAACTATGTCAACAAATCATGATTTCCCCCTCTTTCCCCAGGAAAACTGTGCAAGGATAACTGTACAAGAATACTCCAAGAAATAGAGGATGTCATTTTATTGGAGGTCCACAGGTAACTGTATCACATTAGGGAGTGGAAGAATCTTGTGGTATGGCACAACACAATACCTCACTCTAAACACTTAAACAGAAGGTTAAATGATATGCAACATGATCAAATCAGTAATTCTCCATCTTCTAGGCACCACTGATTAATTTAAAATAAACTTTAATAAATTGAAAAAATAATATAGTCCATTAATTTGTTTGTTGCACTGTCTTTAAATGAAACAGCACTTTGAAAGTCACAAATAAAAAAGCAGCACTTTCTCTTAATACCAACACCACTGTAACACATACTGTAGCGTGGCATGCAAATCCATATCTGCAGTCTTTTTTTTTTGTATTAACAAATGGAATGGTAATTTTCTATCTCAAATATTAGTAGCATAACATGTAAGTGCAGATCATTCCGGCCACAAGTGTGGTAAGCCTTAACAAGTGTGTATTACAAGAGCATAGAACACAGAGCATGACACTTACATCCAAGAATCTCTCTCTTTTGTACTGTACATGGTGTTTGTTACAGGCTGAATTCCAACTTGCTGTACCCAAGCTTCAGGAAACAAGATTATTGACCATTTCTGGTTTTGCTTAAAAATAAAATGCAGTCACCATCAAAGCACAACCATTAACAACCTGGTCAAAAAAATGCCATAGCTCCATTGAAAAAATAACTTGTCTTTTTAGTAGACTCCATTATGTGATAGAAGTTTCCATTATAGGCATGTTACGAAGTCTTACAGTGGTACTGCAGTGTCATTCCTGTTAAGTAGAGGTTTGTATAGACACCAAGAAAAGGTGCAATGTTCAAAAAAGCTGTTCAAACTGAGCTAAGCTTCACAAGACCACGTACTGAGTCTTCATGCAATGAATCCTGGCTGGCTAGACTCAGGACGTGCATTGTATGGCTGTGTGTAATAGGACTTCCACTTGGCAGCATCCCAGGGGGTGATGGAGCTTCCTCAGGAGTGAGAAACTGATGACCTTCATGTTCCTCTTTTAATGGTATCATGTCTGTCAAACCTGTATCTGATGTGAGATTTGGCATAGAAGATGGTGGTGTTGGTTGCCCTAGAGTTAGAGTTGCACAAGGCCCACTGATAGTAGTCTTTCCTGGTAAAGGTAGCTCTTCACTAGTTATGCTTGGCTCACTCTGTAGTAGAGGGGTGGCAGCGGCCTGCAAAACGAATTTAGTGCTCTGAATGCACTGATCTTGGTCACACTGTAGAATGGAAAGGTGTCAAAATCATATAAGGCAAACAAAACAGAGAAAAAAAAGGGAGAATATGGACAAAAAGGTATGGAAAAGAATGGGATGTGAAGAGAAAAAAGAAAGCCATTAGTATCATTCCACGGTTAGCCACCCAAAAATCCCATTGCATGCTGCCCGGGGAAAAAAAAAAGCATGCATAACTGAGACAGTGCTTTGGCTTACCATCAAAGTAAATTATGATAAACATTTACAGTGTTCATTTAAGGGTTTTGGTAACCTCTAAAATAGTATTTTGTGAGTGCCGTAATTCAAATACTTTGCTTATTCTTGTTCAAAGCCATTTGGAAAGCCTAGCTGCACAGTCCATGTGTAACTAACTGCATCGGGCGCCTCAAAACCTCCCTGATTCCAGGTGAGGTGAATCACTTCCACACTACTCATTTTACCCTAGAGTAGCTAGCAGTTCAGAGAGAGGCCCAAAGGCATAATCCAAGCGTCTTTCCAAGTTCAAGAACACTAGCCAAGTGTCTTTTTTTAATTGGTCTTCACATGTCAGAATTAAGGTGCTACAGAAGTTTTCCAGAAGAATTCCTTTGATGCAGGTGATTTTATAAAGATATAGCTGGCAACACAGCCTCTATGAGCAAAACTTTCCCCCCCTCCCAATTTAATACATTATATATATACACTCTAGAGAATATATTACACGATACTCTATAGGATGTGTAGAAATTAGGCAGCACTACAGATGCATTAATTTGATATCAACTTTCATGATTTTTAGGCTGTTTCTTGATTAATTTAACCTTGACAATGTGAAGAATCAAGGTACAAAACAAATTTTCTGGCAAGCACTTTCACAATAATAAGCCAAATTCAGCATTATAGAAATCCAATTAAGCTCAGTGAATATTACCAGGAATGCTTTTGGCTCTACATCATTCCCAAGAACTGTTTATACAAAATTATCATTCATTCCTTGACATGACAAGACAGGTAGGAGTTTCAATAATGTCCAGCTAGCTAAGTGGGTCATAGACCTACTGCCAAATTAAGTTTCTTTAACACAAACTGGCATGGTTTTTGAGAGCTTCCAAGGACAATATTTAATTCATAGCCTGATCAGTTATAACATCTGCAGCTTTTCAAAATCCTGTTAGATTCATTTGCCATACTACTGTTCTGCTGTGCAAGAGAAACACTACAGTCAATGAATAAAACTATAACTCCAATGCAGCAAAGAAAATTTGGAAGCAAGCAAGCAGAATAAAAAAAATATATCCAGAGGTAAGACATGCCTATTCACTGTTGTTATTTCAAGGATTCTGTTAAAGCAATACGTTCTGCTTTACAACTGACTTCTTTGATCTATATCAAATTACTGAAAGACATTATAAATCCAATATCTGTTCAAGATATTCCCAATCATAACCATTGCTACTAACATTACAGCACTTCCCTAAAATGCCCATTTGAGTTTAATAAGCCACCGTGATATACTCTATGCAAATTCATGGAAACACTTTTGCTTCCTTTACTGTATGATGAAAACCATCACTATGAATGCTTCCTCTGATATTTTCAGGCCCTTCAATTCCACCACTGAATAGCTTAATGATGGATGCACACATATTACATTCAGAAAGTGTGCAAGCAGACTACTTGGTCAGAGTAGATAGGTAGTATTTTAAATGTGTCTAAGTGGTTTAGGACTTCCAGACCAACTACTTTTTGACAGGCAGAAGGCCAATCCTTGCCTAGTTACGTATTTTCCAACACTTATGCTTTCAGAAAGATAAATGCACTGACTTCCTATTATATAAATCGAGTTCATATATGTTGCAGGCAATTTCTTCCCCCACAAAATGATGAACAGGCCCAGCCAATCAATTGAAGTGGCCCCATATCATTTCAGAGGGATTACTCACAGGCTTAAAGCCAGGACCTTGCATAAGTATCTTACTAAGTAGAAAACTGTCAGCATCTTTTAAAGTCAAGCTTTCAGTTAGTAATTCAGTGTGAATAACTCATTCTTGATTAATATACTGTTATTCACGCCTGCTTATTTCAATTAAACTATAGCCCTTCAACAAACCTTACCATGCAGACCTTAAAGATCTGTTAACTGCATTTTTAAACTTCAAAAAGACCAACAAAATCCATCTTCTCTGAAAAGCAGTAGCCAAAGAGCATGTTAAATATAGGAATGCCTATACCACTGGGGTACATTGAAAACAAATAATGTTAGCAGCTGACTTACTGCTTTAGTGAAGCTTCAGCACTGATCTTCAAAAGGAAATCATTAATGTGTCCCAGGCAATACAAGTACACAGTTTTAAATTAGCTGAAGGTAATTTACTTGAACTCATTGTAGAGTCTGAATTCATTTTCTTCTTACCGAACTCTAGTGCATTTCAACTGAATCAGTATTGAAAGGATAAAGTAGCCTCATAAAGCTCCATTAAAAGAGCATTATAAAACTTTTTTAGCTGCTGTGTATCTCTTCATTTTCCATGCACTTGTCACTTCCCTAAAGCCTCTCCTCTTATTCAGACATATTTCAGGTTTTCTTTTTTTTTGTTCTATTTGACAGTGATCAACATCAAATTTCTTAGGAAAATACAGGCTGTAAACAGCTTTCAAAAGTGACTAGAGTGAGGTTTATACTAGAAAAGGTAGATGTGTTCAATGAAGCTCTCAAAAACATCTGATGAAAACAACATATAGTATACAGGTAGACTATTCTTGAGTCTAAACAGCCAACACAAAACTAAGCAAGGAAATCAGATTTCTTTATAGGGCTGGCATGGTGGTTTTTCCTTGATTCCATATTTCACTCTTAACTAAATGAAATTGAGGGTCAAAAGTCTTAACAGTTATTAATCACATGAATTATTCAACGCCAGCATTTCAAATACAATAAACTACAACAAAAAGGAAGCCAAGCACTGAAATCTAAATAGCTAAAAATCTACTGCAGAAATTATTCCACCAGTACCTTCTTACGTCAGATCTACTGATTTTATTTTCCACTTAAAATTTCCACTGTTTCAGAGGAACAGCAGATTCTGAAGGTAAGACAAGTTTATAAGTTCTACAAGTACAGAAGTTCAATTATATATGTGCATAGAAATTTTTAGCCATCTCTGTATTTATTTTCACATCAAAAGGCACAAATTAAAGCAAATTAGACAAAACCTAAAATTCTGCATTTATTTCACAAATAATAAATACAAACAACTAAGGAAACAATATTTTTGATTTTTTTTTCCTGAAGAAAATCTGTTTTTTTCTAAGCTACACAAAACATACATGTTAACATAGTTGTTGTACACGGCAATATATTTTTCACATTTCTAATGCCAAAGCCAGAGATTATTTACTTTGAATTTAAAATTAACTTTGTTAAAAATTTTCTGAACACTGGTAACATCAAAGAATTGTTATGGTTCTCAGAAGATGGAGAAAAGAAGGCTGAATTATCTCAGCATCCCTGAATAAAGTACAGACAACAAAAAGTTTGGAGGAGACTGACAGCACTGAATGACAGTGCTATGAAGTAATAGAAAGGATGCTGAAATGCCATACGAGATGGATACAATAGATAGGTAAAGAGTGGAGGGATGGAGCTGTATAACTGTTCCCAACAACTGTAGGATTCCACACTCAAAATCATGGTATTGCAGATACTGTGCAACAACTGAGCCACAAAACCCACCAAGTCAATGGCTCCACTAGCAAGTAGTACAGTGCACCAGAAGATCTATGAAGATAAATGCTTCTGAAGCCAAAGGGGAAACTATACCTGTTCCAGGGAGTTTACTTCAGACTAGCTACTGTTTGTTCTAACGGACTGAATGTCCATGAATGGTTAGGGCATGCTGGGTGCATTCTGCAAGCACATCTTCTGAAAGTAATTTAGTTCATGTGTTCTGATACTGCTCTGCGATGTGAACAAAAATGCAGTAAATATGCACAATCAAAAGAATTGCTTCTAAAACATGCCTCAATCCAAAGCCAAACGCTGAAGTTGTTTTACTGCATATGCCCTTAACCCATTTTAACTGTGAAGTAAAATGCTTTAATGCAAACCTTCTATCAACCTTGACAATGTTGACTCGGTAAGAGCCCTAAGTTCAGTTTTGGGCAATGATAAATTATATTTGTGAAGTACAACAGCAAATATATAAGGAAACACACTCGTAAAACTCCCAGCAAAGTCGGGCTCCTATCCTTGCTGATCCTTGTACTGTCATGGTAGAAACACTTACTCCTAAAAATGAGACTATGAAAAGCAAAGGAGAAAGTACACTAGGATGGTCAGAGTTAAAGTCCCCTGGATCAGCTGGATTCCTGTTTCCAGATCAGTGCTAGAAATACTGATGTGAACAACTGGGAGAGGACTTTGCTGCACGCCTCACTGGTAACGAATGTTGCACACACACTATTATGGTTCCTATAATTTTCAGTGGTACATATAAGAAAACAAACACTCTAACTAAAGACTCTGCATCAGGAAAGGAAAAGGAGAACTGGAAATAAGGGAATTTGGCACACAAGGAACTACCTAAGCACTGAACAAGAGATGCCTAGAATGCAGGAGTACAAGTGAATTTCTTAAAAACAATGAAATAAACCTGTCCTGACACAAAGGCAGATAGAAGTAAAATCTATCACTTTACAAGGCATTAGAGAATTCCTAGAGACATCATAGTAAAACTAAAGCAAATTAATTCCTCTAAAAAAGTGCATGGAGTGAGATGGATTCTGTGTTTCTTCATAACGGATTACAAAAAAAAAATACCCTGTATCAAAAGCCAAGAATCAACTCAGGCTTTGAGGAGAAAGCTACCTACTAAGCTAAGAAGTGCAGATCCAGGTAATGGTAGCTGATGGGTTTATGGTGAAATAAGAACTTTTTTTTAGAATAGAAAGAAAATAAACCTTAAAATGAAAGAGAAAGAAAGAATAAAATACAGAGAAAATTACGATTTCATAATGGGTGAGATACTGTGTTTTATGCAAAAAAAAAATTCTCAAGAATGAGAAGAGAGATACTTGGGCATTCAAACTAATAAAGAGCTTGTAAAAATAATCAGCAATAAAATGCAATAGGGAAATATCAGGTCTACAGATCATTAGCTCCAAGTGACCATGCTGTCACTTGGATAAGGATATTAAGAAGCTGGCTAATGAATTTACCAGATTAATTTCAAATTATATTGGTAAAGAGATTAAAAACACTGGGAATGTTCCAGGAAAAAAAAAAATTATGTGCTTCCGGCCTTCAAAAAAGTAAATAAAACTTCAGCTCTTAGTAAAATAAGGGAGATACTACGGAGAGAACAGGAGAAAAAGCTCTTTTATGAAGATCTAGGAAAAAAATCATAGTATGGGTCTATGAAGCACTGATTACAGCAACAACCCTGACTTCCTGAGATTGTGACAAACTGAGTCACTAGCATGAGTAGGGTAGCTCCTATATGGAATATTCAAAGTCTCAAAGGCAAAATTATCACAAAAGCTGTTAAATACAAAATAGCGCCCCACAAATGGTATCCCAAGTAAGAGATAATATATTGCACTGAAAACAAGTGTCTGGCAAGTTTAAACTTAGCCTGATGCTTGCATCTGAACTTCTAGCAAGAGGGATTCTGAAGAGTCTTGCAAAGATTCCTCCTCTAAAAAAAAAAAAAAAAAAAATCAACAAAAAAAGCCAAAACAAAACCCAAAAAAACAACAGGATGCTGCATGCCTGGTTATGCTTCTGCCATAAAGTGTACTCCACTGCCTTTCACTAAAGAACCTTCAGCAGTCTTTTTCAGGGGAGAACAAATGAATGGCTGATGTTCCCAGCGCTCCTGTTCCCAAACTTCTTCAGAAGAATCTAAAGATTGTGTACTGGGAAGAAAGCTGAGAGAAACAGATACTGTAAAGCCTGGAAAAGTACTAGGGGTCACTTCATGGGAAAAAGGTTTAAACAGAATGATGAAGTTTTACTTGATTATTTCTGTCGAAATTTAAATCGGAACAGGAAATCTGGTAACTGAACAGAATGGCTGAAAACAATTAAGCTAGCTGTAAGGTGAATTAATTTTGGTAGAAAAAAAGAAAGTCTGTTATGTGGATCAGATTGAGATTTTCACTGTGAAATAGGGAAATCAGTTTTGTTGTTTGCTGTTTTACGAGATAGGAGAGATGGAAACCTGAAAGTAGGTAGAGTTTACTGAGAAGAGCAAAAACGTTGACGTTAGAACACAGAAAAAGGGAAATGTAAAACAAGAACAAATCAAACAAAGTTATGTCCCTGTGCATTGTTGCCAGCAGGAAATGAACTTATAATTTCTTATTCCTTCAAGCAACTCAGGAAAGAATGCAAGATTTTAAACAGGGAAGAGAAAATAGTGCTAGAGAGACTGGGAAACTAAGCAGGTCTTTAACAGTTTGCAACAAAACTCAAGGGAGGAATTTTAATGCTGATAGCCAGCTGCCAGTAGAAGCCCATTGGTCTTGGATACAGACCAGGGATAATACGCTGAGAAAAATGGCATCACAGTCTTAAAGATATTCCTCCTTACCAAACACGACCTATTACATTTTTCAAGCTTTTTCTGAGTGATCATTTTCAGGAATGAAAGCTGCACATTTCCAAGTGACTCTGATAACTGTTAAAGAACCCAAGCCTTTCCCAGTTTGAGTAGTGTGAAGTTCTAGGATGTAAGAAGTTCAAATCCTAGAATAATTTGCGTGTTTACAGGTATTACACTCTAAACTCGTAAGAGCTACCTGTTTGACTTAAAGTAATACCATAACAGATTTCTCCATTTCTGGAGACAAATTTAGTCAATTTTCTATCAAACTGGCACAAGATTTTCTCATTATACCTAGTAATAATGATAGTGTCTTTTTACAATGCAAGTATAATCCTTGTAATGTTATGATAATTTAATGCCACGGACTTATTGTGGTTTAATGATCCTCACAAATAAGAATTCTTGACAGAGTCAGAAAGTTTGGGTAATCCCTGAAAGACCTCAGGCTGTTTCTAAGGTTTGCTTTCTCTTTCCTTTTTTTTTTTTTTTTAAAAAAAAAAAAACCTTTTGTCTTTTCAGAGTTACCTTTTTTTTTTGAGTAAAATTTGCATGGAGCATTACCTTGTTCTGCACAACTGCACCTCACAGAAGATTCAGAGTTAATACTGTGTCTTTAATACATTTTCACATTAAGGAGACTAACAAAACTTCTATTTAATCCTCAAAATAATAAGTAAAAACAGCTTAGGAACTACAGCAAAATTTTTATACCAGTTTATCAGTGACACTAGAACTAATCTGTCTGGGAATAGTGAGTCTTTTCTTCTTTTGTTCAAAAGAAAGGCTGAATTATGTCAGAAGGCCTTGTGGCCTCCTCTTTTTTGGCAGAGGGAGGGTGTCCATAACTCATGGCTTCTTTGACAAAGAAGTGGGTTTCTTAGAACCCACATAATATGAAGATATGTGGATAAAACAATTCAGAAATAGGCACATATGTAAAATGCTTGCCTTTGGAAAAAGATCTCTTTCCAGTTATTCTCTTCTTCTTGGCACTGGAAATCCTATCTTCCATTATGATAGCCAATGCTACCAGCAAAAAACAAAGTAAAAACTACTGGCACAGTTTCAAAGATGTTTAAAAGCTTTTGTTGTAACAATCCAGTTGCCATTTTTTGTTCATTGGAAGTTCAGTGTCCTCCTGCTCTTTCTTCAACATACTTCTCCCCTAGAAACTCCTCTTTGTTCATCTTTGCTTTTTAAAACACATTAGTGTATGCAAAACCGCAGTGTACAAGCAAAGAAGGAAATAGAGTATGAAGAAAGTGCCATACAAAATAACAATTAGCTGGAAAATGATGAACCAGAGCAAGTCCATGATACTTGAATATTCCAGTTCAAAACACAGCAGGTGTCAACAGTACAAGTCAAAATGCCAGTATATTCAATAAATCAACAGTGTAGAAAAGCCTCTCTTTTTTTTAGAATCCATGAGCAATAACTATTACACTGTGTGAAACATACATCAAAAAGAGCCTTGAGGTTTTTTTTCTTTACAGTTAATAAACAAGTCATTCCACCCAGAGTGTCAGCTGTATCCAGTTAGTTATTACTTGATTAGTTCACATGAAAGTGGAGAAGGAAAACATTCACAGGAATCTTGATGAACAACACTATGGGATGATTCCTACCATGTTGCTCTGCGATTGTGTTGCCCCGTACATAGTAATGCCATTTGATGGTCCTGCTAATTGCGGTGTATCTGGTTGTATAAATCCTCTTCTGTCAATTAAGCTACAGAATAATCAAAATAAAGAAAAAGTGTTAGAGAGATTTCTGGTCAATAACTACCTCCTATCAATAAAAAGAAAGAGAAAAATTTTCTGTCATACAACAGACCTTAATATGTCACCAATATCTTCAAATGTCCCCTTTTATCCAACTGAAGTACAAGACTTCATTTCTATTCATCAGGAAGGTAATTGCTTCCTCGTAATACTACTCACCCCATAGTCATATGTACTGCTACTTTTCTGGATTTTTATCATAGCCAAAAGATTTAGAAGCTTACTAGCAGATACCACAAAACCCAAGAATTTTAAATCACAGGTGTGAAAACAAATTACAAAACTTACTAGTACACTTTGAATTAGTATGTATTTTGAAGGTTCTTTTGTTATCCCACACCTTTAAATTAAAGCTACTTAATCACAAAATTTAGAAAGAGGAATTTTTGTTCAGAGCACTTACTTGCCAGGTGTTTCATGACAGCTACTTAACACTGCTCATAGTGCTCCACTATTCTTACCAAAGTGATGCACTCATAAAATTTCTTATTTCCATCTAAGAAAATGTTTGTGGAGAAATTAATAAAAATAAGTAAAAATCTATATAGGATTATAAAAAAATAAATGGAATAATCTGACCTAGCTAAAGATTTTGCTAAAATTCCACATACAATTTTACTCTCAATTTGAGAACCTCATTTAGGTTCTGCTAGTTAACACTCATAAAAAACTGAATGTACAGACCGAAGTACTGTATTCTACATGTGTATTAGCTCATATCACTTCCATACAAAAAAAACCCAAAAACTTTTCAACTGTTTATGCTTCAATTCATTTGAAGTTGATTTTAGTTTTTGTTTGTGGTTTTTTTTTTTTTTTTTTAAATTATATGTAGCTTTCAATTATAGCTCCATATATTTTTAATCATAGGTCAAAATGTTGTTTTCCTGTGATGTGAACAATGTTATTTCCCATCTGGAAAACTACAAATTTTACCACAGGATATCAAATTTTAACTGGAGGGTTTATAGCTCCAGTTACTAAGACATAATGACAGGAATGCCTTAAAACACCTGAGAGCTAAAGTCAGCACAGAACTGGTTTTATTTGCTGATTTATGGGACCTCTAAATTAACTAAGGGTCAAGATGGCTTCAATTTTAAAAGATAAGAACAGGATGCATAGAAATATCTAAGACGTTTCCTCTCTCAAAAGTCAATGAAGTTCCCACTGCTTGGAGACCAGTTTAAGCTCTCCTTATGAAGGTCTGCAGAACACGTTTTTTTGTACATTCAAAACACTTCGAAATCCACCTGAGATTACGATCTGCCATTGGGAAAGCACACCTTCAAAAATCAGATGCTTAAAAAGTTACATGATTTATTATATCAGAACATTAGTTAGACCTATGAGGACAGCTATGGATCAAATTAAGATTTGAGAGTTACTGTTGAGGACAGGTAAAATGCATTCTGAATTTGCTTGCATGGGTTTAAAAATGAGAAACATGATCTTTAACAGAAGTGAGAAAAGTTTGGATTATTAACAGATCCTCTCTTAACCTGCATTCCATTCTCAAAGGCACTTGAACGTTTTGAATTTTAAGCTGTAATTGCTGCTAAACCACTTCACCAGAATTTAAGGGAAAAAAAATAATATTTAGTGACTTGGGACACAGCTGAGATTAAAAGTCAAAAAAAGCAATTACATTTTATAGTCAGTAAATTTTTACCATTGGTCACAAAAATATCTCCCTTCGGAAACTCTACATATACTTCAGCATCTAAATAAGTTATGTTGCTACATGGAATTTAGGAGAAAATGTACAAACTCTATTAAAACACAGGAGCCAATGCCAGTCTGGTCTAATTGTGTGCTGCTACTTGCATCAGCCTAAGACGCTATTTCAAATACTGAGAAACATTATGTAGTCTTAATAAAGATTTCCATTTGGAGTCAAACAAAAGAACTTGAAGCATGGCATTGAGTTTTTATGTCACATACTTTTATGAAAAGCAAAATGGCATAATTAAAGGGTTGGCTTCAGGCACCATCCATATAGGCAGGAAGCACAGACAGGGTTACTCTTTCTCACCACAGGGATTACAGTGTTAACCCAGTGTGGAAATCTTAACTCAGTTCTCTCCTCCTTAGGGGAAGATGTCAGTCTCTCCTGTTGACCTTCAACTGCTCGTAGAAGAACCACCCCTGATATTCATAATAGCAAAGACAGAAATCCCACTTCCAGTGAAACACTTTAGCCACTGGACTATAAAGTCATTCACTTTCTTTCTTCTTGATAGTTCAGATTCATAACTACATAATTCCAGACAGAGCAAAACAGCTTCAACCGATGAGTATGCCACAAAAATAATGTACAAGATGTCAGCCACTCTCTACAGAGGAACTGGGCCTCTACTGTATATGTTGTACATGAACTATTTAACCACTGAGCATTGGAATAAGAAGAGAATTAAGTCTTTCCAGATGCCAGTTTTACTTCTCTAGTCTCAGCTCTGTATTACATTTTGTTCAAGCTGAAAAACCATCTGCAACCTTGAATATACAAACTGAAAATGTATGCAGCAAAAATTAATCCATTAAGCTTTCTCTAGAATTGCTTTGGTGTAAGACCACCAAATTCAGCTTAATGTATATATGTTAACAGTAGTATAAAGAAAGAAGAATTACCGTCCATTTAAATAAAATGGCTCAGAGTGAAAAGACAAAAATGAACAATTATCAAGCTAGTTGTAGAATTAAGGTTCTTAAACTCTCCTAAACTCATGTCACATTTGTTAGATATGTAAAAGTTGAATAAAGTTTCAAATTGCCCATCATGCAACAGCTAATTATTACAAGTCTTTTACTGCTAGAAGTTATTAACTGCAGTGGCAAAAGTTCAAACAACAGATAAACAAGTTTATTTTCATTTCAGATGTCAACCTTAATTATATTTTACAGGATCTGATCACTAACTTAGTTTAACCACAATTTACCAACTTCTCTCTTTACTACTGAAGAAAAACTTAATTAAAGCTTCTAATGGACAGTAAAACAAAACTTTATTTTTGTTGAGTAAACTCAACCAATCAGAAAGAATATTTTTTTGATCAATAATCATGTGGCTTCATTTATACTAACAATACTTTTGATACTCTTACCTTGGCGAGAGTGGCCCACAGAGTGCAGCACAGCAATTACTAAAGATGTTGCCATAACTGTACGGATTATAGTTTTCTTTACCTCTTTTATTTGACCATGATCCTTTAATCTGAAGAGATATGAACAAGATGCATCACATACAATACAATACAGAAAATGTCTGAGACAAATTAAGGGTTACCAAAGCAGCAACACGCTACTTACATCAGAGGCAGACCAGAGAAAACCCATGATCGCACTTTCCAAACAGCTTAGAGCTTTGGGCTGTTACGAAAGGCTGAACCCTAAAACCTTACAAGCAAGGACATGCTTTACGTCCATAGATTTAGACAACCCAAAATCTCAAAGGATCAATATACTCACAGTAGGAATTTCAGCATCTAAACATAATGGTTTAAGCTTAATTTTACAAATACTATGGCACGTTCTACAAAAGAGGTTCAATCGCAACATACCATTAAAGCTAGCAAGAGAGCTCTTCTTCTCCCTCCTCTTAGGAAAGTTCTCAAGCTGTGCAATACCACACAACAGTATCTTCCCTAAAGTTCACAAATGGCTCTAAAATACTATGAAGCAACTGCAGTCATTACTACACTTTAAGCACATAGTACATTTTCTTTTAGCTAGTCTTGCTTTTCTGTTTGTGAGATACTTGAGAGTCTGAGTAAAATGTCTTACTGTATACAACTGGAAATGTGTGCTTTAAAGGAAATTACTGAACAGTTTACTTGAAATTCAGACATGTTACACTGCTACAGTTCCCTGCTATCTGACTTTCAACAATCCAAAAGAGACATTTATTTGAGGGAAGGGCGGGTAGTGGAAGCACGCTGGGTCCATCTAGAGAGACAATGTTGGCCTAAGCCTAATAACTGAGGAATACCGGACTATCTCATCTGTCTTACTAATGAGGTAGATTTCTTCAAAGTCAGGCTACTTGCTTGGATACTTCATTCTGAGCCTGCTTGGAAAGTTTTTTCTGGTTGAATGGTATTTATTGTAAAATTTATAATTTTAACTGTGACCTTAAACAATAACAAAACATGTGTTTGACAGTTCCAAAGATGCTACTTTTATATTTGCTAGATACTTATGAAAAAAGGTACAACAGAAAATTACAATAAAATAATTGTAAGCTTGCAGTAATTTGGAAGATTACTTGCTAAATTCCAACAAGCTTTCTATACCATTAGCTACCTAGCTTTTTTTATTTTCTCCTTTCATTCAGTTTGTATTTCTCCTTTTAGTTAGGGGAGGACACATGAAGTCTCCACACACAGCTAAACATAATTTCACACCAAAACAACAGAAACCTATGTGCAAAATAGGACAACTGTAGAAATGAGAAAATTGACCTTTAAATTAATGATATACTCCTAGCCAGAGGTTTTAGACCTCGGACTGGCAAAGAAATTTCAAAGGAAAAATAAAATAAAGGATGAATTTTTTATTTTGAGAATTCAACACACTTTGCAATTTTTACAGTAAGCAATTTTTGAGTCAAAGCATATTTAGGACTCCCAGTGAACAAGAGATACTGAAAATTATTTAATTATTTCCTACTGTATAAAATATACTTGTTTCTTTGCCTCCTCTCTTCTATATTTTCCCATTTCAAGATACAGGTCCTGTGGGTGTAAATCATAATGGACACACTATGCAACCAGCACATTTCAAGCCACAAAAAATATAGTCCAAAAGATCTCTTCTGATATTTTTGAATCAAGCATGACCAGGTTACTTCCTTTTTTCCTACTGAGGATTCACAAAATTATGTAGGCAGGTATGACTTCTCTAAGAATAACAGAGAAAAACCTCCTCATTACTATTTAGAAACATATATGTAGAAATATACCATGAACTTACATCTTCATTTGTTGTTTGATTGGAGCTGATCAAATACGTGTGAAAACCTGAGAGGCCAACAATGGACCATACTGAGAAAAAACACACCACAGCTTCCAGCACAGTAATTGAAAGTCAAGGAAATATATGCAAAAGGAAAAAAAAAAAAAATATCCAATAACAAGTAGTTACAATCACAAAATTCAGGGTAGTCAACTTATAGTCCACAAGTCCCTTGAGATCTCTGGGGTACTTCGAAGGGGTCAACAAAAATTTAACTCAGAAAAGCAAGCCTATTGTCAGTAGGCTTTAGTGTACAGGCCACTGAATAGCATCTACACCAGCAAATATTTAAGGCTCTGTAGATTGAAAAAGCCTAGAAATTACTGATGAGTGGTTCTGATCTTAATTGCTGAAATTCAAATTTTCATGTTCACCCTGTAAAAGTCATGACACTTGTATTAAGAAACAGTAACAGTTCTGATGGGATGAGGGGAAGACCAAACACAGTTGAGGTAACCCAAGGCTAGCCAAATAGCAAAGAATGAACAGATAAGTTTGTACAAATATTTAGTGCACAGTGGGAGTCTTGAGCCAGGACTAAGGGTTCTAGATCTGTGCTCATACATGCAGCAACAACAACAACAGAGTAAACTTCATCTCAGTCGTATGTTCTAACTGCTAGACTCTCCTGTCTTTCTTCTGTTACTGAAGTTAAGATGCGGATAGGGATCCTAACACTAGCATCAAAGTGCGCTATTCCAAGTAAAATACAAAGTCCACTTGCTCTCCCAAGTCCCTCTAATAACTGGATATATTCTACATTACAACTGTGGGGGTGCCTGAATGGCCGAGCCTTGGCAAATGGCCTGGATAACAACTCCTGTTAAGTGAATGTAAGTAGTTGGGGTGGGGTTGAATACTCAAAACTCAACAGCTTTTGCCCAAAACTTATCAAGTTAAAGAGGAAGACTATCAACTCCCAGCTCACTGTGCTGCTATTAAACAGTAGCTGAGGAATTACAAAAAGACTTTTTGAAGGAGGCATCAGCCTTAATTGTAAGAAAATCACAAAAAATGGCAGAAAAGAACTTGAAGTGGGAACAGCAGCAGTCAAAACTTGGTTTGGTACAGTCACAAGTCACTCTGCTGGCATCTGCCTAGCCCAGACAGAGCACCCTCCCTGTCAAACACTGTTAGTAGTCTGCATCCAGACAGCAGGCTGCCAGTATAGGGTACAACCTATAGGGACTTGCACCTGAGGTACACGTATGTGAGCTCATGGGATGCTTTCTCACCCACGTGTTGTAGGGAGCAGCACAGGTACACATACAGCAAGAGCACCCACATCTCCAAGAGGGTAGCGAAGGTGTGCGTGTGCATGTGTGTGCGCACTACTAGAACTTTTCAAACTACCTCTGTTTTCATTCCTTATAAGCTGCATAACCCAAATGCCATAAAGAAGTAACCAGGCTTTAAAAGTGAGATTGGTGTACTAGGAAAGTCAGTCAGCACTCAGTGTTGCATACTGACTACAGTTGATATCATTCCTTTAACTCTAACAGAGTCATCATCTCAGCAAGAAGACAATAAAGTTGCTTCCAAACTTTGTGTAATCAAGCATAAAGAGCAACTTTCTATAGAAAGCATCCTGCCATAGTTTTATATTTATATATATTTTTATTTACACACAATAGCCATGAACTCAGAATACGTCTGCTTTGAGAATGTTATTTTCTGCAACACCTCAATAGTAAATTTTTTTAGGGAATGTGAATCAACAGCAGAAAAGGCTTTGGTTCCTAGGAAAAGAGATATAATAAATCAGTAGGAACGAGACAATGAGAAAAGAATAGGATAAAAATAATCTGGCATATTAACCATATGCCAACCTTTAGTGAAGTCAGTTTCCAAGACAACCTCAACTCAAAATATTCCAGAACAAGGACAGGGCCTTAAAACATACAAAACCATCCTTATTGCTGAACTTATCAACATAGGAGAAATATGACAGCTCCTCACCATTATACAGAGACATAGACTGAAAATGCATGGATGGACATAAGTATCTGTGATAAATGATCCTAATATTAGTTAATAGTGAAGAGTCTTGATCGCAGGTCTGCTCCCACCTAATGAATTGGGAAATACCTGAATTGTCTGTATAACTTCCTCTGGAACCTACTTCACTCAGAGTGGTTTAAAAGCCAGAGAGGAGCCATTTGCTTTCTGAGCAAATCTGCTCCAAAAGCAGCAGGATGACCAAACGGCATTGCTGAGCAGCATGTTCACTACTCTCTCCCTCTCATCTCCTCTTCAAACTATGTGGAGAGTCAAACCAACACAAGAGAGGAACTCAGTCTCAGTTGACTGTGCAACAGCCACAGCTAAAGCAAGAAGAATGAGGGAGAATGGATAAGGAAGTAGACTGTTGTTAGCAGAGGGTTCAAAAAGGTATAAAAGAAGGAAACAGCCCCAAAACATTATGCACAATACAAGTCCACCTAACTGGGCTTTGAGAGGGTAGAAATCGTAAGGAAGGCTGTAGATGAGCACTCTTGCGTAGAATCTACACACCAAGGAAGTATCTACACACTAAGAGAAAGCATCGCCAGGTCAGAAAAGGGGAACCTGAGAGGGAGAAAGGGCTTCCTGCAACCCCATCAGATGACTGAGCACACCACTGACAGGATGTTCCTCGCCATGACTGCACTCAAGAGGGTCCTGAAACGCGAGTTTCTCCCTCCACACGGCAATTCCTACTGACAAAAGAGGGAATTCCTTTCAGTTCAAGACCTCTTTCAGTTCCCCACTGAAAGGACTTCTTTCAGTTCCCCACACCAACATCAAAAGATCTCTAGAACAGCAGGGTGATTCATGTTAGATTAGCGTGACTCCATTAATTAAACATGAGTCCATTAATTAAAATCAAATTAAAAAAGCAATATATTGTCTATAACTTACTAGCATAATATGGTATAACACTCCCTTGGTATCTCACACAGGGTTGTTAGCAAGATAGAAATGGCAATGTTCTCTGTGCCTGAATTGACTGGCTTGCCCCAAAGCAGCATTCCCAATACTATTTGGACAATTTCATTTTTACTGTTAGGGATTGTACCAAGCTATTAAATTGTCCAACGTATCACTATCAAACCAGGCCATTTCTACAAGACGCGCTACTGAGCCTCTCAATTCAGCACATCTCTGAATACAAATTATGAATAAGCAGCCCATTGTTCCTGTACAAGGATCCTCAAACGCATAATCAATTACCTTTTGATTTAAGGACAACTGAAAGCTATTCTCAGTTTGAAAATAGTTTGAAAGAATCATCTTTTATAAGAAGTGATTGTAATTGTTTTAATTGGAAGCTATTGTTGTGCTACTTAAAACAGTTTGTTTGTGCTTTGTAAAATCATTTGTACAAAAAAAAAAAACCTGAACAGTGGCTTTGCTTAAAAAGTTTGAGTTTATAGCTCAATGACTCTACCTGATGAACTCATACACACACGCAAAATCGTATCTGCAGAATTTGGAGAATATGATACTTGGAAAAACTACCTGGAAAAAGAGGTCTGCCTTTATGCACAACTGCGAATGACAGAGTAAGAGGTTTTTCTTCCTACTCTTCTGTGGAAAAGAGCAAACTGTGTGAGGGACAATGGACAAAAGACTCTTCCTCAGCACAAGTATGAGAAAGAATTCTTTTTATAGTAGCTTTGTGAGAGGTGAAAACTGCTTATTCAGACAAACCATTCAAAACATATACATAAGGAGTGGGAAGCTTACAGTCTGTACAGAAATGTAAGGAAGAAACTAAATAGAATTTATGTCAGCTTCCCATCTTTCCATTATGTTAGCTGCTTTCAGACAGGAAAAAGGAATATTTTCCATTCTCACTGAGTAGAAAATTTTCATTTCATGAAAATTAAATTAAATTAAGACATTTCATTTTCATTTCTTTTTGTCATTTCATGAAAGCTCCCATGAAATGACAAAAATAATATGGAGTATTTACAGAACAGAATCACAAAATGGTTTGGGTTGGAAGAGACCTTTAAAGGTCATATAGTCCAACCTCCCTGTCATAGGCAGGGACATCTTTCACGAGATCAGGTTGCTCAAAGCCCCATCCAATCTGACCTGGAACACTTCCAGGGATGGGGCATCTACCACCTCTCTGGACAACCAGTTCCAGTGTCTCCCCACCTTCATTGTAAAAACTTTCTTCGCTATAGCCAACCTAAATCTACCCCCTTTCAGTTTAAAACTGTTGCCCCTTGTCCTGTCACTACAGGCCCTGGTAAAAAGCGTCTCTGTCTTTTTTATAAGCCCCCTTTACATATCTAAAGACCACAATGAGGTGTCCCCAGAGCCTTCTCTTCTCCAGGCTGAACAACAATAGCAGTCCCTGTGTATGCATGTGTATACTTTTATGTAACTTAACAGAAGTTGATGCTTGAAAATGACTTCTCTAAAAACAGTAAACAAACATAAGAATACTTTCAGGAATTGAACTCTTCAGGGACAGCTTATGGTTTCAGTTGTTCCACAATCTACTTTTTCTACCCTGACAAGAATCAGCCATTCTGGATACTTTCTGTTGTAAAACCAGAAGACTTATTTAATATTTTAAATGAAACCACAGCATGGGTATAGTGAGAGATATATTTATGAATTCCATCAGAAATACATGGAACGTATTTCTATCACACATGGAAACTACAGACCTTTGTCAAGAGTACTACTCTGCAAAAGATGAAGAATAAAAACCAACCCAGGCTATAGTCTCTTTCCTACCTCCAACATGTGGTGAGAAATCCTGTTGTGCAGGAAGTGATGAAATCCTTAACTGATCAAGTCCCAAATGCACATATCCAACAACAGCAAGAAAACAAGCAAAAACACACCTCAGATGTTATTTTGCAACAAGATCTACAATTTCTTTCAGTGAAAGGATATCTTGCAGGACTGTCCTTCAGGGCATTGAGGAACCCTGTTTGTTGAGAACCTGTAGAAATAGAACCCAAAATTACCAGCTCAGTAAGAAACTGGACTACAGGCTGTTTTCAACATGGTTAACAAAATTAATATTTGAAGATCAACTGAATAATCATAGAATACATTTACTAATATAAATCTGAGATTATGTTGCTCAGCAGCAACATCAGAAAAAAAAAACTTGGGTAAGTTATCAGGTCTAACATCTGCAGGATATTTTCTCAGTCATACCAAATTGATGCATGCATATTTTCCCATGAACAAGATTTCTGATTATTCCTGTCCTTTTCAGGTCTAATAAGGAAACAAAAAATTATAAGCTACTTTTTTAGTTTGAAATACTATTTTTCAAAGCAACTTTTTTACTTTGAAAAATTTATACTATAAGCCCAGATTCTCAACTTTCCCTCCTTTGTTCTGGAAGCAGCCCAAGTTCTCTAGACTATAATTCCACTCCTACTGCACCTGCACAGAAGGTTTTTCTAATAGGCGCTTCTTGCCTCTGGGCAAATAAGAGAATTTCTACTAGCTGAAAAGAGCTCAAGAGCAGCATGCTCCAATGAACTAGAGATGCAGAAGCATCCACTTGGGTTCCACAACCATGAGATATTCAACAAAAAGGGCAATTTGACAACTATCTGATAAATATGCAACAAGTGAATTAGGCTGTAGAAACTGACTCAATGCCACATAAATTATAAGGCACACAGTTTGCACTTTATTTTATAATTTAAATGGTTTAAATGCATCAGATTGAAAGTCTTTCCCACAGCAAAAATTTTCCCCTTAGCTAAATTCATCTGAAGATTTGTATGAAGAGAGAACTTTGTCTTTAAAACAAAGAAGAAAAAAATACATATATGTGTGTATATACACATACATATTCTCTAGACCTGCCTGATCAATTTTACTGTTAGCCATTAAAAAGGGAAAGTTACTTACCTTGTATTTCTAAGCCTTTTCAGACTCTCATAACTGGCACAAGACTAGTGGAACTTCCCCCTACTTTCTTACTATTTTTAGGATCCTTAATGGCAATGGCAGCAGGTAGGTGTGATCTCTATTCCCTACTGCTGGTCACACTCTTCCAAGCAGTTCCCAATATATCAGAAGGGGAAGGTTCCTCATTGCAACATACAGTTGAAATACTGATGCCTCAAACAGAGCTGAGTAACTGCGAAGATAGGCACTACTATTGAAAATGCGTTAAGCTTGGGGAGATGGAATAAAATTTTGCAAGACAATACCTTTAAAGTATCTGATTTACAAAGTAATTTTATCATCTTCAATAACGCTATGTGCAAACATTCTTAATCCTGGAAAGGGCAAATTTCCAATGAATGCCTCAAATAAGGCCACAAAACCCAAAAAGTTAAGATGTATCTCTCATATCTCGTCACCACTTATGCCCACTAAAAATGATAAAAATGCCAGCTTGCAAGATTTATTAAAAATCAAACAGATTTCAACAATTTTTCTAAATCAAGAGATATTAAACAAAAAAAAGAAAAAGAAAACAGTTTTCCTAGGTGATCAACAAGGTCAGAGAAAGAACTTCCCTATTAAGATGAACCATATAGGATATTTTTTTTTTTTAAAGGTCAATGCCTACAAATTGCTATAAATATCCCTCGGTCCCTTCCTAAAAGGATATTGTCAGAAGGCATTCGGTCTAACACAGGATATCTAGAATAAAGTGTTGCTGATAGGAAGGTGATCCTGCTAGGATCATCTTCAGAAGAGCTAAGAACAGGATTTGATTAAGTCAGCAGGACTTCCTCCAGAATCAAGAATTTTGCCAGAACTTGTGGAAATACATATGGGTGACTTGGAAACACTGCAGGAAGATCATAGTCCCAGGTCTAAAAACTGAGACTTTACTCAGACACACTAACACAAAACACTCTATGCCAATTGCAAAGGTTCAGATTAAGTCACTGAGAATCCTGCTTAATGGTTAGCATCAGCTGGAGATCTGCAGGGCTGCAAAACAGAACGAAAATGGTTGAGTGGTAACTATTAGAAAGATAGACATGAGGACTTCTAGAAGCACGATAGGCACAGAGAGAATGGAGTGATCAATATGACAAAGAAACCTTACTTGTAAAGAACTCCTTTTTTGGACACAGTCAAGATTATAGTAGATAAATTGGAAAGCTGGACTTGAAGCTCAAACGTAGCAAACAAACATCGAGGAACTAATCACAATTCATACCTGCTCCCATTGCCTTTGAGGACCAAACATTCCTTAGAACTAGGGAGGTTTTTCCTGTCTCATCCAAGGTAGATAAACCTCCATAGTGAGAAAGTTTTATAGCTGATATACTTAAACAAGTCAGCATTTAACATTTACTATACATTATCTGTAAAACCTACACAGTGCTAAAGTGCTGCTCAACCACACAGAGGCACAATTCATTTCTCTGCTCTTTGTCTAATTCACACTTAGAATTAGGTATGGACACTACAAAGTTAAAATCCACTGGATAACTCCACTTGACATACAGAACATGAAATATTGGCATAATATTGGTAATTCGTATGCTGAAAACTACAAAAAAAAAAAGCACTGTACTGTTTATGAAATACAGGTAGGCTAGCTTCAAAAGTAGCTTTATATTGTCAGACTGGTGTTTTCAACTACTGAGTTCTAGCAGATGACAGAAAAACCCCCATGCTTCCTTCTTCTTAAATGTAAAAAGTGTGCATGTATATGCTTATATATGCCCAAATAAATTTCAAGGATTTGAGTATTAATGGAAAGTGTTCTCTTTCCAAGAATTACTTTTCCCTTTTTAAATAATATGTACATCTTTTCTCTGCTCTTTCAACTGATATTAGAAATGCTGTATCTGGCAGTGAGAACAACTTGTGGATCCAGACTCCCCCAAAATTAAAAGTGCCCCTAGCTCTATAGTCTATGTGCTAGATTTCTGAGCTAAAGGAGAGCCGCTCAGTGCTCTTATCCTTCTTTTGTGAAGCACAAATAAGAGGAAGAGTTCTGGTTTTTTAAAATACAAATTTTTGTCCTTGCACAGTGTAAGTAATTTAGGAAATTGAGCACAATCTGGCATATTTTTCAGTAAAGCATTCTCTAAATATTGCCATTAACAAGTTAGCTTTCTAAATGTGTTATAAACTGAAATTATTATTTCTATCAGGCTTCCACTGAAATACGGAATACAAAGGAATAAAAAGATCACATTTCCAAAATGATTAAAGAACTACTGTTCAAGGCAATAGCCTACATAATTAGTGAAAAGATATAACACTCTTAAGCTTCCTAGTGATAGTGGGTTAAAAAACCCCCAAAACATACAAAAGGTCTTTAAAGACAAGTCATATAACCTATCACCATAAATTAGATCATCATCATTATATAGGAGCTAACAAAATTTGTTATGTGTGTGGAAAAAAAAAGACACTACCCAAAAGAGTCTTGAAAATACTCTCCTCAAACCCCACCCAGAATACAAATAAAAATCAAACTCATGAATATTCATTTTCCTATAGCTTATCTGATTCACTCCATTATACATTGGTTATTCTCAGAATGTCTATGCAAATGAAAGTAACTTGTGTTAAAAATAGGGTAGGAAAAAGATGTAAAACTAAACAGCAAACAACAAAAAGTGTAAAATAGCTCCAATCTATTTCCTAGCAATTTACCTGTTTGATTGGATGGCAAGTGACCCATTCTTACAGTTAAAAAAGCACACAAAAGTTCTTTGGGAAAATGATACTATCTGTATACTTGGACATACGGTATGTGTGCTGCTTTTCCAATAAACTGTCCATAAAAGGCCAAAAAAATTAAGAAAATTAACACCGTATTAAGATAAAGCCAGCGCTAGATCAATGACTACCATGACCAGGGTCTACTACAGACCAGAATGGGACTCACTGGGGATTGTGAAGCTTCAGAGAAAAGGCAAATAAATAAATAAATAAACAAACCCTGAATGATCAAAAGATTAACTTAAAAATAAAAAACTCAAGCAAATGGCTACATACGTAATCTGATTTCACCAGCATACTTACGAAGGATGACGTGGGTGATAACGAATGCAAATATAAAGACTGTCAGAAAGGACAGAGATAAAATAAACATATAAAAAAATCTGTAGTTTCTTTTCCCCACACAGTTGCCTACCCAGGGACAGTGGTGATCAAACCGTTCTGAAATGAGAGGCAGAAGAAAAAAAAATGGAAAACAATTAATAAAATGCTGTTTATTTGAAAAAAGCTCTCTGAATACGATATTAAAACTCATGATTTAACTGGCATTTGCAAATTAGCCACAGAGAAATTCTTATTTAGAAAGGAAAAAATAGAAAAGAAAAAGGGAGTATTTTCATGAAACCTTATAGCTTTTAAAGAAATCAAAATAGGGCTGAGGTGAGCTTCTGTTAAACTAACAGCATTATTGTGATAAATTGTGCAGTCAGACCAATAAGCATGTATTTATCCACTGTTACATGCAGCAGTACCAACTCAATTGAATTTTGTTTTTTCAAAATAAGGATTTTTTTCTTCCAGTGACTCTTCTACTCAAAATTGGAGTTTTTTATGTTGTTTTATTTATATCTGTCACAATCACACCTCTGACTTATGTCTACTATCATCTCATCCATCCATTATAGTATATGAAATATTTATACCCTCCCACTTCCTTTTATTGTTTCACTCAAAATATTCTCCATTCCACACCACCCATTTTTCCACTTAGAGTTGACACTGCCACACAAAACCATTCAAAATAGCAAAACCATTCATATAAGCCATTTTTCAATGGCTTAAGATTCAGACAGTCTTGTAAAATTTGCTTATACTTTTTTTGGGTTTGGGGTTGGTTTTTTTTTTTTAAATAATCTATTCAATCTTGCAGAAACTTTCTGTAAACCACATGGTACAAAAATTGGTAGATGTCATCTGAATGCTCTGTTACCCTTCGCACTATAGGCTCCCTCTTCTTTTTACTAAACCAAACCCTTTCCCTTTATTTCCCTGAGAGATTAACTTGTTCATGAGACAGGAAAAGGCCAGGGTGGGTCAGAAACTCGTGTCCCCAACACAGGGGAAAAGCGCTGGAAAGCGGCAGAGGGAACAGTTTGCTTTGCTTCTCCCCAGGCAGCCTGGACCCCCCTCTTCCCGTCCCAGTATGCTGGGTAATGGAAACAGAGCAATTGTCAGGAAACAAACCGGCATTTCCTAACTTTGCTTTGGAGAGATTACACTGACAGAATTTTAAATTTTTTAATCAAATCCAAGATCATAACATAAGACAGATGCTCTCATGCTGACTCCCTCTCACTCTCTGATCCTTGTCCAAATCCTGTTTTGTTTTCTGTGACTTTTATGCCTCCATTGACGTACAGTATCAAACTATTCGTAATTCCACAGGAAAAGGCGAGCTATAAATTCAAAGTCCTTAAGTCCTATGTTAAAAAGGCACATCTGCCCAAGCACACCAGTTTATTTTAGCTATGGCTTTATGTTCAAGACCTACATTAGAGGTTTTCCTTGAAGGACGTATTTAGGATTATCTTCATTTAAAAAAAAAAACCCAACATGTACAACAGATTTCTGAGTTCACCAGACTTTCAGGGCTTTTTTAAATGGTTTTGTGTGACAGCTGTTTAGACCACATGTTTCTGCCATAAATCTGTTTCAAATTCCAATGGGGCTATTCAAGGTGAAGTTACTGAACTTTCTTAGAATAAGGCTTCAGAAATACTTTGATTTAATGAGTACTGCTAAGAATACCAAGAACTAAACACTCTGGTATCTAAAAGGGTAGGCAATACTACCTTTATTCAGTGCAATACAGTTGTATTCCCAAGATAAGTTGACAAGGCATTGGAACAGTGCTTATTTTTACATTTGTGCTTCTGAGTGAGTCCTTATATTCTGATAAACACTTTACTTCATTTAATGGGTATCTAATACAACAACACATGAGCAAATAATACACAAAGAAAAATACAGTTGTAGAGCCTTTTAAAGAGCATAATCCTAGGGTACTTTTGTACCCTACTGCTTCAGGAAAGAAAAAAAAAATCATGACATGTCTTTGGAAGACAAATTCCGTATATACACATTCATTCTCTTCTATGCTGATGCAGTAGGAATCAACAAATTATATTGACATAAAGCTCAGTTTCTAGCCATGAAACAATATTTAGATATATGTAGACATCTATTTGATAGATTCAGATAAATGCAGACAAGCATAAAAACACACACATACACACACTCCCTTATCTATAAACACACATACATTTATATACGTACATATATATTCCTTATAGATTGACTTGGTATTTTTAACCTACTTGTCACTCCTCCCCAATTTCTGTCTTCAAACTTTCTTGGTAAACTGAAAGGCTCTGCATTCTCGATCAATACCTTACCAATCATTGTGAAGCTAAGTAACTAAGATGTTTGTAAAGCACAAATGGACAGAAAAGGCTAATTGGATATGAAAAACACTGCTACAATGTTAAATCTGAATCAACTCTAATGAAAAAGGAGAAGTATTAAAGGGTTTACAGGAGTGTTATGAATGAATAAACTGGGCCTCATTTTTCTCAGTCATAAAATAGAAAGGGATATGACATTTATGCTATATGCCACAAAATAGTATATTAAAAAGCAAGGGATTATTCTACTCCGTGGAGCACAAATATGTAAATGCAAGTTAAAGATAATAGCCTTACAGCGTGTGAGCTGCTCTAGGTAGTTGTTAACGCAAGAGAAAAAAGCCAATCCCAGCAAAATGAACAGACACATACTAAGCAGAAACTTCTAATGCTGTTAAATATAAACTCTCTTAAATCTAGAGCTGTTTCTTCTTCCTTACAAAAAGACATGGCTTAATAGGTATTAATGAAGAAATAACACAATGTCTTAAGGTTCACCTCTGGCACTCCAGATGCCTGCAAACTGAACAACCAATGATTTGGAAAAGGAAGCTCTGCCTGACATCTTTACTTGGCTTGGACAATGTTGGCAGCAAAATTCACTGAGAAATGAAAAACTACTGATGCTGAGAAAAATTGGGAATTCCGGTCCTCGTAAACTTAAAATGCAGAGCAAATACAAATGCAACTGATTGTTATGAAGAATAACAGACTGTTTAGAGGTGATGACTGCAGTTCTGGTTTAAATTTATAGGGCATAGTTCATGTGCTGCTGTATTCGACCATACATTTGTGACAAGGTGAATGTAAAAATTTTTGAGGCAAATGAAGAGAATCAAAACACTGGTAATACAAACTCCTGTTAATAAAAACTGTATTAGAACTCTCAGTGAGGGAGGAAGAAAGCTGCAAGGGCTGAAAAGTTTGTCTATGGAAGCATCCCATGGATAGAAAAGTTGTAATAGATCATCCTCCTGCACTTAATTTTAAGCAAAAGCAGCAAGGTATTTGCCTTCAGAATGTGGTATGACGTTACAGTCATGTCTACCTAATCGAGAATACTGCTAAAACAGATGGCCCAGCTTCTCCCCTCTCAGCAGTCCTGTGAACAATCTCTTGCCTGTGTGTTTATGGCTCTCAGTCCTTAGGCCAAGCCTGGTGTTCATTTTACCCTGTGGGGAGTTGACAGAGCCAGAGGAACTTAAAACTATGGTTAATTTTCTGTTGCCTAACTCCCCAGACCCGCTCATCACAGTATCAGACAAACACCAAAGCTGGCCCAAGTGAAGCAGTGAGAACACACTGCCAGAGAAGGAATGAAATGACCCTTTCAGAAGCAGCTAAGTGTTAACTCAGCTTAGCTGTAACACCAACCTTACTACAGGTTAACACTTATCAGGACTGCAGAAGAAATCCAGTTTCGATTAATTTTTCAGGGTCTGAGAACAAAAGCTGAAGCAAACAAAAAAGACTGAGAAAATGTGTGAACAGTTTATAAGGTGAAGTATCAATGAAAGGAGGAGATGGGTAAATGGAGACTAAAAATGCTGCTGTAAAGACCACAGAAAACCAAAGAGGTAGGAAACCTCAAGAGCTGTCAAGTAAATCTGCAACAGTGACTTTATTTTATTAGTCTTTCCGAAGTGATAATCAACTTCAAATTTGGATAACAACTTGTGAGGATAGCCAGCACCCCCATAACCAAATCCTAAGGTGAGGCTTCACAAGATAACCGAGCCAATCTAAGAGCTTAGCAGCAGTGAAAGAGAGAGTCACATGCTGCCTTTCCTGCCACTTCATCCTGCTTCCTTCTTTCATTGTCTAAGCTGCTGCTGACTCAGGTCAGTTCCCTGAACCGGCAGGAAAGAAAAAATTGAATTATTTTGTTCATTGCTTAGTCAGAAAAACTGACTTACCAATGGCTGTTACCAAGGCATTACTAAGGGCTGTGTGAACAGGCACAAAGGAGGGGGAAAAAAAAAAAAAAAGAGGATGAAGGTCAGATACTGTCCCTTTGGAAGCAGCAAGCTGTCAGCATGACTCAGTGGCTCATTAACACTCACCTAATAATATATGCTAACTAGATGACAGAAGAACATACAAGTTACATTATACTTTAGACATTTCTCTCAGTTTTTACCTTCCCTGAAATATTTACATTTGAAAACTTGCTTAAGAAACATTAACTGCTGGATATCTCAGATAAAAACAAAACTGAGAACATTTCCCGTCTTAATAAGCAATGCTGTTATAGATGGAGAGTGCTCCCTTCGGAAGGCACACCGAAGCATGTTCCTTGCTGCTCAAAACCAAAGTCAAATCTCCACTTTTCCACAGCACAGCATGTAGACTCGTAAATCCTTAAATGTTCAGCTTCCATTTTTCAATCACTACACTCCAGGAAACCACGTACAAAATGACCCCAGTGCTTTCCTTCCTCTTTCAAACATTTAATAAAAGCTTTATAATTTACAAGGAACAAAACAGCATTTTTACATGGAACATTTGTAGGCCAGCTTGGCCCTTCAGTTTGCAGCTTTTCTTGTCAGTTCGCGCTGTGATCTCAGAAACATTTATTATTATTTATGAAATGCTTCCTTTCTCCTTTGCTCGACTGGATCACTGCACGCCAACATACATTTCCTAAAGCTTAATGTGAAGGCAGGTCTCAAAAACAAGTAGTCTACAGATGCAAAAACATCTAGGTCACATTACTAGAAGATTCCAATGAGCACAAGTTAGAATTCACTTGCTAATTCTTCCATCCCATTGAAGTAAAGCGTTGTAGGGCAAAGATACAAACCTAAGGCATTCACTGAATGTTACCATCTTTATTTAACACACGCAAACATGCAACCCAGGACTGGGAAGAGTCAACAGCCCACTATTCAAATCTTGCGTCAGTCAAAAAAATCACATTACAACTCAACCAACTGGGCAAGCATTACTCAAAATTACTTTTGGTAGTAGCAGTACAACATAGGACTACAAAGTCCATTGTCGTGGATGCACAGTGAACAATTATGTAGAGATACCAACACATCTGCACATATTTATAATGATGACAATTACAGCTTTTTGTAGGACTATGATGTCATGATATGACCACATCTCTTCAGGCTTATTGACTTGATATTTTGTATGACAAATGGTACTTTCAGAATTTGGTTGCTCTTGAAATGTTTAGGAAAACAAACGACGTTTTTACAAGTCCGTATAAGGAATACTTATTACAAAAAGTACTTATTTTCTTCTAAGATACAGCAGTCCAATCCCAACAGCCTGCTGAGAGTCATGGATGCATGCACAAAAGCAAATATAACTGTGGCATTAAATCCTTTATAGTCAAGAAAATTGTTTATTTAATAATATTTAAAAAAACACTGATGGGACTTGCCATCAATTGGCAACAGCAATCAAATATATGGATCAATTTAACTTACACAAGATTCACCTGTGTGACAATCATTCCCCTGACAATGCGTTTGCTGTTACTTTTGTGGAATGAAATCAGAGTAGAAATTTATATGAAAAAAATGGTGAATAACTAAAGGCTGATTGCAAGTTACATTTATATGCATGCTGACGTTATTTTAGAACATCTGTTATGGACAATGCACAATGGATCCTTTAAATCACCGAGCTTCAGTACTTTTGTACTCTGATCCGAAATCAAAACATCCCAAGAAAACCAAATGGAACAGAAAGAGCCTTCTAGCCTCAAGTTTACATTCAAGAAATACTCACCAAAGGTTTATTCCAGATTACATTCTGGACAATGCACTAATCACAAGGTGATGCAAACTGAAACAGCAATGTAACACTGGGAAAGATGGGCCTCTATTAATGAAATAAATTATTAATGTGCATGGATATCTACAACAAAAAGTCAATTAGAAACACAAACACAAGGGCTACTCAACAAATATTTCACTTTCACAATCATTTAAATACTGTCCCAGACAGCTAAGCTATTTGGGTGGGTTTTTTTAAGAAAATCAGTTGCAATGTCAACTTTTTCCACGCTAATCAACTTCAATAGTGGCAGACTAATGTTATTCACAAGAAGAAAATAAACATGCTTAATTTTTTAAATAAAAATAGCAATTGATTTATTAGGAAAACATCCAGCCATTGCCCTAGGATAGCTCATAGTAATTAAACTATATTGTCAGATACCTCACTTCACTGATACCTCCAATAATAAATGTTGACTAATTAACAACAAACCCCTTAGACTGCATGCACATTAATGGTGACATTTTCAAAGGCAGCAGTGGCAGTTTAGAATGACTGTTCTTTGATAGGTATGAAGAGTGCACAGCAAAGGACCTCACTGCTTAACAATCTCTCCTTACATACCTATTCTTGTCAATACAATACCTTCACACATTGGGAACCAAACAAGTGCCAGACACACACCCAGCTGTGGAGGAAGAGAGTTAAAAGCCCCAACTCGTTCCTAGAGGACGCGTGGTATCCTTACCAGGTATCAGCATCTACAAACTTCATGGCTTTCTTCCTCTCTTTTCTACATGAAAGCACATTTTTTACACACTTCTGTTGCTGCCTTGTATCTGCCTTTGAATTCCTTAACCATCTTTCAAATTATTATTGCACCAAATGTAAATATTTGTTTATTTTCTTAGGTTCCTAGTATTTCTTTTATTTTTTCCTGGTAATTCCTCTCTTTAATTTTTACTCTGACATCTGAGGTTTACAACTTCATTTACACAGTTGGGTATTATGATGATCTCTGCTTTTTTTATATGCAGACCAATACGTAAGCCGCAACCTCCCTCTGAAATAACCTATAATACTACTATCTTTTTTAAAGAGACTTTCTGCCATATTTCCCAGTGCTTTGGCTTAGACTTAAAAACTCTTCGACACACATGCCATGCTCCCTGAATTTCTAAAGTACATCTAGTATATATATATATGGCACAATCATAAACAAATAATATACACTTCTGTAAGTGCTGGTGCCCCAAAAAGGTAGCACAAAGAAAAAGAGCCAGAGCCATTTCTCACATGTAAAAACTGGGAAAAAGAAAAGAAAAGGGGAAAAAAAAACAACTGACATAGCAGCCAACTTTGTAGTTTTAACTGTTCAGCTAAAGAGTCACTTCAAGAGACCCGAAGCTAAGTTTAACAGGTTCAAAAATCAGGTCCCAAAATGAAGTGAAAATTGTACTCTTTTCATTGCAGGAAATGTAAGAAAAGAAATAGGCAAAGGTCATGAAAAGGAACTGAAAGCAAGAAGGGAGATAATAAGGTAACGAAGGAAGAGTGCTACAGAATGGAATTAAAACCAAGCAAAACAAAGTCCTGACATCAAATAAATATACACTGATTATAAAGGACCACGAAGTCCTGGGAAAATTACTCTTGGACACAGTGTCGGTGTTATAAAAACCGAACTGTTACAATGCCACCTCTCAGCCTGTTTTTGAAGTAATTTGTGTTCTCCAGGCTGGAAAATGGTGGTATCTGGAGTGACTACAGGGAAGAGCTTCTCCCAGAAGACACTGGTAATTCTCACTCTTTGTCTTACATTGCGTGTGTTATATGTTACATGTGTTGTAAATTAATTCCCCATGTTAAGAAAATACATTTCCAACACCGGTGCCTAATCTGGGAAACCACTTTTAAAAACAATTATTTTATTCAAATTCTGCTGTTTAGCATACTGCTGGGTACATAACACCTTGTATTTTCAAAACAATAAATTAATGTAGTCTGGTCAAAACCAAAAGACCATGCGTATAAATTGCCTGGGAGAAGTGCTTTACAGAAGCAATGCTTTAACCAGGAAGGGGGTGTCTATTAGCTTCTAGTATAGCATATTTTCTGTCAAAACTTCTCTCAAAATCTTGACACTTGGTCTCATGTTTAGGATCTATAAAAAAGCAGTCAGACTTACAAGTGAGAGGAATCTTATCTCCTACAGAAAACAGAAACATCGATAGAAAATGCCAGTATGGTATGTGCGCCTTCAGCACTACTGGCATCCTGGTTCCCCATCCCAAAAAGTTTATATTGGGTAGGCCAATTAGGATCCATCAAGAGCTACTGAAAAGAAAGGGATAACTCCCCAGGGTTCAAGAAGGCCTGTGCTGAAAATTTCTGAGAGCGTGAGAATATTCAGCAGGAAGCATCCCCGCATGCTTGCCCTCTTCTCCCATTCTTCCCCAGGGATCCACTCTGGCCATGGCAAGAAACAGGCTACTGCACGAACTGAAACTTTGGTCTAACTTAGTATGCCATTCTCATGTTCATCAGTGATCTCTGAAAAATCAAACTAAACATTTCAAAGTTAAATTGTGACATCCAGTTGCAAAAATTTGAGCTTTGAATCCTCTGTGGGAAAAAAAAACCACGTGTTGAAAGAAACACAGTGGAACTGGAGAAGAAAAGCTATCTTTATCCATCAGGCACACAAAAAATTATGATATACAGATTTTGAAACAAATAAAAAGGTCATATTCTCTTAGATTAATATAAATGGTGGATCCCTTCTTCCACCATACTGGATTTTTGCCTTCGTTGAAATCAGTTACTTCACTTGATAAGCAAAACTGTGGCATGTGAATGCAAGGAAGGCTTTAGACATTTTGATTATTGGACTAAGTTGCTTTACTGCTTGCTAATCATTATTCGCTGTTTCTCGTTAGTCATTCGGTACTATATTTAAATAGATTATTTGGAAATAGTCAACTGCTTCTTGTTCAGCTTTTATTATAGAAATCAAATTAAATAAGACAAAATATTAAAACAAAACAAAAATGGAAATTACACAGTTGATGTTGAAATCATCAAAAATAAATAAAAAAGGTCATTTGGTAATTTCAGAAGTAAGCCTAATCACTGGCTTCTTACTAGCATCACACTGTGCAATCAAAACCTCTTGTCAAAACCCAGCAATAACTAGCTTGAATTTATGCTCAGATTTTATGTCTGCTGTGTTTATTTTTTTTTTTTAAGTCTTTATCTCTTGTGTTTATGTGTACATTATTTTAAATTCATTTATAATTTTTAAGCAACATAATGATTCACAGAAAACCTTTGAGGGGCTAACTTCCAACTACCATTCACAAAGGCAGTTAAAGAAACTAAGTCATAAATACACCCAAGATATTTGCCTCAGGGCAACCAAATTTTTGAAGGCATTACATAAATCCAACAAACTCATTTGTATGAAAATCCAGAGTTTTCTGGATGCTACTACGAAAATATTGTAAAGCTAAAGGAGTTTGAAGTATTACTATGGGTAGAACTCAAATTAGTTTGTTTCGGTTTTTTTTAAAGCTATTTCTTCATATTTTTATCTAAATATACTACGTATCCGTTTATAAAAAATTTAGTGATGATACGAAAATCAGAAACAAGATCAAGTAACAGATATGCTTACTAGACAACAAGAAAGTTAGGATTAATTCAAAAGGGGGAAAACACAACAATGAATAAATTTTTGTTTGTACTTACATATTTAAAATGCTGCTAAGGATTCCTTACAGAATGAAAAACATCAACAGAAAATACAGAATGAAAGAACCTGTCTTTCACGCTGCATTCATTTGCCCAGTATCATAAAACACTTTTATACTGTTTTTTCTGAGCAGCAAGTGCTGGTTTGAAGAAAGACTCCATCACATAGTCTCTGTAGTTAGTTTATAACTATGCAGCAAAAGCTTCAGGAACTTCATGGTAAAAAGGAATGCATAGCCATATTGGTAATGAGTTGCAACCATAAGTTACTTAAATATCTGTATACATGTGAAGTAGGAATATTTTTGCATTGGTTTAGTTACCTCAGTAAGGAACTAGCAAATGATAGTGGCGCAAGAACATTCATTGCTATTATAAGAATTATTCACAAACTAAAATTAAATAAAAGCATCATCATAAAGACAATCCTAACTTAAGGGTGGAGGTAAGCTGCATTCTGATTAAGCATACACTCTTAGACTGTTAGTTTTCCACAAGTACATGAGCAATCCGATTTTCTTGAAATCTATTTTTCACAGAAAATTAGTTGCAAGTACTTGTAGATTTCACTTTCTGCATTCCATACAGCTCAATATTTGTATGACAAATACCTGTACCTAATCAGAAAACAAAAGTACTATGCAGTGTGCCCTGAAAAAGTCATAGTTTATTGTAATTCCCATTATAAATGCTGAGGAGAAAAACCGCAGCAAATTCATTCCAATAAATGGATGGAATTATTTTAAAACAAATAACTTCAAATTAAAAAATGTGCAAGAGGAAATTACAACAATCATACCTATTTTACGAGCAGAAAAGACTAATCTTCTCAGATACAATTATCGCTTACATGAGTCATTTGCTCTTTTCTGATATACGTTCATAATAATTCACATCTGTTGCTTCATCACAGACATAATCAAAAGACAAAGAATGTTTAAGTTGTTCCCCCCCCATCACTAATTGTATGTTTCACAAAGTAGGTTTTCCAAATTTAGTATGAAAAGGACACAATCAGATTACAGAATAACCTGCAGAAAAATCCTTCATATCAGTTTATTAAAAAAGCTGAAACACTATTTTAAAATAAGCTTCAGGATGCGTGTGAGGGAGTTGCTGTTATTTATGCGCTCTCTTGGTAAAGACAACAGCCTTTAACTTTTATTTACTGCACTGGTCAACAACTGCATTTTCACATTATCAAGTTTGCTGAGCAATATCACAACACTGTAATGTGTCCAGGTTACACGTTTGATATAATATTTTTCTGAAAATGTGTCAACTGCAGTTTATGAACACCCCTACTTGCCAAGTTCAATAGCTTTTACAACGCTTACAAAATTCTAACACACCAGGAAAACTTATTTACCGAAGGAACCATCTACAGATACCAATTGATTGTATAGGGCAAAAAGGCTAAACTTTTCACTCTGATGTAAGTGTACTCCCTAAATGAATATCTTCTAAACACGAAACTAATTCTTCCAATGACTGCTTTATAGCTAAAAATATCACTGCTGAATGCTGCAATTACATTTCTCAGCTGGAGACATCTTTCTACATTATTTTCTTGCATGCGTAAGATCCAGGCTCAACAGTGTGCTAATCAGCTGCACTAAACTCTAAACGTGATCTAATTAACTAGAAATCTATTCAGATTTGATTGGTGGGGTTTTTTTTTGTTTGCTTTTAAATCCTAGCATACGTTCATCACATTGTCTGCCCTCCAAAGAAAATAGTCATGAAAAAAGACAAGATGTTCAGAGTTAAAAAAATCCCCTACCATTAGACATCCTGGCATCTTCTACTTACTCTCAAAATAGCATGCTTGCTCAGTAATTTCTCATGGATTCTGACTTTAAAATTTCTAGTCTTAAAACTTTTCAAAGGTAAGAATCACCTACAGTGTATATTCCGGTCACAGTGCAAGCCGTAACTATTTGAACTGCGCCTTACAGTTAGTCTGAAACGAACCTGAGAAACAGCTCCTTGCCCTTAATTCAGTTTGGTGAAGGAAACAAGTCTGAGACTCCCATAAAGCTTGGTTCTCTCCGTACTAGAAAGTTCATCGCACATACTATGCAGCCCTATTTGAATTGGGTGTGTTCTTTGTCTTGTGGAGCAGGTTAGAAAAGATGTATGCCTCAGAAGATTTTTTCCTTCATAGATTAGCAACAACTATCTGTTAGGCCAAATCTCCTCTTCTGCCTCCTCTAAAATTCTTAACATTTAACAGAGCTTGTAGGAAAGAAGGATGAACACAGCAAGTGACCTTGTGAGTCGTCTTGTCACTAACTGATTCTTTTCTCTCTCATATCAAAAGTATTCATAACAATATATAAACTACTAAATTGAACATATGCCATATCTTTTTTTACTCACCTACGCAGTTATCACAAAGGCTGCAATGTGAGGCACGAGGTGGGCGGAAAATCTTGCAAGTAAAACAGTATTTTAGTTTCACTGTCTGTCCATTGATGATCACTTCTTTTGTTCTGGGAGGGGGGCGGTATCCTCCTGAACTGGAGCCATTTGCAATATCTAAACATGGAAATACAATGCATTAAATTTTTCACATGAGCTATGGTGTATGCACAGAACTGTCCTTGATGGCAATTTATAGCAAGTTTCAAATTCATATTAACACTCTTAAAATAAAAACCTTTTTTCCCTTCTCGTTCCCCTAAAATAACACATCTTAAAAAGATAATTAATTACAAATAGCATTCATAGCCAATCAATTTGAATTAAAAAAACCCACCCAAACCCAATTCTTAAATGCTGACAGCTACCTTGATCCCAAAACTCTTACACTCTCATGTCCCCTAATAGTTCATACAGAATACATTAAAGATAACTATGACGCTCTACAAGTGCTGCAGAAATTCTACAATCTAATATAGAATCTGCACATTTACTTAAGCAAGAGCAGCTCTGTCATTAGAGCTTGTCACATGGTAGAAATAAGATCAATCATCATTTTGAGATCTCTTAAATACAACAGAGCACATTCAGAATAGTATTTCACAGCTCTTGCTGTTTCAAAGTTTGAAATTCTAACTCCCAGTGTTACTTTCACACATCTTAAAGTTTGTTTGTTACATAAAAATAGTTTCCAACTACCTCATTTGGTACAAGTGGTGGGGTTTTGGGTTTTGTTTGCTTGCTTTTGTTTTCTTTTAGGACATCAGCATTCATTTTTCCAGCAACTGAAGGACTGATTAGGCTAAAACATTTTGTCCTTTAAATGCTCCCAAGCTGAGCTATACTCTGAAAGTTGAACATGTAAAAGTGGTACCTTTTTCTCAGGTTATCTGTTCTTGTGTAATCACAATCAAATCAAACCAGAGAAGTGAAAAAAATCCTAAATTATTACTCTTGGACAGGCAGAACAGGAAGAACAATAGGAAAGTAAAACAAACTGTTTTCCAATGTATGAATGAAATTACATTTCAAAGTCACAGTCACCTCCACAACTGTGTTTTAAGTTGTCCCCCTCACTTTCATGTCGGACAAGCGTGGGGTTGGATGACAGGTTACTAAAAGATCCATGAATTGTATTTGAGCTCAGATTGTTAGAAATGTCACCCACAATTACAATTTCTGCAAGGTCTGCAGACATATTTACACAGCCTACAAACCACACATTTTCCAAGGGGGCAACTAGAAAGCCTCTTACCTAGCAAGGTATTCAAATTAGTGACAGCATAGCTGTACTAGCAAAGGTGTAATTATACAGTATGCTAGATTTGGCAGCAAATCTAGCTTAAGAAGTTCCCATCTGTAACGTGCTCACCGGCTCCACAAATACGCATCAATAAAAGCATTTGCGGGACACCACTGTAAACTTGACCATTGAAACAAACAGACTTCAGAAAACTCTCTCGGAGAAGGTGAAAGGAGGGGAGCAATAGCCGAGAATGATGGAATTGGGGTGTGAAGCTCCTAAGCATCCCTTACGAGAATGAAGTGGTGAATACTGAAGAAACAGCAGCTTAGAAGCGGCCTACAGATGAGGTACACACATTTGCTTGTGCTGGATCTAAACCAACCCCTGCAATGTTCCTGGGATGCTGGGCCAGATCCTACGATCTGCACGTGGAAGTAGGAATTACTGTGTGGCTCCCAATAATACTGATTTTGACCTCAAGGCCAATACTTCTTGACACGGTATTTTTTATTAAATAAGTATTGCATTACAAGCTACTGGTGTATTTACATGCTGAAGCATAACTAGACAATAAAAGTTGTTTAATGTACAATATGGACATTATCTTAAGTTTCCTTTTTTTTGTTTCTTACTGTTATGTTTTTTAAAAGAAACTCATTAATTAAATGATTGTGATTTTAAAGCACTCTAGCAGATACAAGAATTTGATGAGGTCAATAGAAATAATATAATTTCTTCAGCTTATAGTAAAAAACTTCTTTTTATTTGCTTGCATAACAGTTTACTTGTCCTCACGACACATAAGTTTGAGTTAAGTAATTTTTGATTTTTGCATTCTAATTCAGAACTAAGCTGAAAAGATATTCTTTTGAGGGCATAGCACAACTGTGCTTATACTATTTAAAGCTTTACAGAGATTGATAATTCCTAAATCCAGAAAACAGGGAAGAATTTCTTATAATTCAGAGATTAAATTAAAAAAGCTTCCACATTTACAATGAAAACTTCTTTTCTGTAGAACAAGTTATCATAGGCTGCATGAAATGTTGAAATAAATAACTTGTAGTACCAGTACAGATCTACATAAGACAATACTTTTTAGGAGAGAAAAACACCATAGTAAGTTTTTGTTATTAAAAATCCCCTATAGTTGATTTTAGTTACTATCACTGAAAAAGATAAATATATTTTAATACACTGTACTTTTGGTGACATCATCACTAGCAGGCTTGTAATATTCTTAGTCCTTCTATAAATCCATGGGCCTTACAAAACACAGCATCATGCCCATTTCTGACCATAGTCTGGTCAATATAGACTTAAAACTGTGAACAAAAATGCAGGTCATTAGCCCTAATTAGCTTTTTATCCAATAAAGCATTTAACATGTGCGTGCATAACATGTTCATTAATAAACCAATGATTCCCATTTGATAGTCATACTCAAATTTAGGTGCATAATTGTCAAAAATACTAATGAAGCCTGAATTTTACATAGGTGTAGCTTTCTATACTGCTAGAAATGCTGATGCATTGAATTTCCTAAAATAACACTAATATTTCAGATTTTCTTCTTTTACAAAATCTTATTATTCCTGTATATGTACATACTCATTGAAAGAAAATGACTTAAACCAGTCAAGGTGAATTGTTTAGAAGTAAAATGCTCTTTTTTCTAATGAAACATTTATGCATAAAAAATGCACATTGGCTAAAACCAGTATTTCCCCACTTTTCAAGAAGTTCAAAAAGTGCACTTTTTAAAAATGGGCTCTGGCAGAATCTCAAAAGCAACTTCCCTTTTCTCTGGTGGAGAAGGGAGACTACTGGCCAGCCCATTATATTTACAATGCTGGTTTTCTAAGAGGATTTTCTTCCAAACCTTTGCAGGGAAGTTCAAGTTCACAAGGACAGCAAATCCCAGCTCCCTGAGGAAAATTAATCTCAAAATCCAAGGGTGAAAGTTGATGCAAATGAAATTAATGAAAATAGTTGCTGACTTTCCATGGATTCAGGATTTTACCCACAATCCTAAATTGCATAATCAAACCTGAAAGTCCCGGTCTTTCTGTTTATTAACAATTTTTTTCTGCAAACAAGCAATACGGCAAGGTCAAATGTGCTTGGATTTAATCAGATTTATCTAACCTAAATGTGCTAAACATGTCCTGGTCTCACACTGATTTTTCAGACTTCAACTGGACTGCTCAAACTCGGGTTCTAACACATTTAAAACTTTTAATATCTTTCTATCTTTTAATATATGCGGTCCCTTTAAGGCATAATAAGATTAACCTTTACAGAATCACCTTCCCCAAATAAACCTCCGTTTGACCACTACTTTTTATGTTTTTCTCTTCCAATCTGTTACTGATGTAGCAATGCAAGTTATTTTACATAAAGGTTAAAATTTTCCCACTAATAGGATTGCCTTCCATCCTCTCTGCTTTGACACATTTTGTAACTTCTCTAGCAGTGTTAAATGTTCATGCACTAGATGGGGCTCCAGCATTTTTATTACCCTATTACAAAACCCCCAAACATACAATTCATATCCCTGCAGGACCAAGGTACCTGAACTGCCGCAAGAACTTCACTCCAAGTATTTAATGGAGATACGGCACAGTCTAGCAACCTTCTAACGTGACAACAAACTCCACTTAGATCTCTCAAATTATTATGCTGAAAACAAATGGGAGGTGCTGTTTAGATGAGACATAGAGGCTGGAATTTTGCATACATATCACCAGGATTCTCCCGCTCAATCAAGCATTTGCTTTTTTGGTCAATTTTCCTAAGATCCTAGGACAAACAGTCTCTAGAAGGTCTCTCCACGTTGTCTCTACACAAACTTAACAACCATATTATGCAAGATTTGCCGTCAACTTTAAAGGGTCACAATTTCAATCTTCAAACAATATAATTAGAAAAGTTAGTAATTTGAAGTAGTTGTAATGTTTCCTTCTAAGAAAAACAGATAATGCAATGAAAAAAATCTTTATGTATTACCTGTAACATCTGAACAACAACAACAACAAACCTGCAAAAATGCAAACCTCCTCTAAGAAACATCTTCCTCTGTGTTTAACCACTTAAATCTAAGCTACATGCTTAACAACAGTGGGTTACAAGAGGAGAGTGTCTTTTTCTTTTTTGGGGAAAATAACTTAATCAAATAACATTTTCTTGTTTCCAGACAGTAATCTCAGGGACAAACAATACTGGGAACTTGGCTTAGACTGAAACCAGCAGCTGCTAACTGGATTCTTACAACAAGAGATACCAACCAAATATTGCTCCTGACTTTAGATAAAAGATTTACTGCCTCGATTTCAGAAAAACCTATGTGTTATTGTCTTAAGAGTAGAATTGCATCATCTTTTTGAAGTCTAAAACTTTATGTGAAAGGTATTCTTGGTCCCAGAAAGAAATGTAATCTTTAGTGACTTCCTGAGAGAGAGAAGCATGGAGAATAAGAGCTTTCTGAAAGACTTACCTGATGCACAAAGTAATTTCACTAAATTTATTTTAAGAATGTTGTTTAAAGCATGCAATATCAGGTATGACTATTAGCCTATCAAGCCGGTATCCCACCTTTGGAGACAAAGCAAAACATACCCACATTGTACCCACAAGCAGTATGTATTTGTTCAAGGCTATTGTCAAATCTATGAAATGCCTATGCTGTGGCACAGATTTAATTTTATAAGGCTCTAAGGAAATCAAATTGTGCATTTCAAAAAAAATGAAAGACAAGCATGGAACTGTGGAGAAGTCTTAAATGTAATCTTGACCATCAATGAAAATTAGAGAGCCAAGACAAAAACAACTTCCAGAGATGGTGTGCTGGTGTAGCTAATATACTGAGTTTAGGGCTTTTGAAAAGGCAAAAGAAAGCAAGCAGAAACTGTGAACTGGCCTAAGCTGGTTGTACAGAATAAATTAGGAAGATATACATAAGTTAAGACAGTTAACCTGAAGAAAAATCCAAAGCATTTTCTTACTATAGATGGACCTTTTTAAGGCTGGAAGGATAAATTACCATGATCATCTTTTTATTTATCTGCATCACCTTTCCAATGCAAAAAATATCGATATTGTGGAAGAACTGTTAATCTTGTATGCATCAAACGGACAAACGCTTTCCCATCTGTGAAACCCATTCTGCTGGGTTTGGCTATCCTTTTAAGCCTTCATATTTAGAAGTTTATTACCCTATAAACATTTTTCCACTTGAGGTGACTTCACACTAAACTAACTACAAGAGACGCATATCAGAACTGCAAAGAGGTTACAAAATAAGGTTGCTCCTAGTTTTCACGTTCCCATAGAAACAGCAGTCCCTCTCAATACAGTATTTTGTGTGATCACAGAAAACATGCTTATATGCACCATGAAAAGGATGCAACTACCATTGGGGTTGCCCTAGAAAAAATTACTTTCTAATTTTCATGAAAGTTACAATCGAAGTAAAAATACTATATCAACAAGTTTAATTTCCCATTTAGAAAAAAAAAAAAACCACAAAAAGAGGTCCTGCTGCATTTGACTGAGATTATAGCACTTCTATAGCAAATAACCCTACATCATCTTCAGTGATTTTGCATTATTCAAGCCTCTTGCTTTTGTTCTATTACCTTATATGAAAAAATACTACAGTAGTTTAAGACCTATGCTGCTTCCCTCTCTTAGGCCAAACACATTTTTCTTATAGGTCATGTTTTCTAGACTTCTCTGTTTTGCTGCCTTCCTTTTGAGTTTCCACATATGGTGTCAAAAACTCCACAGTGAACTGAGCCCTCATTATCATTAGGTATTGCAGAATGTCACTTCTCCTAGTTTCTGTAATGACTCTTTTTCTAATGCATCCCAAAATGAATTTCCCCTTTTTGTCATATCATGATGCTAATTCAATCTGTTTGTGGATAATACTCAAGTCTCCTTTTACTATACCATTCACTACTGAGCCCCCTTTTTCTTAGTATTTGATTTCCATTTGTAATCATGCATTTTCTATTTGTTGCCTAAATTTGCTACGACTAATTAGAGTATATAAAAAAAACCAACCAAAAAAAACAAAAAAAAACCCCAAAAACGAGCTGAGTGCTTGCAAATTCCCCCAGCTCAGCATCAACTTCAGAGTTAAGCATATTCCCTTTTTCTTGAGCCCACAATCAGTCTCTGCAAGATCCTACTTGATCACTTACCATTTGCCAGTAGATTGTCTTTCCAGAAAGTTGCTCATTGACTTTGAGGTAATTTCATCCAGACTTTATTTCCAAAATTATATAGAAAGAATCCTATGCAGGACAGTATCAAGAGCTCTATTACAGTCAAAATTTAGCACATCTGCTTCTTCTTTTGCACCAAGATAGTTACTTTTTCAAGGAAGGACATCAGTTTGGTTACACTTGATTTGCTCTCGAAATATTTTGTTGCTTGTTTTGAGTCTTAAATGGCCATAAACCCCACCCCCTCCCAGCCCCAATTCTTACAATTTCATCATTTAGCAGTTTGCTCCATGTCTTTCCAGACAGAGAATAGTTTCTAGCGATAGAATAGACAGATTTCTATTAGCGTAGAATATTAAATAAACAGATATAGATACAGTATAGCAGATTGACAGATTTTTCTTTTTCTTTTAACTACTACTACTTTCCCTCTTCCGACCTGCACTTCCTATCAGCTGACAAGAAGCTTGCAAATTCTCTTCTGAGATCAAAGAGGACTGTTGAATCCTTCAGATTGCCCTCTGTTATTTCTCATTTCCCAATCACGCAGCATGCCTTCAGCTTCTCTTTCTTCCTCTGACCTATAACAGAACCTGTCCTGTTGTCTTCTACTGTTCCTTGCTGGTTGTAATGGACTTGATTGCCCTTTTGCCTTTCTGACACTTTCTCTATGTGCTTGTTCCACCCCTTTATACTCACCTTCAGAAACTGTCTCCACTTCTGATACAAGTATCTTTTTGACTGCAATCTTCATAAAAGCACAAATACAGGCAGAGTGGCCTCTTACTACACCTCCCAACCTTCCTCTGTATGAGGATAGCTTGATGATGTGCATTTAATATAATATTTTTCAGTAACATAGATCCCTTTAGCTTTGTGGACATCCTTTTTTTTTTTTTTTTGCAATTCCTTTCACTTTTTTTCTTTTGCTATGAATATGGATGGCTGGGCTACTACCACCTCACCAAATCCTCAAGAAACAACTGCTTTCCATTCCTGTACCCTGCTGGTGGCAACAGCAGCATCACAGCTCTGTTAGTCCTCCATCTTCACCTGGAAAAGGTGATAGCCCAGGTGGAAACATTTCACACTGTCAGCATGACCACTCTGTTTCCAAAAAGTCAATTGAATGAATGGAGTACTGGCAGTTTCCTTAGAAGGTCTTATTTCGAGAACGGTTCTCCATAATCAGCTCGTCCTATTCTATGCTTTCTGACGTACAAAAATAATTTAATAAGCTTTAAAAGAACTTCAAAATAGCATTCTTAGATCAGAATTCCTCCTTTTGGGACACAACAGTTTCTCACTGCTTCTAATAATTTCTGTGAGGCTGCTTCCCAAAGAGACAGGTAGGGCAGAGTAAGTCTCAAGTATCTAAAAACAACTTGAGTAGAGTAAAAGCCACAGATTGGACATGTTACATGCACAAATTTTAGAAAAGAAACAATTTGGTAAAGGCATTATTTTTAGGTGATTTATCTGAAGAATCTCTTGCCTAGAAGTATATTACTGTTAACCTTGTACCCCATCTCTAGAAGGCGCCTCAAGTTCAAAGGCACAGCAAGTTCCAAGGCAATCAAACCAGAATAATAGTTTTGGAGCATATAGAAGTTTTCTTTTGAACCGCAGGAACCATCCAGCTTTTCTTGCTGCACAGATGACACTCCACTAGGATACATCTTTTTAGGGCACATTAAAAAAATATATTTTAACAGTACAAAGATGTCTCTTTCCATTTCCATTGTTGATTCCAGAATCACAATTTTAGGGCAAAAGGATTTACTATAGCTACCTAGCTTGTTCCTCTCCATTAGACTTGCCATAAACCCTCACGTTTTGAAACTTGAGCCCCAAACTCCACATTTGCTGGCAATATAGTTCCTCACTTAAGACACCATTGGCCCTTTTAGGAAGATTACTGGTTTTGCTACTGCTGAAGAAAGGACAGTGGTTTTGACGAGTTCAGCAGTCTGAACCTGTGAAGCAAGTCTCATGCTACCATTTTTAAAAAAAATTTGGAAACACAAGTTCCGAAGCAGTCACACATGGAAACATTTTGACTCTCCTAATCAACTTTTTAATACAGTCTTTGTCTTTTTTTCAGTATCAAATTTATATTTTTCATTTTGCATTGAGCCAAAACTCTGTATCTGACAGACTCTTTCTTTAAGGAAAAAATGATTATTGTCAGCTGCTTATTTAAAATAATTTAAATTCCTGACATAGATCAATGTTTCTTTGAACACAGGGTAAAAGGTAATTCCTTGAACAGGAACCTGTGCCTGTATTTTGAACTAAAGTACCTTACGCTAGGCAAAGGATTTCTTGAAAGAGATCAATGAAACTAGACTGTAACACTGATTAGGAAAAGGTGCCAAATGAATGCTTTGTTATATTTTTCCATATTTTTATGCTTAAAAAAAAAGAGTCTTGGTGAGTTTTTGTAGCCTAAGCTATACACCTTATTTCTGAGGTTTTCAGATGCTTAAGCAAGATGACTCAACCACTTCCAAAACCTGGATGAATAGCAAACATTTTAATACCTCTATCATATTAGAGAATTTGAAGAAAGGAGCTGAAACCTAGCACATGCTGTAGCCTTTGGGCTTAGCATGCAACTTTTTCTGCACAAATTTTGGCAGAAGAAAAGTGGGGGGCAGCGGAGGGAGGAGGTCACAGTTCAGACATCCTCAGCAGCAGCTTGTTAAGAGCTATAGAGTTAACTTCCAGATTTCTTTATTGCAGAGCATGTTAACTCTGTTTATGAACAGATTAGGAACACTCCATCACTCCAGAGAACGTCATGTTCCAGCAGAACTGGGTTTATTGGAGACTGCTGCCATCAAGCACTCAGGGTAAGGAACCTGACTCCCCCTCCTACCACCTCCACAAGAAAGAGGAGGCACGTGCCCACCCCAGAGAAAGGAAAAGCTTTGAGGAAATCCCATCACAGAAACACAAGGTGAGTAAAAAGCCGAGCGGAAGGAAGGATCAGAAAAAGAGGAGGGAGTGACAGACAACAAAAGATGCAACCAAGTAGGATCCAGATAAGAGCCATGAAGGCAGGACTGAACAAAAGTATAGGAAAGACAGGGCAGAACTCAGGGTATATGTACCTAACAGATGCAATACAAGTAAGTGGCAAAAAAGAGACCCAGAGTGGACTCTACACACGACAAAGCACAGAATTCTCCAGAAACAGGAACCAAAACCCAAAGAATTTTTTGGAACAAACTGCTGTAACTTGTTTCTATGTAAAGGCCCTAATATAACAAGTGCATTTTTAATAGTGCTGCCTTCTGCCTTACCTGCCTAGGTTTTCATTACTCAAAGAACAACTTACTGCTCCTTTTCTTCTTTTTTTTGTCTTTATAACCACTGGATTATGAAAATAATGCATCTAAGCCATTTTCTATGCCAATCAGCAAGCATTCAAAATACCTCATCCTTCAAATGGAGCCAAGAACATACTCAGTTAATATTTATAGCCTGTTTACAGGTCTGCCATTCTAGAAGAATAGAGAATTAAACTGCACATCATAAAAACTCTGAAGTGACTATTACACCATGCCCATTTCAAAACCATAGATACAATTAAATATTGCAGATATGGGTATTGGATTTAAAACCTGAGGAATTCATTTGCTGTGGTTAAATTGGGGAAAATCCTTTAATAAAAACATATTTAAAACATGACTTATAGAACACTCAAGATTTCACCAACTAGCTGGATATAGTGGTGACAAATATGTGTCATAGCAAGATAACTAAATCCTAATATCTACTCTTCAACAACTCACTTGCAATCTCATTTAGCAGACCGTCATCGTTATCTTTTTACGTAATTACTGAAAAGGTAAATTTCCATTAGAAAGCCCATATGTTTTACATAAAAAGAATAGGTTATACAAGTTTTTGTTCTGAAAATTTTTTCCTCAACTGCATTTTCATTATTACTAGTAGATAATCAGCAAGTAAATTTCAATAATGCTTCAATAATGGATTTTAATTTCATTTTCTGCCTAAGGGACTCAAGAAATTCAAAGAAAGACACAGAAATGGAAAAGTACCTACAGAGATGACAGGGAACATAGGACAGTACCTAGATGGACAGTACTATTCTTTTCAGCATCTTACCCTCCTCTCTGTTCCTTTCTCAAATGCAGGTGCGAAGCCTCCCACTGTTTGGGAAGATTTTATTTCATTAATTTTCAAACAGTTTAAGGAATTAGAACTATGATTTTTCTATAGAACTATCAGTCACCAGTATATGTGGCACAATTCAAAAGACCATACCTGTCTTTCTCTTCTAAACTGACGACCATTTGTTTTTAACTCAGCAAACTGTTCTCAGGAAAGGAAGCAACAACAAGTATATTCTTACTTTAACCAGAGTTAAGATAACTTCCCTCAAATACATTTTTCTTCATATACAGTTATGCTCCAGCTTTTCCTTACAATGATCTCGCATTATAGTAGGAATAAATTATTCTCTCAATCATCAATACTTGTCCCATTACAGAGAAAAAGAAACAAAACAGAACACCAGCAGTAAGAAGCCCAACAATTTGTCTGCAAATCTTGCTTCTAACCAACTTTGAAATCTTATCTTTAGCCAAAAATGGGTTTAAAGAAATTTGTTGATATAAAAAATGAAAGAAAGATGGTTGGGCAACAGGCTCAGACACAAATGTCTTCCCTTTTCCCAGTTCTGGTTTAAATATGCTTCACGAGTGCAGACTTCCATACAGTGTCCTCCTATGGTGCTCCAGCCTTTTCCTAATGAGAACCTCTTCTGATTAGGTGCAGCAGTGTCCCACACAATGCTGCTTTTCCGAGAAGGTAAAAGGGCAGCAACACAAATGTGTTGGTTGTATGCATATAGGTAAGATGGTATGTGTGTTGTTCAGTAAAAATAGGTGATAATTTAAAAACAAGCTTTGTATTCAGCTAACAATTGTTAAGCCTTCATTTTTAAATTACCTGTAAATGCCAAATTTGATAAGGTGAAATTTAACAGAAACATAAAACCTTTTTTTTCTTAATTTAAACTTTTAAAAGTATCATTCATGTTTTATTTCCTTTAGAAAGCAGCACTGCTTCTTTATTAAATGTCTTAAGTAACTTATATCAGGTATGATAAACATCTACTTTTATTCTTTGGAAACGGCTTAGATTCTGTTACTCATCATTAGGACAGCAGAGACCAGGACGATGGACTATTTGTGCTTCACCACAAGGAGAGAAAACATAGGAATGCTGGGATTGCTGGAGTGAAACAGATGGGAGAGGTCATGGTGGCAGACTTATGAAGTACAAAGGTTTAACAGAAATCCAAGTTCTTCAAGTAAATCTTGAAGGTTATTCAACTAGAAAGATATTCTTATGATTTCAAATATCTAATAAATATATTTACCTTCCAATCATAAGACATTTTACTGGGAACTCCAGTACTGAAATAGGCAAAGAATGCCCACTGCTCCCCAAATACTGCATTAATAAAACTGAAGAAAACACCATTTTAAAAAACATAGAATACTCGCGAGCCATCACAATAATTACAGCAGTAATAAAACAGTTACACAGGAAGCTCTATTTCAAAATGGCTCTTTCTGGAAAACTCTAAATTTTAAACAATTGTTTATCTACAAATTATAACACAATTTTATGATATAAAGGGGCATTCCTTTTTGGCCACACTAAGGAATTATACCTGCCTGAATTCTGTCCTCTTCCCACAAGTTATTCCTAGAGAGAGAATAACTTTTTTTGAGAAGAGGTGGGGGGCAAAAAAGAGAAAGGAGGGGGAAATTATAATTTTCCCAACATTTCCCCAAATAGTTCTGACATGCTTTTTTTCCCTACTCTCCATCCTTTCTTTCTCAGGTATAAAAATAATGCTATTACCCATTATAGCAACTTACACACTTCTATGCAGCACATTACATACTCAGTGTTTGTTTCTGAAAAATGTTTGCAGTGACAACACTGGCAAAATCTAAAAAATAAGCTCTAAAATCAGTCTTCCTAAGAAATCTGCTAGCTTTCCCAACAACACAAATTTGAACTTTGGCATCTGTTTTCCACAGATCTGGATTCTGTGAATATTAGGAATTCTTCTATTACACAAGCAAGGACTGAAATTATTTTGTTTGAAGAGAATTCCAGTATAAACACATTCCATATCCATTTTTAACGTTTGTTTTGAGTTTAGTGAGAATATGGCTTCACAATGCTCCTCCATTTCTGATTTAATTTCTTTAACGGCATGTAAGGGGCAGGTTGACTGAAGATTTTCTTTTTAAATAATCCAGAGTGCCATATCGGAAAGTAAGCAAACAGAAGAAATTTATATGAATTTAAATTCATCCATCGGGGATTGAGCTACCTGGGTCATCTAGGATCTAACAGTTTTCTTCCCTGTATACTATGTACACTATGGTCCTTGCCCAAAGCTAAGTCCTCACTGGCTAAATGTAGCCTTCTTCCTGTCATGGCAATGACAGCTGGCTCTTGGATCTGCACAATTAGTCCAAACAATGTATAAAAGCAATATAGGTTTTCTTCCTGAAATGTGAATGCCAGCAGAATACACTGTTTTTAGAAATCTATACCAGGTCTATAAAATTTGGTGAACTACACATCTCAGAATTCACACACCCATGGGAAAAGATTTCCTTCCGACAAAGTTCAATGGACATGTTACATGACCATACAGTTCCAAGAGCCTCAAACCTACGCAAAGAGCATACAGCATAAGTACAATTAGCTGCCACACATAGCATGCTGCAAATGCGTTGATTCCACTTCAGAACTCAAATCCAAACACTTTGAAATACACAAAATGCTGTTCATTATACAGACACCTTTTTATCTTAACACACAACATGGTATAACAGCTGTGGTCAGGACCTTCCAAATGCAGTGAAAGAAAATTATCTCACTGTAGTGATGATCAATGAACTCATCACTATATTTTGAAATCCTGCTTCTTCTTAAAATAATCCATACCAAAGATAATGCGCATGTTTCCGGAAAATAAAACCATTCTTCCTCCTCCAACAGCAGTTTTCTGAAACTAAGCCCTTTGGACAAGATTTTTTTTAATCACAATGAAACCATTAGATTCAAACAACCACTGAAGTATGTATCTACTTAAAAAAAAACTTGTTATCTTTCCTCTGCTAAAGGCTCATAAAGGCCTAAATAGTGAATATAAGTCAATATATTTTTTGTTTTACGTTAACAATATTTCTTTGTTCAACAGATCTCTTAAGTGGAAGATATAATTTCATGATGCACTTACTGTCTCTTAACAGCTAAGTAAGAGGAAACTAATGCCATATTGTTGTTATGCATCCGCATAACAACATAAGCGTCTGCAACAACAGCTTTAATGCATTCATTTGCTTCTACTGCATTAAATTATTTGTCAGAGTAAACAAAGCCTAAGACTGTACTATAGTATTAAACATCAAGGACCCTGCAGGTATCTCTCCTGTGCTTGCATAAACCTATTATCTGTTTTTTCAATTATATGAGTAAGTGTTCCTCTGAAATTGCTTCAGAACATGGGGTTTCCTTTGACTATCATATCAAAGCAGACAGAGTAGCCTTTAGTAAGCTTTAGTAGCTTACTAAAAAATAAGCAAACAAAACCACTGTTTACGAAGCAGCTCTGCAAACTCATCCTGTGTTTTCTTATCCAGGTAGCACATTTTAGCTATTCAGCATATTTGTAGCTTAAAAATTCCACAATGAGAATTTAGCTAACAGTTCTCTTGACAAATGAGGCTGATTAAAATCTAGTTCACGCTCCTTTAATTGTGCCGGCTTTACACAGATAAATAGTAACATTTTATTACTGTTACTGAAAAAAAACCTTCCCAAGACTGCATCAACTTACGAGACTGTACAGTAACACAGAGACTTATCTCACTCTTTCACAACGTAAATAACAACGTAATTAAATTCAGTTAAACTCTGAGGGTACGTTACTTTAAAAGATGCACAATTGTAACACCTTGATAATATCAGCTTTCTTGCCAAAACCACTTTAGAAAGTATTCTCTTGTGCACCACAGAGAGACTTGAACCATACTTGCTGGAAAGTATTTACAGTAATAATTATCACTCTCCAGGGCTAGGATTTTGTTTACTATCTTTCTCAGTGAAGAACTGATCAACCATCTTTCCACAGAAATCACTGCAATGTCATCAGACATTACAACTCCAGAACAATTACTGTGGCAATACAGGAGTAACTCCTCCCATGAGCAGAGCAGCACACTGCCTTCACACAGTACATGCACCCTCGGGAGGAAAGTGAAGAGACAACAGACCTTCAGTGTTACCTATTTGTCTCTCTAGATCTGCTGCTTCGTCTGGTGTTGCGCGTGGGAGGACACCAGGATCACTGAAACTAGTACGCAGCAGCGTCCCCATCACGAAAAAGAAAAGAATCCCACCAATTGCAGGTATAGCAGGTGTAATCTTCTCTGACAAATATGGACAACTGGAAAAAGAAAAAAGATCAAACATAATCAATAACACATAGTACAACTTGCTCTTAAAAACTGTTTACCATTATAAATGCATATGAAAAATTCACTTTCTTCTAGTGATACATTACTTGTCTTGGAACATTTATTGAAGCTGAACTTTCTGCTTATGTGTTCATGACACTTCTGAAATTTCTCATAATCTGCTTAATATAATAAAGGTCCAAATAGCATAATAATGACCTCACTAATATGCAATACTCATTTACATAAGAAAATATTTTTGTTACAGGATATTATAAGCTCATGTATTTGTTCATCTACTGCCCAATTACATAAAGTAAATTGTGGGCGGGGGGAGAGTGGGAAGGGGAAATAACCTGAAGATATTCAGCAATAAAAAGCAAAGCACATAACATGATGAAATAAGCCATACTGAAAAATGTAATTAAGTCTATAAAATGAATTTATCATCCATCACAAAGATGGTGCTCAAGAACTTACACCTGTGACACACTCCTTCAATAGCCTTGGTATATATCAATATTATAATACCACCACTGATTCTCTTTCTTAATCCATTTCTTGTAACTTGGTAAGCTTGTTTACTCATTTACAAATTAAGACAAGTGCAAATGACAGTGCAACACACCTGGAAACAAATAATCCAGGGGGGTTTAGGCAACATCGACAGCCCTTTACCAGCACAAAAAAAGGCTCTATGGTTACCAGATTTACAATATACATGCAGGGCTTAAGATTGGATCACAGTTGTAGTTATTTTCCTCTATGCTTACATGTAATAAAATTAAAATGGGCAGAAGCATTGGAATCTAAACAACACACAAATATAAGTATCTCATTACAGTTGTGCAAGAAGAGGGGGTATGAACACTTAGACATTACATAGTATACCGCTCCCGTTAATATGAGTCATACAATAAGCACTGCAGGATCATCTTAGAAAACACACAGGTTTTCTACCACCCAAGTAGAGGTGGGCAAAACACAGAGATGGCTTCATGCATTTCTGATGTCTGCGTGAGAAGTCATAAAATAAGCCTAAAAACAACATAAGCCGAAAACCAAGTTCTAGGCCTTAGGGCTTCATCTAAAGCTTCCAGGTATCAGTCAAGTTTAATTAACATTGTCTTCCCTGTTTCTGCTGACTGCGTTACATGATGATTCAGACACGTGAGCTTTTGCACTGCAAGTCAGTTAACCTCACTGGAATGTAACCCTGAGCAAGAGATGACAATGTCAGCTTCACTGTCCGTCACTTCTGCCGACAGGATGGGGAGAGAATGGAAACACTTTTCATACCAGCTACCATGTACCAAGCATTTATCTCCCTGCATAATCCTGTTAAACGTACTTGGCTGTTTCATCGAACGCCGTGGGTTTCACACATGCAGTGAGTCCAAACACATTACATGGCGCATCATACCACCATGATGAGTGGAATTCATCTTTCGCCCTATATGAATGTAATATTACAGGCATAACAAGTTACGAAAGATTAAAAAGACAACTGGGTATAAAAAAAAAGGTGAGGGGCAAGAGATACTGTAGTTTCATAAAATGAATAGACTGTTTAAATACTAGGAAACGTACTTCAAACGCACACACTTAGAAAATCTGTGTCCAAGACCCAGATTTATGAAGTCAATGTTAAGTAAAGGAAGCAGCAGCAAGACAGCTGGTAGATATCAGCCTTGCTCCCTTCACGTCAGAGAAGTCAGTCAGAACGAACAACAGAAGAGAAGCTTTCATACCACATAAACGTCCTACTGCTCAATTTATTTCTTGCCACAAAGGATTACTGAAATCAAAACTACTGTAATATGCTCAGACAAGAGTACAAATAGGTTGCAAGAATGTATTTTTAAAAGGATTAGAGGGAACATGTACATTAATGAACACTAAATATAGCACAGCGCTATTACTCTTCTATTGCATTATTCATTACACACACCAAAGAAATCGCAACTGTGATGAAGTCTGTTGACCAAACAAGAGCCGTATGTGTGCGAAAGGTACCATGAGGTAATCTCATGGCAGCACAGTAGGTGCAATACAATTTAGACAGGTGCCAATGCCAAAACAGTAATGGCGTCTACTTACACAACTTAAATCTCAAATTCTCAGTGATACTCAGTGAAGGGAAACTGAAGGGCCATCATGACAGTGACATGTTTTGTTTTAACAATAATTTCATAGGGAATTGGTAGAAAGAAAAAATTCCTGTGCTGAAATTCAGAGAAAGCCTTGCATTGCCAAAAAGTGATAACTTCATTACAGTAAAATGAATGTAATAATAATCATGAAAGTGTCTGTCTCTGCCTTGCTGAATCAAGTCCATCTGCAGTGAAAAAAAACACTCTCAAAGCCCTGCACACTCTTCACCACAGGGCAAGTGTAAGGTAACCTGCTTTGCCTAAAGGTGTTTTCAGGGTATAACACCCTGTATTTTATCAACTTTGACTTGGAATTACTTCAGTAATAATGTAGAAAAGACCAAAGATGTCATCTTTAGCAATAATAACCAACTAAAGCTCCACCAATTCAGAAATTATTTCAAACTGAGAAACCAGCCCTTACAGAGATTCAGACAGTAAGCCTAGCCAGGGCCATTCAATTCAGTCTGATTTGCGTACCAACAGATCATAAAATATTACATGGGCCTGCAGAGAGCTCAATGATTTTTCAAGTTCTTGTCAATTAAATTTAAAAAAAATAGATACTGTATAGACCTTTTTTTTTCTTCATGTCTGTATAAAAAAAAAACGGGGAAAAAATCTTAATATCTCCTGGGTTATTAAAAAATCCACTAAAATTGGCTTCAAATTAAAAATGTGGATTTTAGCTCAAAATTGTCAATACATATATAGAAATACACTTGCATATTTACATAATTTATATTTGCATGCTTATATAACAAATGCATTTGTACTGTTAAGTCAATATTATTTTAAACAATTTGTTTTAGTGTTATTACTTTTAGAATTGTCAAATACTGTACACAGAAAAAGATTATTCCTAATATTTGCTTCAATTCCTCAATTTGCTTCAACTGAGTTTGCATCCCTTAGGCATCAGCTTTCCTCAGATATTACAAGAAATATTTTTTCTGGATGGTATTTTCAGTGAGGTTTTAAAGTAAATATTAGCAGGTATTTCCTGACAGCAAATTTCAGAACGTTCAGGCAGAGGGACTCTCCACGCAGAGGACTGTCCGTCTGCAGCACCACTTACGATAAAGCAGCACAGAGCTCCAGAACAAATCTGTCCTACACACATCTGCAGAGTAATGACAAACCTTTTTAAATCAGCACTTGGTAACTACAAGACGTGAACTGACATCCTCACTTTACATCTTAGACGCAGTAAAACAATTGTCCTTAACTGCTATCTGCAATGATAGCACAGAGCAAGTACTGACTGGGTCCACCCCAGAAAACACATTTTTAGGAAGTATCACTTGACCATAGATCCTACTAGAAATTGTGATTGTGGAAATAGCTTCTTCAGAGAACAATGTTTGGATCTGCACATAGCAACCAGTAACATAACCTGAAGTTTTGATTTAATTAATAGAGGGGCTTTATACAAATCAGCCCTACTTTTTGCTTGGCTTCTCAGCTGCTTTTTTGAAGCATCATGTGAAAGTTTGCATGAGTGTAGGAGGGAAATAAAATCTGCTGGAAGAGTAGTCTGTCACAGCTAGATAAAAATAAAAACACACTGGCATTTAAGATATAATTATCAAGTATCATCCTTGTGAACGAAGGATGCAGGAGAATAACAAAAGTAATTCTTACCACCCAGCAGCCCTCTTAACTGTGCAACCATGCTCCCTGTAGCTACCGAGATCAGCAGAAAAACACACGTAGTAACTGTACTGAAGAGCGCACACAGTGAGAGTCCTACAACTTTCAAGCTCTTTCATTAGAAGAGGGGAGGAAAAAAAAGAAGTCTCCTTAAGGCCTTTCCTGGAGAGATGAAGGCTTTCCTGGCAGTTGTTGTTATTCACTGATGGGGAGATACAGTAAATGACAAATCTATCCAGTAAGGATAATGGAGATTTGGAGAGAGTCTAACTTGGAGAGAGGATAACACTGTAGTTTAAAAAAAAAAAAAAATTAATAACAAATACAGCTGTTTAGTAAAGAGCACAAAAAAGACAGGGTTTTATACCTATGAGAAATTGGAGATCTTGCTAAAAAAAAAAGTAAGACAAGCTTGGCTGGCGAGACTGATAATAGGATACTATATGTCAAGCTTTTCACCAATATAAAACTCTTTGCAGCAGATATAAAAAAAAAAATCAGTACTCTAGGAAGAGCATAATATAAGTATAGTAGAACCAAGTAACAGAAGGAAAAAAATTACTGTTCATTTTCCTACATCATCCATTTAATTTATGTTTTTGCAGGTATTGCCTATTTAATACACTAGTAGCTATTGGTGTGCAGGTGGTGTCCAACGCTAAGAGAGAAGGCTTGCACTGTGAACCCTGGGTTCGGTTCTACGTGTTACAAGTTAACATCTGAATGAGATTGTGCTACTTTCCTTAAACTAACCTAAAGGGTTTGGGTTTTGTCCTTCCACTCTTATTTACGGCTCCTCTCAGCTTCCACTTCCTTTCAACTCCACTGCGTCATTGCTCCAAGCCACTCGGTCCCAAACTGCTGACCTTACGCCAACACAAATCTTCATCAGGTTCTTTTGTGAGCCAAGTTAGTTTACGAAAACAACACCATTTTGTTGACTTCTCCTTCTGCGTCTTTAACAAATCAAATATGTACTTGGAAAGGAGCATTGATACTAGCACAAGGCACGAGAGACAGAAGCACACACGAAAACTAGAGGGAGAGGGAAGCTGGGACAGAGTGAGGAGACCTCCATTTCAGCAGCTGTCAGTAAGGTTTTCATTCAGACCACTGCCTCTTGTGAAACCATGTTCTAACCTTGACCTCTGTCAATTTAGAAATGGCAACAGAATACCCATATAGATAGATTAAAGGCAAATCAAGACTCTGGGCTAGAAAAACAAAAACAGCTTATAATTTATTTTTCTAATGACAAGTCACCAGTTTAGAGAAAGCAGCCAAAGGACTGCATGTAGACCACAACACAGACAGTGGAAGATACAAGGATAGGCAAAACATGAGGGCACAGCAAGAACCCTGAAGGCTGCTGCCTGACAAAAACTGTGGGAAGGTAAACAGGACAAAGAGAATGATCAGAAACAAATAATTTCACTGTTGTAGGGTTTGGAGGGTTGCCTCTTTTTACTTGTTTTCCAGCAGAATCTCAACTACATAACATTACATTTCGTAGTGCTATTAGGAAAAGCGTTGGCAAAGTATAAGGAGGTATAAAAAGAATCACAGAAGCACTTTTGAAGACTGCACGGTGGATTTTCACATATAATGCAGGCTTCAACCTGCTACAGATGACCTCAAAGGTACTGCACCTATGATACTAAAACATAGTTTTAATACGCTCAGAATTGTAAGAAGCATGGTATAAATTTTCCCATTGTATAGCTGTAGCTACAGCAGAAAACAATGCCACAGAACAGAATACATACCCAACTTAAAGAGAAGAAAAATAAGATCAAAGAATGTTTGAATGTATCAGTTCTTCAGTCAGTATTTTTTGGGATGTTTATATGTTTCCACCCCCACCCCCAAATCCCAGCATCCTACAACTACCTCTTTGAGAGGACCTTATTTTAAAGTTAGGGTGAGGAAACTCTTAAGAAAGGTCTGACACAAGAAAAAAGTTACAGTAGGAAACAACTTGCAGTGCATCAACCAGTTAATGATTAATTCTTCACAAGCATGCTGTTGGCACAAAGAAAATGTGATGTAATTCGAGTATAGATTAGTCCAAGCAATGTTACATGAAATGCCTAACAAAATTAGCTAGGCAAGTTCTGCATTAGTTTCCTACATCTACCCGATTCTGTTGTACAGCCTTTAAAATTCCTATTAGAATTTTCAAGAGATATTAAGGAAACGACAGACTAATTTCAATGGAATTTGAAATTTGCTTTTAAAAAAAAAGGATTTATTTAATTATTCTTTTTTATGTTTTGAATTATTTTTTAACATCATACACTCCCTCATTTCAGAATGATCAATCAGTTTCAAAAACTTATTTGATAAAATACAAAAAACCACTCTTCTAATACTTGCTTTGTTTCAAATCCAGGGAATTTGAAATGCTGCAAACACATGAAGACTATGGAAGGCACAACAGCTAACAAACAAAAGACAGAATGACAGCAGGAAGGGAAGACATAGGCAGATTATTACCTCCTCCTCAGTTTACTATCTAAAATATTATACCCCAATCATAAATGCAGATTTATTGAATGGTTTCAGACAGGAAGCATTTAGTCTTGCTTTACTAGTTTATTCTGTATTTTATGGATACTGGATACATCTTACTTTTTTCTGTATTTGTTATATTGCTTGGGGGTAACTTGACTTAATTTTAATTCTAATTAAAAATAATTTTTAAGAATTACAGAATAATAGTAATTATATTGTGTACATAAGTGTCCCAGCCTCTACCAGCACTTAGAAATTATTACTTAAAACAAAAGATTAATATGATGAAATCACACAGATTACAGAACAGCATGATCCTTAAACCTAATGAATTAAGTACTTCAGAAGTTCTCTCAAACCTAGTACAAAATAAAATTAGCTTAATGTTACCCTGAACAGCAAAAGCTCAACAACCACTCTTCAAAGCTTCATGTGAAAACCTGACACAGTTTGGTCTTTAAAGTTGATGTCAAATCACATGAGCAATTACCAAGAATGAAAGACTGCAGGGACCCCTCTCCCCCTGCTCAAACCAGCAAGTGTTCAATGGAATTCCTAACAGCACTTGACTCCGTTAAGTTCCAGTGCATTACCACTGAAATCACATTTACACTCGCTGGATTCAGATGTAGGAGTTCAGATGAAGCTAAGCAAGCAGTGTTGATTATGACATTGTATAATATAACCACAAACTCCCTCCCACAAGTAAAGATCTTAAGGGTTTAAGGCAGCAGATATGAAACAATCAAAGTAATAGCCTTGCGTGACCTCCCAATTTTTATTGCTACAAGAATTAACTCTAATGATCCACTGTTAAACTTCAAAGCGGGGAAAGATAAAATGCATAATGCAAAAAGAACCCATCTGCAAAACAGATGTGGTTACTGAAGATCCTGCAAAGGCAACTAAATTTTGTTTTGTTATACAGAGAAGGAACTTTTTGTTTTACAAAACACGATTTCTAAAATTCTGATTGCATCAACTGTTGGCCAGAAATTTCCAAGCAAGGTAGTAAGAAAACGAGAAATATCTTATGAACTATACATCAAGAGCCTGAGTCTTACCAAATAATCAGTTTCTTTATGAAAGGCCAATGCAAGTATGACATATTCTCAAAAGACAAACTCAGAAAAGGCATGGCTTCCAACCACGCAGCAAATCAAAGGCTTGCTTTATTGCAATTTCTGTTCACTGACTAATTACTTAGTTGAAAAGCTAAAAATATACTGGTACTTTAATTCTCTGGTTTTGCATACTGTGCAAGGTCTGGTCTCCATAGTAAGACTACCAATTAATGAATTCCACTAGATGCACAATCTCAGGATTTCTTTTAAACAGCTCATATAGAACGCTTTCTTTCCTGTTATGCTTCGTATTACTTCCTTATTATTTCTTATGATTTCCTGTTATGTGATTTTATAACTAAACCATCAGGTTAATCCCAAGTACTCATGAACAGAAATGAAAACTGCGACAAAACAAGCGGAAATGCCTTATGCCACAAACACAAGTCCCTGAAGGAGTACAAGCTTTTAGGTGATTTTCCACAGGATTCTCTGAAAATGAAACGTACACAAGTAAGCTGCTGCCAGATTGTGGACTCCGAGCTTTCAATAAGCAGTATTTTGTGTTCACCCTGCACAATTTAAGGTCTAAAGGCTAGACATAAAGTCTAGCTCTTGCAAAAGGGCAAAGGCCTGTCAATATAATCCCTACCCCTGGTGACACTCTACTGCCACTTCCCTTGAATAAGCAAAAGTGAGCTGGCTAACACCGAGTTAAAACAGAGGGAGTGCTCTCAACCTGTTCCGTTTTCTGAAAAAAACATTCATTTTCTGTTAGATCAGTTTCCTGAACAGCTTCACTCACTGTATGATGTAATGAGTGCCAGTGAACAGGTAGGAACACACAGAGGGCAGGATGAAGTTGAACTGTCATTTCCAGAGGCATTCAACTGCCATGTGGACTTCGCCATAAAATGAAATCCCACCCATAGTCATAAAAGCTTAGGAATAGTAGATCCAGTGTCCTATATGGTGTTTTTTTTTTTTTTAAACTGTGTCTTTTTCCTTCCACAGTTCTCCATATTGCAAGACTTTGAATAAAACACACAAATGAACTTTAATCTAAAATACAGGGGAAAAACATTAAAAACTTAACTTCTCAGTGGAACCCACTACAATACAAGCCTTTGCTCTTTCATTGAAAAACAGGGCTAAGCTTCACAGATACAGCATTTCCTGGGGCTCCTTTACTTATAAAAAAGTGCAGAACTGATGATCCTGCCCACACTACATATCAAAAGTGTACATCACATGATTATAAATAAAGCAACTGGGAACATAAAGCAAGGAGGAGCATAAAACCACGAAAGTTTAACCTCCTTTTCTGCAAAAGAAGCGGAGCTGAGCAGTAGCAATTCAGTGACTTGATCATCCTTCTCAAAGACCTGAGAGGCCTGTTTGTAGTAACTTCACAGGTGTAGGTCTCCGCAAGCATTGGGAGAGTTTTACCTGAAATGACATCCTTTGGTTTTTCCTACTGCCTCCTCACAGCATCACGGGAATTCTCTTATCCCAGACGAAGCATTCACTGGACAAACAGACCAGCATACTGCAGGCTACTTCAGACTAAAAAAGCCTCCAGCAACTAATTGGCACACATCATGCCAAAGCAGTGCCAGCTCTCCATATCTAAAAAAGAGTCAGTTTAAATACAAACAAATTGCAAGACCAGCTTGAGGCAAATCTTTTATTTCACAGAAAAAAATAAAGCACACAGTGCTTCATCTACACAGAAAGCATTACCACTACAAATATTTGGTTAGCAATGTAATTTAAACATCTAGGAATAGCCTTTTACTGTTTTGCATTAGAACCGAGATTTGGGTGCAAATCATGCAAGTCCTGGCATTAAAAGTTTAAGAAATACCCTACATTGAAAGATTGCTTCTGAATCACCAGAGTTAGCAATGTCATAGCATTTAATTATCTTCAGGGATCTGTGCAGAAAAGCTTGCGCTGTTTGAATATTGAAATATTTTTGGGGTTTTTTGTTTGTTTGGTTGGTTGGTTTTTTAGGAAGACATCTAAAATGCTCTGTATACACTTTTATGTTAAATACTTACCAAACTAGACAAGCACATTCAAATTGAACTTTATCATATTATGCTTTTCTCTGTAGTACCAGAAATGTATCACACACAGGCACTTTCCTCTTGAGAAAGGCCACTGCCTGAAATTATTAATTCCATATTCCCTTCCTGAACACTTTTATAATTCACCAAAAGTTATTTCTACCATACATCAATTCTATGATTTAAATCACCTGTTTAAATAAGGGAAACATATTCCAGCATATTTTCTCTTAAGCCAACTCCATCAAGAAAAATGTATTACAGAAAAACACAATTAAAGGAAGTTATAACAGAAATGTTATTTCGAAAATTAAAAACTAAGGATGAAAATCATCCATATTATTGGTTAAAAGTTGAGAGTATCACACAAGGTTCTGTAGCAAGCTCAACAGCAAAAAAATTTCCACATTTAAGAGAATAATGTTCTTCACACAAATGTCAGTTATTAGGAACCACCGTTACTTTACAGTTAGCTGCTATACAGTAACTAAATATTTTGACTGCCAATGCATAAACAAGAGCTGAATGGAAGATGAACAAAGAAGAAATGCCCAGCTTTTACATTGTTTCTTAAAAATACTTTATTTAAAATTCCCACTCAGTTTTAAGTTTTTCATATGCAAATTTCGCTTTCTACAATTTCATTAAAATTTTCAAGCCTTTTCCCAATTGAGTGGTTACTGCAATTTTGTTCAGTAATTATTACAAACCCCAAATTTTAATGTAAATTGAACCAGAATTTCAGGTAGGGAAGAATAACGAACATAGGGTATTACGGCTACCCTTCTTCAAAAGTATAATTTACTTCTTCAATTTAACATTTGTCTATTTTTGTCAGACTGCCAAAACTTTTTTAAAAAGTGTCACAAGAACATGAAGCAAAGCAAACAAGGTCTTTATTACATCCACTGCAACTGTAAATTTCAAACTTTTTTCTCCTAACATTTTAATTATGTAACCTGTTATCACCTATATGGTACGATCCCAAGCCACACTGAAAGAGCATTTCTTTTGCCACTATTTATATGGACATCTAGTAGATGATTTTGCAAGTGGAATAACATGATATCCCTCCCTAAGGCATGCCAGCTTCAGAGCAAAGCTCAGTTATTTCATTGTTCCCAGAATATACTCTAAGGAATTGCAACACAAGATTTGTTCTCTGTCCTTCCATTGTCAAACATGCTCTGCTATCCTCCTCCCAGTTTCAGATGCTGACATGTAAACAATTCTCCCAGACACACTCAACCATGCAAATACCGCTCCAACTGTTGGTCTGCACTTTGGCACTTTTGCACAAACAGGAAACTAGCAGGGCATGAAGTTAAACAGAAATGGAAATCTTTTGAATACATAAAACAATTGCACAGAAGCTAAAATAAAACTAAGATTGCAGCAATAAACGAAACACCACTATAGGACCTCCATCCTACAAAAAAAAAAAGCAACTGGCTGTATAAAACGGCATAACATGCTACATCCTATATCTCCGTACTGCGCCATCTCTAAGCGTAAATTGGTGATGTGTAACCTATTTCACTGAGTCCTTCAAGCACTGATATCACGAGCCCCACCTTTTGCCCTGGTGTTTGATCTTTAACCACGTTTGCTGCTGCCTTTGACCAGTCCCTCCCAAACTCCTCAGGCTCTCTCCTGGCTGGACTCTGATCATTAGGGAACAGAGGCTGCCCTTTTGCCGGCTCCAAACGCACATGCTCCTTGTGCTACAGTACCAGAGGGGAGCTGCAGCATTTACAACACCCCGCCAGTGTCCCAATTTATCTGAGGATATTGGCAACTGAACTTGAAGAGAAGCTGCTACCCTGGATTAACCAGCGGCTTCGCACACAGCAACAGGAACAGACCCTAACCAGGAGGAAGATCCAGAGTTTGGTAATGTTCTGCAGCCTTTACTCTTTTCTTCTAACCTGTCCTCTGATTAAGTCCATTCTCCATGGAAAAGCTTGCCTTTCGGGTTTGCAGAACATACAACGTTCAAAGAGATGAGCTACATGTAACTATAAGCTAATGCTCACAATGAATAAGTGAAAAAGCAAAGTGTATGAACAACACATGCAATACTGCAGCAGAGTAAGTAATTTCTATTTACAAATAAAAGACAGACCAGGAGCACAAGATTCTGTTTCTTCACAGGTACAGAAAAATCGTTTTCCTCTCAAAGCATAGGAAACTACTGTGCTTTACAATTGAAGTATAGAATTCTTTATTCCAATTCTCTGTTTTAGCTGAAGGGGGGGGAAAAAAGCAAAGAAGAATGGACAGTCGTGCAAGCAATCTTAAATCAAAATACAGCTGTAAATCCAATTTCAGGTGCATTGAACTTTACATTACAAGCTTAAATATAACATTAGGTGCACTTATTCCTCCAAGAGCAATTATTTTGCTCTCTTACACTCCAAAACAAAACTTCGTTTTTCACATCCATTAAACAATAACATATTACTTAGTGTTTCATTAGCCTGAAAAAGATCAAACCCTCAAAGGTTTACTGGTAGGAAGAACACACCAAATAATTCATGATATCACTGTGAATAAGTTCAGAAATTGAAGTCCAGAAGCACTGCCAAGCAACTGAACTTCTTGATGAACTGAGTATTCAACTCATGCTTGCTTATTTTTTAAAGCCCTTATTAAAGTAATAAACCAAATCATTCTCACTATTGGACCACTTCTATTCTTTTCTCATATTTGACACTTTTTCAGATACATTTCCATGCTGTCCACAAAGTCAAAGCTGCTTCTTCTAGCAGACAATAGATTGTAATAAGATTTTGCTGAAAGGATGAAAAAAGGACTGAAGACTACACAGCTTATAAATAACAGACATGATCCTGACCCACACTCTAATCTAGAGAGAAATCCACATTTCAAATGTATGTTAATTATAATTCTAAACTTGTAATATCTAGCTAGATATTAAGATAAACAAAAGGGAGCGCCTTATACAATGGAGGTCTATAAACAGAATGATCTGTGTTCTTACTGTTAGCTTTGAAGCAGAAGTTTCCTTGAAGCCCAGTCCCCACTGTCACAGTCAAGAGCATCAGTGCATAAAGAATAATATTCACAGAGAAGCATGTTAATAACAGCTATATTAAAAACTACAGTAGAGCAATAAATGAAACAATTTTAAAATAGAAGAGTCAAAAGTGACAAAAAAAAATGTTGAGGTTTTTAAGAGGGAAGTTGAACAGCAGCAAATCCTTTATTATTTTATTTTTACTATTTCTTCACTGACTACTCGATGTCCAAAGCAAAGGACTTAAGTTCTTTCCTTTGTTTTTTCCTTACCGTTCTCCTTGAAAAGCTGGCACACTGTTCTTGTCAAAAACCTCTCAAGATGCTTCTCATACGGTACTGAAGAGCTAAATTAAACCTTGGATCTATAAACACAATTTAAAATTCATAATCTGAAGGAGTATTTCTCCTTCACTAAAGACTAAAGTAAAAAAAGGAAATCTCTATGCCGAGGAAGTCAACAAGAGTAAGTGAAGTGTTAACAAAGGCCCTGGCAGCATTACTGGCCAGAGGTGGCCTATTACAGTCAAACTGGTACAAGAAAGTGTCTAGACTACAAAAAAAAGCGTTGAAAATATTTTGGAAATATATGGCGTAAAACCCCCAGTTGTTAATGTGCTACAATGCAACCATCTCTATTTTGTATGTGACATTATAATACTCATTCTAAAATTAGCTAAAACTATATAGTCTTTCAAAACAACAAAGCAACATTCCTTATTTTTTGACCTACTCTGCACTCAGATGCTTGTAGCTCAGCCAACCCTCTGCAGCTGCTTCGACACCATGCCAATGCCTCCGCTTCCTCAGCCTTTCTATGCTTAGGAAAGAATCTCTGGAGACCTACAGAGTATTGCACAAACAATAGTGTGTCCTCCAACTGTTGCTAAATACAAAATCCATCTTTGCTTCTTTTGTCTCTCTTGAAGGACAGTGAACGTGTGCTTTGGACTTCATTTTTGGTTGATGAAATAATATTTTATTTTCTCTCAAAAAGGGGATGGATCAACCCAAGAGAAGCCTGTTACAACAGAGGTCAGACACAGTTCAGTGGATAGGACAGGAGACCAGGAATCGGTAAAGTTGCCTTCCTGGATCAGCCAGGAATCTGTTGCGTGACCTTGAGAAAAGGCAATTCACCTCTCTATTATCCCTCTGCTTTTTTGGAGCATACACCTAACCAGGACACAATCAAGACAGAGTAATTATGTGCCAAACTCTGTATGACTATAAAAATCCCCCCCGGTTATTTATTTTTATTGGGGTTTTTTGCTGCCAATGAACACTGATGATGGTCTTGGACTCCACTGTACAAAAACACTGTCTAAGCAAGGAAATCAGCTGGAATCTCTAGGCAATACTGAAACACAAATAATTACGAACAGGATACACAGCTTGGCTTACACAATACAATAGGGAAAAAAAAAAGGAGGAGGACTTAAAATAGTAACTCCATATGCTACTATGCTGATTATTAGTTGTTTCGTTAAAAAAATACTGTGGTTACAAAAAGTTAAGAAAATATACCGAACCAGCAGTGTTTCAGACTCTCCTCAACAGATAGGGTGTTTGTCCTTTATACATTTAAATCATAGAATCATAGAATCATTAAGGTTGGAAAAGACCTCTAAGATCATCGTGTCCAACCGTCAACCCAACACACCATGCCCACTACACCATGTCCCTAAGGGCCTCATCTACACGTCTTTTAAATACCTCCAGGGATGGTGACTCCACCACTTCCCTGGGCAGCCTGTTCCAAGGCCTGACCACTCTTTCAGTAAAGAAATTTCTCCTAATGTTCAATCTAAACCTCCCTTGGAGGTTTTATTTTATAAAACGATAATTTTTTTTATTTTATATTTTAAAATATTTTAATATTCAAATAAATATTTAAATAAATAAATATTTAAATAAATATTTAAATAAATATTTAAATAAATATTTTTTAGAATTTTTTTTTATTTTATAAAACGATACCATTCAGGTTTAGACCAGAACTTAACTGTTTTTCAAAAACATGTAATAGGAACCTGATGCTGACAGATACATTAGCAATAGTTTCTTTCCAAATATAGTCAGCGCACACATCTGTCAACTTTTTAGACAATAACTCTGAGGAAATTACTTCAAAGTTCTGGGGAAAAAAAGTTTCTTGAGATACCTGAATTCTCCTTTTTTCTCTAAAGTGAATGATATTGAGAAACATGCACGTTCCAAGAAAGTATCTTCATTAAAAAAAAGCCCTAGACTTTCTGAATTACAGTATCTCAGCCTTGAAGCAATCAGATATTAACTATTTGCCACTGTGAGGTGTAACAGTAGTCCGTACAGACCAAAGCAATTTCCTCCACCAACATGCTGAGAGTGTTGATGCTGAGAGCTGATGGTGCCAACTGAAGCTCCTCTTCCTCGCAGCCAGCCCAGTCATTTCCACCCCTGCCTTGTGCTGACACAAATATTCCTGCAGCCCCCCAGGGAATGAGGAAACAGACCAGGCTGACGCCCTCCCCAGGAAAAAAGGAAGAGCAGAAAATATGCTAGAGCGAGAAGTGAGATGTTTGGTTGGTGGTTTTTAAAATCGTTGGTTTTCATTGTTTAGATTTGTCTGTCTCTTATTTTAGATTGTTAATAAATAGTTGATCACCAGTCTTCAAAGATCTGAAGTCATCTTCAGTTAAACTGTAAACACAGCTACAACAAAGAAAAACACTGAAATATTTTTAGGGAAAATCAGACACCTCCATTTAATTTGAGGCACACCATAGGACTGACTCCAGCCAGACAATATAGTATGTACTGTGCAGTAACATTGTAAGTTACATCTATAGTCCCTGGAGCATTCTATATAAACACTGAGCCTGCAAAAAATCAAATAATCTAATGAAAAACTTTAAAGGAAAGCAATGGACATTTATAGATAATATGAACAGGCGTTATTAAGCAATACCTGCTGCCCATTATAATTGGGATGACTAATTAAAGAAACAATTCAAAGCACCGAAAAATACCTAGCCCTTTGAACGTTTTACTCTTGAACTCCACAGAATTTTACAGACAAAACTTTTTCAAACAGAAACCCCAATTCCACTCAGTCTCTTCAAAACATAATTATTTAAGTTAAAATAGGTCAGGTCATCTGCAGAGATGTGAACTACATTTACAAAGCAAATTCTACCATTACCATCATAACAACAAGGGAAATTTCACTTTGCTCCTTACTTTCTTTTGTTGTTGATTTTGTTATGCAGCAGTCCTCTGATTCCTAGATAATGAAAAAAATGTTGGTGTTATATGGGAGTTGTTGCTACTTAACATAAAATTTGTTTACTCTGCAACTTTCTCTTGTGTCAAGCAAAAATATTTGCTGCAAGATGGGTTTACTTAGTAGAACTGAAATCTTCTTAGGACGGAATGACAGTTAAATTGTTGGAATTGATACATATTCTCCATATTACAGTATATCATCACTAATACTTCAATAACTAGACAATTTCTAGGCCCAAGTAAATTATAAAATAGTCCTATGATTCCATGGGTAAAAACTTCCTTACAAAATTCCTTTATTTTTTGCTTCCTTTCTTTAAATCTTGAATACAGACATCAGGCATTTTGCACCTTCTATTTGCAAGAAAAGCACATCTCCAAGGCAGTCTCTCTGGGATTTACTATTAGAAATCTTTAAAACTGAACAAATCTGTATTTGTTCCCAATGCCTGTATGAGTTGAATAAATCAACTCCAGCAAACACAGAATGAATCACGTGATCCTAATCCGAAGGCCAAATTCTCAGTGTCATCTTTAACATGACACAAACACCTCTGAATTGGAAAAGGATTAACACTGCAGCATTGGAGGGGGGCTACAGATGGAGTAAGTAGTGAAGCTTACCGACCATCTGAGCTGGGAAGCACCAAAATGCCTTCCCCCAAAACTAACTGTTAGATAACAGCTTTCCTTCGTTCACAGCCCTTTCCTGTGAAGAGATCAATCCCCATCACCACTGGTCAAGAGTCCTGAGTGTTGCCCTTCTACCCACCACGCACATCAGCCATGAGACATGGATGGCAGCCGTAACAACAGTGCCTTCTGTTCACGGTGAAATGAATCTTTTAGAAGACAGCAACAATACAGCTGCCCAGGGAAGCACCCTGATAATCAATTCTTACAAAGAAAAAATATAAATGACGGGTTTTCTTCCTAGTTAGGCAACAAGCCTACCTCAAGACTTGACAAATACTTCAGTGCTCCAAACACTGCAGACTCCAGCCAGGGGACCATTCCCTCTGCTCACCAGAGGAACAACTACAGAGACTACTGCACCTGAGAGGCTCTTTATACAGGAGGATGTCATAACTCAGCAGTTTCAATGATCTCAATCTGGCAGGAAAGAACTATATCCCAGTGTTATAAACCTATAATAAAGAGAGAAGAATCATTTTTTTTGGGAAGGCATTTTCAATGCAGCACTGAATGCTTCATTTTTGTTCCTTTCAGCACTGCTTCTTTCTCCAACAAAAGCAAATTCTGAGTGACAGAAAAGTACATTTCCCTCTCTGCCCTGCAGCTCACTCTGTGACTGTGCAATCAATGGCAAAGTCTGAAATGGGGGGGAAAAAAAAAATCACAACAAAACCCGACAGTGCAGTGAATAATGAATGCCATACAAAAATATATGTCCTTGTATGGCCTCGAGCTTCAAAAGGAGGAAAGTAAGATCCCTGAAGAAACGCAAACATTCAAGAGACAGACAATCCTTTGTTATCAAGATTATTTTTTTCTTTTAAGTATCCCTGGTAACTATCTGCACACCACCACTACTGTTTTGTTAAGTGACATGATACTGAGTAAATTGGGTCAACACAATGAAAATGACCAGCAAGTGCCACCTTGTTGATAAAGTGTACAAAAATATGCTTCACAAAAAACCCATATAATCAGATTATTACTTCTGTGTATTATACAGGTGACACTCAGACTAGCTTTGTATATTATTTCAACTTTAGTAACAATTTTCTGGCACTCATTTTTTGCTTGGTCTAACAAAGCAGAATGAAAAGACGCTGTCAACTGCACTTTGGATTTTAATCAGGTCTTATCCATACTCAGAGTTGCATCATCTTAATTAAAGATAGGATTTTAAGCAAGTTGAAGCGGCTTTATACCCTATAGGTAAATCACACAATCCACTTTAGGCTAATTTATGTGTAATTCCGCAGACCAAAGCAAAAATGTCTAACAGAGGCATTAGGTAGGAAATATGGAAACTCCTTGTGTGTACAAGCTTAAACTTAAACCTGTTTAAGTTAAACCAGCTTAAATCTGACTCCATGAAGTCAGCCCCCTAGAAGATTTTGGATCCTTGGACTCCAAGAGAGTCAGAGCAGCGTTTTGGTTTCCGCACCCAAGCGAAGTTGGATCGACAGACACAGCAGAGGATTAAAGAATTCTCCAGCTACAAAGACAGCAGAGAAGAGAGGGTCCGATATGGACGGTAGCTGTAGTCACTGCAGTAGTTCACAAAAGAACTGAACGTGAAGTGGCTCTTTCAGGAGAGATCAGACAGCAACAACAGACATTTGCACTTGAATATATGAAGCCCGGAAGACACAATGTGAAAAATGAGAAATACTGGCTCAGGACATTAAATTCAGCACAGTAAAGAGACTACAGAAAAAGATAGTGGAATATCCATGTCAAAGCTGAAGGGTAGATGGTATTCAGGAAACTAAAACAAAAGAAAACCCAGTTAGATACTGAAGTGCATTAGTAACGTCTTACCATCTAGAAATACGGGTTCCTTGGATAAAGCAGAATTAGCTTTGGTCAGAGTCATTTAGGGAAATGATAATTTTAAAAGGTTATATTTACAGTACTACTAAGGGTTTGCAATAATTGGGCTGGGAGATGAATAGAGGTTAACGGAACAAAAATCTCATCATCTTGGAAAGACTATCTTCACAAATAGACCAAAAAAACCAACAGTAGCATTCCTGATAGACAAAGACTCCTTCAGTCAAAAAGCATCGCTCTAAGAAGGAAGCAATGTTAATTAAAATCTGGGTTTGGATAGTAGGAAGGACTTTACAGAGGAACAGGTCATCGGAAATAAACTGGTATTAAAGTGAATCAGCTTTTTAAATACTGAAGTTAGATGAAAGGATAAAACAGCCAGTAATTAGATATTTCCCTGCCCTTTCCCCCCCCCCCCAACTCAGAAAGACAAAGACAGTAGAACTGGAGAACACAAGAACCTGGATCTGAAGGAGGCTTTGTCATTTCTTAAGTGAAAAAGCACAAAAATTATCTGGCTGGGGCTGGGGGCACAGAGAGAAATAAGTGCCCAAAATTAACTATACAAATAAACACCTCAAGAAAGTTACCAGGACTGAATAGAAGGTCTACAGAAATGCTGAGGGAAGATAATACTGATATAAGACATTTACATCCTGGAAGTCAAGAATTGTTTGCTTAAAAAGAGAACTGCTCAAATAAACATTTGAATTAGGAAACTGGAACAAAAAGTACAATTTTGTCACTCTTTTTTAATTAAAAAAAAAAAAAACACCAAACAGGAAAAGAAGTGTGCATTCATGCCATACAGAAATCAAAGATAATGTAAGGTGAGATCCAAACAGATGTTTTGTCTCTGTTTCCAAAAAACAACAGATCAGCAAAAATAGAGGCATGGAGAGAAGGCTAACGAGACTGAGTGAAGAGAAAAGCAAATGCCCACGTCTTATGTGAAAGAAACCCAGAGAGCATGCCATGCTCCACTGTGGGGATGATAATCCAGAAAACTGAAAAAAGTAGCATATTAAAGTGGAAATTAAGTAGGAAGATTTTTTTAATAAGACTGTGAATTTAGCTATATGTTACCATATGACTAGCAAGCAGCAAATAACTGCATTTGTGAAAACAATTCAGATAAATATAGAACTCTGAATCTGCCTTAAGTACCATAAAAAAGCTTTAGAATGCATTTTGAAAGAAAGAACTGAAGAAATAGAAAATAAACAAAGACAAACTACAAAGTTTTACTCAATATCTACCTTTGATGAACTGAAAAAAGATGAAGCAAATGCAGTCCACTTAGCCTATCTGGACTTCAGTAAAAAATTGTGAAAACGGAACTTCAGCTTACCTGAATCTTTTACTTTTCATATTAAATGTTTCCTTTAACACAATTTTATAATAAAGATTTCACATAGTTGGAAGGGATTTGCACTAGACAGAGTCCGAGTATTAATTAAACCTCAGAATGATACTTGTATGACTCAGAAACCAGAAAAAGAAAGGTAACTCGATAGTTTTATCTATCTGATTGAGAAATTCTATTGTATTATTTCAGTCATGGGCTCAACAAATTTTAGTACCTGGAATGTCTAATATGTAGCTTCTAAAAAGCGAATCTTTTGCCTCAGAAGACATGAAATATCTTTTCAAAAATGCAGCCCATTTCCCAAAATCTGGAGAAAGAAGATTCTGAAGCCGTGACTCAGGTTATGACAAACATTGATTGTAACAGAACTAGAACTAAAAAGTAGATATAAACTTACTGAAGCATATGCTGCAGTTACCTTTGGTATATTTCAGTGTCTTGTGTCTGTGTTTGTTTACAGGTGCGTGTGTTTGCCAGTGGGTGTAATTGTTCACATCTTTGAGCAAGCAAGCTAGCATAATACCATGGTCATATGCTACTCTGGAAAGGTGGAGTTGTCATTCTTTACTTAACAGAAAAGTGCTATTCACATTTTTGAAATTGCTGAGAGTTCATGAAGTTCAAATACAGATACAGAGATATGATACGGTGTGTTTGAGGAAGTAGGAATACATCCCTCTTATTTCAAGTAACCCAATGAATAAAAACCGTGTTTTCCTTCCTTTTTTGCTGAGAGATGGTCAGACTATTCAGCTGACGCCTAACAAAAGATGAGCTACTCATTTTTGAGAGAAGCATTCAGTTAAGAACTTCATAAACATTGAGGATAAACAGACAGCAACAATACCATTAAAGTAACTCTTGGTTTTAATATTCCTTCATGGAATACAAAGACAGGCCGGCCTATAAACTGCAGAAGTTCAAAATGCAACGCTACAAGCCAAGGCCTCTTGTTTTTATTTCTATCCACAAGATAGAGTTTTAAGATATTTTAAATATTCAGATGCTCAGTAACCCAGCGGTGGATACAGAACAAGGACTTAGAGCTGAAACAAAGACTGCCAATTACTCAAAATGCCACAACAGCATTGTGGATGAGACAATGAAAGTCTCATCTCCCACCATTATTCTTTCCACATTTACTCATCAACTGAGGTGAACTAATGATACTTAAGTAAATGCATAAAATCAATTACACTGAAGTGACAAACTTATTAACTTGGATTCCTTCACCACAAAAACTGCCAAAGAAATTCCTGCTCCTTGTCCTATCCAGATTTACAGTTCACATTGCAAAGAGTGTGGGATCTTGAACTAGGCACAAACCTACACAGTATCGCAAAGCCTTATTCTGCTCAGGCTTGCCAGAAATCTCCACCTCACCTAAATCATAACAGGAGCTCACAATAGCAGAATGACCCATTAAAATTAAAAGACAGGTCTACCTGTTAGCGGAGAATAGAATGAGAGTGAGAAATCTCTCAAGAGCATAGTCCATTACTGTTGTCAACACAATCACATTTTTACCATAGTTGCTTTTGCAATTTAAATTTTCCATGCATAAGTCAAAAAGCCAATGTAAAGTGCTGACCCTCTATTTGGCAGTCTGCTTCAATGACTGTGTCTCAAATTAGTACACTTTTTAAAAGCAGATTACTGATCTTAAATTACTGCTACGCTGAAGAACCCTAATTTATTAAAAGGACTGTTATGAAGCAAAGTTGATTTAAACAGACATATAAATTAGCATCACTGGAAACAGCTGTTTAAATCTAATTTTATGCAGAAGAAAAAACAGACAGAAAGATAAAAATATTTTCTCAGATTACTAAGTGATTCATAATACATATGCACAATATAAACCAAGCCATACATGATATGAACCAAGACACACATAATAATAAACCAAGCTATAGACTACAGAAAGTGATGGATCCTGTAAATTACCCCCAAACCAACAATTATAAAAGTGAGTATCTCTGACCTATAGTAAATAAAGTGAGGTTGGGAAAGTTTAGACTTGATTACAGTTATTTAGATTTACACGTTTTTGCTAAGAGATAAAAATATATTCTTGATGAACTCCTGAAAACCTGGAAAAAACTCACTTATGTTAAATAGTAATCTTTTTAATAATTATTAACTTGTATAAAAATAGTAAAATTTTGTCTGTAAGAAGCTTTCAATAATAATGTTAAAGCTGCACGTTTACATACTTCTAGCCAAAAGAACTAGCCTCATCTAAATTGTTTAATTTGTAGGAAACCAATACTAATCCCTAGATTAACAGAGGCACATGATTAAAAAAAAAAGATCAACCAGGAGCTGAGGCAGAAAATTACGTTAACATTTTGTACTGAAAGTTTCACAAGGATTCCTGCAGCTTGTTAGAAACTCATTCAGAGGATTTAGAAGTTACAATGAGCATATTGATAAGGAATTATGCAAAACATGAAGGCTAAGAAGTCCAACTCCAGTAAAAAGAATTTTAAGTCACTGAAATGTGCAAGTGGGAAGATACATGTTTAAAAGGTGAGGTTTAAAATCTGCAAGTCCTAAAAAAAAAAAGCCCATGGCGCCAGAGGTCAAGGAGAGATGCATCTGATCTCTTGCAAAGCAGCTTTGGTAGAAGAGACTAGGAATATGGTTTTGAAATGGGCAAAATTAGAAGTTGAATGTAGGGTGTATTTGGAATATGAGTGCTCTGTAGTATGAAAAAGCACAGAAATTACAGACAAAGGTAGGACACCATGTGATGGAAGGAGTCAGTCAGTCCTGCTTTCCCACACACCCTGCAGCTGTACAGTCCCACAGCTTACTCTGTGCCAGCACTCCCTAGAAGCCCGTGCAGCTCCCTCACTCGGCAGGGGGCTGGGGAAGGGCACTTTCTGCTGCATCAACAAACTGGAGGAAATCAGGGACTAGTCCATGAAGCATCAGAACTGGAGCATGGGTGAAAAAAGTACCATACCCACAGCTGTGGAAGTGGGTTAGAAAGAAGATCTCTCTCTTCTGGTAACAGTAATGTAACATCAGACTGTATCAGCTGAAGAAACTGCTGTCTTACGCTTTCAAACCAAAATCCTGTATTTCTCCCAAACCTAGTTGGTTTACTATTCTTTCGGTACCTATTTTCATATTCAATCTTTGCCAAGGATTTGCAAGGGGTTTTGCAGCCACTCATTTTGATATTCTCTAACTGAGCATGAAATTCATCCCCAGTAGACAGCCAACACAAAACACAAACAGCATTTAAGGTTTTTTTTCTAGTACTGCATTTGCTCGGTGCTGTCGCGCTCCTATTTGAAGAAATCCAGCTATAATAGCAGCCACTATTTTAAAGCAGTAAGCCATTAAGTAATCATTTCTCCTCAATGTTTCATTTTGCTTCCTCAAAACCACTTCAAAATGTTATTTTTACTCATGATATTGCTAGATACAACTACTAAGAGCTTAGAAAAAATATTAATTATAAATAACATTAATTTCACTCTCAACACTACATTATATCATGCTACAACCAAAACAGTCAGAAAAGCTGGCAATCATGTACCAGATACAGTAACAGTGTACACCAAATACAGCACAACACAGTATGTCAACCTAAATATCATCCAACCTTGAAGAATGTCTTACAGAAGCGTTAAGATTCATCTTCTATTAAAGCTTCCAAAGGTGATGGCCAAGATTACAGGACTTCCAACTGTGATTAGATACCTGAATTGTGTATAAGAAATGATAAGCATCTTGATTGCTCACCATAATAGGCCAGCTGCCTTGGCAAAATAGGGAATGAAAACAGATGTTTTGCACTAAAACCCATTCCCTCATGCAAAGCATGAATTAAAACCATCTCTAAACTCTTCTAAAATAGCTGCGTGTGTAAATCTCACAAGCTCCAAGGAATTTGCCAGACTTCTTTATGCCTTCACGTGTCTTGTACAAAATTCATATTTTTCAGAATCAAATATCATGCACACTTATGTAGAGATGTATATTTATACATGCACAATTATTCACATGCATACATGTTTATGTACACGAGTGTACACACACATACGCACACATACACACACGTGTATTCTGACCCTCATGGTCCCAAGAAACTTTGAAGTCTTTCCAAGGTAAGTATATCTACCTATGGAGCAATCCAAGAGCTAATTCGAAGTTTTATCTCTGACAAAGACAGATGACATAGGCATTAGCTACTGCAGGAGAATTTGAGAAATCTGAGGAAGAAAAAAAAAAAAGGATCAAAGGAAAGATTTGGTGCTAGCAGTGCCACAGTCAGGCATTTTTTTTTTTAAACCAACTATATAAGCTGACCTAAACCTCTACAAGAGAGAATCTGACAAAAATGCACCAAACAAAATAATATATGAAAAGTCAATATAAAAAAATTGCAACTTCTGACGTTTGTTAGCTGTAACTCTGAACATCAGTGAGAGTCCTTTCTGACAGAGGGTTGTACAGTCCTAACTTCATACTATGGTCCTACTAATCATAATCCAAATGGGCACTCTGAGGAATAAAAAATATATTTAGCCTAAGCATAGTAAAGCTGGAATTCTATTCTCTCCCAGGACATTTGATAAAGAAAGCTCAATAGAAACATCTCTGGAATTGTTTTCTCTGACTATTCCAAATCTGCAATTGGTTTAAAACCAGCGAGTTTGTTGCATAGTGGCATTGATACAAGTAAGAGGAAGTAAAACGGGCAGTGCAACTCCACAAGTCATAAAAGTCGTATTATTCTTTGGCCTGAAAGAATCCATTAAAAATAAAATGTTCTACCATAATATAAAGTATGTCCATCTTCAAAAAAGAGTAAAGTGAAATTTAGAATTGAATTATAAAAAGACCAAATGTATAAAAATAAATTCTGATTAGTGAATTTAAACAGATTTTTACTTTGTAATAGGAGTGATGCATTCCAGAATAAACCTTTTGATTTCTTTCACAGTTTTTCAAAACACCACCAGGTTGTGAAGTAATTTTTTTTTTCTTGGCTAAAAATAAATGTGCTGTGAATCATCAGGAAAACCATTACACAGCACTTCCTGGGCTCTGCTAATTCCTTTCAGCCAAAGAACTGCAGTTTTCATCCTTTCTAGAGCCACTTCAAAACACCATTACAATTAAAGCTGCCCTCTATGTATACTTATACAGCATTAACATACAACTGTAAATTCACAACTCCTCTATAAAGCAACTCTCCAGATAAGGCTTTACTAAATTTGTGCCAATCTTTTACTACAAAGTATCAGATACTCAAAACAAAGCACTATACAGGAAGAACAAAAATTGCCAGGCTGCACTCTAGATTATGAAAACAGAAAGGGAAAAATGGCACATAGAAGATGAAACTGGATGCAGACAGATGAAATGGTTGCCAAAACAGGCATAATTTAAAACATTAATGCAACACTATGTATTATTAAAAAACAAACAAACCCCACACTTTAACCCATACAGAAAAATGAAATTTTTCTTCATTGTGATCTTTATTCTCAAAATGCTCGAAACTAAAATTTTAACTCTTAAAACCACTGTCTTTTCTGAAAGCTTCACATTTTTGCATGAACTATATTAACAGCCTCCCATCATGGTTGAGAGAATATTTTAAAAACCTTGTTACATGCTGGTTCTTTTCCAACAGTGAAAACAGTAAGGGAAGACCCTAAGATGTTCCTGAATTGCCTCCGCTCTCTGCCTACCTTGTTACATCAGCCATCAACAAGGTCTTATCCAAAAAGTTAATTAAAAAAAAAGGCTGGAAGAGACCTACACAGTGCTGATCTGGAATTCGTTAGAGGATTTATTTATGGCAATGTTGCCTACTGCAATCAAATACTTCCCTAAAAGATTTATATTGGTCTACCAATTATGTAGCAAGTGTTCCTTTATCTGACACTGCACACATATTACTCTATGGACCTATATACAACACAGACATAAAAAAAGGAAGGGGAAAAAATACAGGGAATTTTTGCAAGCAGCTTTTTTCTGTAAAGTGAATCTTGTCCACAAACACTTCAAATTGAAATCAGTTTGCTCCAATTATGCCATATCTTTTTCTATATTAAAATGTCACATACTTTGCTTTCAAAGAAAAGAAACTAAAGTTATTCCTGTTACTATTCTTTTAGAAAGAACATTTATATTCTTTGCTATTACCTGCATTAATACTTATCACAGAGATTAGTTAAACTCTTGGGGGTGTGGAAAAAAGACTGAGCAAAAAGGGAATAATATTGATTCCTCATACTAATCTCTTTGAAAGTAGAATTTTCCAAAGGCAGTTCACAGACGTCTACAATGAGCAGCTGAATATTTTGCATCTTGACATACTTAATCCAGGAAAAAAAAAATATCTCTGAAATCTACTCCCTTTTCTTACCTGCAATCATAGGATGTTAACAGTTTAAGAGTCAGAACTTCAAAAAAGATACTAGGAAAACCGTTTTGACATAAAACGCGTTTAGAAATAAGGACAATTAGGGGCCATGACAAAACTGAGTAGAGGTAGAAAATATTTGGAGCTACAAAAGGGAATTATTTCATGATGATACGTCTGCCTACTGAATGGAAAAAATATTAACAAACAGGCTGATGAATACCTTGCTATTCTGACATTTTAGATATGTAGAGCCTTCACAGAGAGCACAGCATGTTACAGCAGGAGCCTCTGTATGAGAGCTCCATTCTAAATCTTCCTGACTCCAAAATCTCCTGCTGGGAAAAATTTATCTGAAGAACTTAATTAACAGCAAGTTTAATATAGGGTCTCTAAAGTATACTGTTGGTTTTCAAACAGAGTAGCAAAATCAAAGTAAGACTGACATAAGCAGCAAAGGGAATGAACTCTGCTTGTCACACACAAAATATATACTTATTACCTCCCCCTTTCTTCCCACAGGGTGGAAGGGAGTGGTATGTCAAAACATACAGCTCTGCTGAACAGAACATCCATCACAAAGAGCCGACCCGCCCTGCCACAGGATGGTATCAGATACACTATGGGTTCTTTCCTAAACACTCAAGTTTCTTTTTGGATGCCAAAGGAGTTATTTCTGGAATTACGAAAATTTTACAAATCTCTTCCCATGACCTTTCTGACGTTCGAACTTGATGAATAGCTCCCACACTAGATTGCTCATTCTGAGAAGGAAATTTCATGTTCCTTTTCCTTAGTGGCAGATAAATTATGGATTGTCCACAGCAATGATTAAACACAATTTACAAATACACTGGCATATCAACCATTTGTTCTTAATTCAAAAATGCCTGACCTTTTTTTCTGGCATGACTCTCTTCTTTTCAACCCAACAATGGACCTTGTCAAAATAAACTTTTGAAAGCTGTTCTGTACCATATCTCACTCATGTCATAGGTTCCGCAGGCTGTTCCTAGCGTTATACAGTTATGAACAGAAACTAGGCCCAGAGAAAAATCAAGTTGCAAAATCAAGCACTTGCAAAGTCAGCAAACGTCAAAGACGTTGCCAGAAACAACGGGCAAGATGCCTGGGAGCCTTGATTTGCCCTTGTCCTGTATGTATGCATTATGGTAAAGTTTTTAGTTATAAGATCACATCCTACCTCTCCCCAAAAGGCTGTTCCCTGATTCAGTTAAAAAGAAGAATCAACACACATTTACTGAGCAACTATTCAAGATTTTGTTTTCTTCTCAGCATTTGAAATATAGCTTGAGGCCTTCTATACTGAGTACTACCTATGTATGACTCCTCAGTTTCCTGGTGTGGTATTCCATAAGACTCATTATTATATCAACTGAGTGTCTTACAAAACACTGTCCTCAAAATACATCCCTAAAATCTATAAAGCATTACCCCAAGATTTGAGATGGAAGAATTCAGGCACAGAAAGGCAAAAAATGTTCAAGATTTGTGGATGCCAAACTGAAACACCTAGCAGCATATTTTCCAGACTAGTAGCCTCGCATAGTATTTTTATTATATATAAAATTAATATTTTATATTTACTTAAGACAAAATTACCATTAATTCAATTGCACTTGAGAGCTCATAGCATTTTTCCAAGTCAAATTCCGGGTTCTTAAATTAAACCAAAAGAAAAATACAAGTAGTGACTACCTACGGAAATTCTGATTTTAAGTGAATCACCAAAAGAAACCTGGGAAAGGTAGGAACACAGTCCAGCTCTCAACACAACACTGAGCTGTACTCTATAATTAAATTCTAAAATAAAGTCAATGATATGGTAGGTAGTCCCAAGCTTCTCAAATATATACTTGGACAAAAAATGTAGGTCATCATACTAAAAATAAGAGGATTACATATGAAGGGCTGAAATTTTGTTACAGCGGGAGGGGGGGCACACACAACACAACCAAAATCAAACCACACAACATAGAAAACTAGAGTCATGTATACCAAAACATACATCCTGAAAGCAATTTTGCACCTCAATGCAATAGCATGCCAAACAGCAACCTAATGAAGGAGAATGGAAAATAATGCCGTATTGGAAGGTCTATTAATACTATGTGGGGCAGATTCCAATAAGCCAAAACCTGACAGAAAAGAACACTCTCATAGGAAGCTGCAAAGCAATTAGGGATTTTGGCCAATGCAACGCCGTTTCAGTACATGTACAGTGTGGGAAATGACGAGTACTATGGACAAATACACCTGAGACACAAAAAAAAACTTAGTAATATAAAAATACCACTTCTGTAGAACATTGTGAAAAACTTAAGCTAGAAGAGTTCTAGATGTAACTAGCACATGCTAACAGATAAATACCAGTCAGAAGTTATTAAAATCTAACAACAGATGTTTGTGCAATCCTGTCCTGCTACTGTTTAATGGAAGCTCTGTGCTACAAATGGTTTCAGAGGCAAAGGTAATTAATAAAAAGCTGAAAGAATCATGTTAGTATAACGTAATTTACAGAACTTTATAAAATGTTTGTACTAGATAAAACTACAATGAAAACTTCTATGTTAATTCCAATCAATTTGTGATTTTTGTACCGTATCCGCACTTCATATGTAAATGCCAAAGGGCATAGCAGAATTCCCCAAAACAAAAATATATTAAATGGAGTTAAGACTGAGGGTATGGACCTATGTATATACCGCAGGTGTATACACATTTTTATTATACAAATACAACCGTAAAACATGTTACCAACCCAGGAAGTCAGAATCAATTTTAAATCAATGTCATAATGCAGAAATACTTTTTTTTTTTTCCTTCAAACAAGGAAGTGGAGGAATGATCAGAACAAAACTAGCACAAAAAGTAGTGCCTTCTCTATGCCTTGATGTCTTTAAATGAAGGATGGATATCCTTCTGGCAAATGCACTTTACCTAAGCACAAACTGCATTTTGGTCAGGTAAGTTAAAAGGTTCATTATCAGGAGAACTGGATGAAATATAAAGACCTGTAGTATGTACAGGATGGCAGACTAGATGATTTAATGGTCCCTTCTAGCCACAAACACTATCAAGAACTGTCCCGAAGGAAACCATGCAATAAACACATCATTATAATCAATTAAATCATGCCCCCACTCACTAACCTAGAAGTCCCTCACTATCCTCTTTGCCAGAGGTAAAGACCACCTTTGCAGGTGTTATCCACAAGGTATTTGAATCCCCTACACATCCTCCTTCCTTATTCCTTATATTCAAATATAATTTGCTACGTACTTGAACAGACTTACCAATTCATCTTAGTCTTCCTCACACACACTGCTCTTCTTTAAAAAAAGTTAAATAAATTAAGGATGAGCAGGTCTGGGTTTTTTTAATTACTTTCTCAATTAGAATATTTTCTGTCAGCAGGCAGCTTAACCTAATATGTAAACCATGGATATTTATCAAAACAGTAACTGTCTCTCACAGCTCCTAAAGCAAAGTCAAGTTACCCTTAAAGAACAGCACAGCACCCTTGCAGCAAGCAAAGAAAACGGAATTCAAATCTATATAATAATTTTGAAATATATTCATTCTTGACGGTATTCTCTGTGATACATAGTATTATATCAATATCTCTTGCAAAAGAAACTTACACTTCTAAAGAATAAAGTGATCACTTTATAGTGATCACTATAAAGAAAAGTTATCATTAGGCCTAAAAAGCATTTGCAGAGGATCAGAAATGTATTTAAGGTGTCTCTCTGAAATTCTACGGATTCCAGCAGGAAGCTAGGTATCTAAATATCTCTGTGGACCAAAGTCTGCTTGTACACTAATCCCATATAAATCAATTTTATTACAAGAATGATATAACAGTTTATTTTTGTTGCTATATAAAAGCAAAGTAAATAATAATAGTATGATTTAAGAGATTATTTCCTTCAAATAAAAATCTTATTAAACATCACAACCACGAGTTTACATATCCGAAGTTACCAGAATGATAGTCAATTACGCTAAAAATATGTACAAGCATCCTGTTTAGGCCAGGTGCATGACATGTATCTGCTGAAAACAAACTCGCCAATTCCTCTGTCCTCTACAGAACTCAATACCATTAAATCCAAGCAGCCAGGACAAACAACAACAAAAATCTATATGATACTGCTTAGCTACCATTTAAATCAAATTTTAACTACACGTTATGCATGCAAGTTCAGAGAGCTCTTGCGGTCCCCTCAAACCAAAAATGTGGCAGTTGGGAGGCGACTATTTACAAAAACACATTAACATTTTTGGTTGGTTGGTTCAACAGTCAGCCAAAGGATACAGTTAATGGAAGAGAGAGGAAAAAACAGATCCCAATTTGTCTAGATGCCTTGTTTTAATCTCAAAAGGGAAAAACATAATAGGAAATGCTGTCAATCACTTGAAGAAAGCCTTCAATTTTTAAATCATTAGCAATATCACCACAACTGGGTTTTTCCTCTAGCTACTGCAAATCTTTCAAACGTTATGTTTGTTATATCCTGCAACTGGCCTTTCTTGTTAACAAAACTGAAAGAAGTGTAACTTAGAGAATAGCTTACTGTCTGAACAATCAACACAGCTCTCAAAAATTAGGTTAAACTGTATCTCCAGGCAGCTGTCAATAAAGAAGGCAGGGCACATAATCCTATCCCAAAATGGTATGGATATTTAAGTCTGAGTTTAAATCACAAAATACATCATACTTCCTATTTAAATTGCATACTTACAAATCATTAGAAGGCCATCATTGCATTTGTTTGGATTTTACCATTCTCAGTTAGACCGGATCTTAACGAAAGAGGAACCTGTTTCCTGTAGGCAAATACCTGCTTATACAGAAAATTGCATTTCCAGTATTTGTATTAAACGAACTCTGAAAATTACTATAATCCATGTAGACCATCCCTTAACTAATGAGAATTTGTCTAATCTCTTCTACAAATAATTCCATTTAAAATATATAGCAATTAACATTATTCCTTTCAATAGGCCAAAGACAAAAGTTATCATCTTTGCTTAAAAAACCCCACAAACCCAACACCCCACCCAAAGCAAAACAAACAAAAAAAAACCCCACCAAAAGAAAACACCTACTTGGAAGAAATGCTTCTTCAGACTGTATGTGTTACAAGCAATGAAAACCCATGTTGACAAGTAAAAAAAGAAGAGTTGATTAAATATATAAAGGTAAAATAATGTTGTTTATTGTAAAAATTAGGAAATAAGATTATATTTTCTGCTGCATTTCTGTTAAGTCTGATTTAACATAATTCCTTGCACTTGCACTTGCAAGGAGGGAGGAAACCAATTTTGATGACAAGGTTAAATTTATGAAATAAAAAACTGTGCCAAAAAAGGCCACTCCTCACTTACTCTGTAGAAATGACTGACACACCCAAAAAATAATTTGAAGTAATTTTTACTTTGACAGGAGTTGTTCACATCTCTGTTGATTGTAACGAAGAAAAACATTTGCTTTTCCATGTAAGCAGCTATCCAAGAACAGATTTTAATAATTACAGTATTCAGAAGAACCTCTGGATTTGGACTCCTGCTCTCTAAAAAACAGCACTAAAACTTGCTCTGTTTACAAAACTGAAAAAATTACAACTGCCCCACAAAATTGCTTTACCCACTTCTCGATCTTTAGCTAGACTTGCTCTAACATCCTTCAGTCTCCTGACTATGCACTACTGATAAACTCAGGACAGGACTCCACAACCAGATGTCAGGTTCTACAGACAGCAGTCAAATAAAATAGCCCAAAATTAGTTTTATTTCATGTTCAAAGGTAGACTTTACACCCTTACAGTCAAAACTACAGTATCATCTATAAACATTTCTACAAATGTATAGAATGTCTTCTATAAAGGTATTTCCTGTATACCTTTCCATGAGTTTACAGAAGGCATTTTACAAATCCTTCTTCCTCTATAAATGACTAAATCCTAGCAGGCTTCTGGCAGTCCACCAAAAGTAAACCACTGTGCAAACAGCAAGACAGCTAGGGGCTATACGTACAAAGTGCTCAAGCAACTGAGTATTTCTCCCTTCATATACAGAAGACCAAAACCCCTGCTGTTACTGCCATCACAGATGAGAAAAGGCAAGTTGGAGAAAGTGCATTTGTGACATTGGGATGCCCAGTGGCCATCACTCAATGCCAACAAGCCAAAAATCTGTAGGAAGTAGATTTACTGCTACTACTGATCAAAGAGCTAGTGGGGAAAGGAGATAGTGCTTTGTTTAGTCACGCTAAGCCTGAGTTGACAGTTAGATACTCGTAAGAAAATGTCAGAGAAAGATGCTGAGACATCAGTTTAGGCACCAGAGGTCAAGATTTGCACTGGCAGATGTATCTGAATTGCCAACACAAAAGACGACAGTGGGCTTTATGTTAATCTGTGTCTTCCATGACTATATTTACTTCTAGTCGTCTCTGACTCATTAATGTACTTTGGTTGTTCTGTCCAGGTTTAGAAAGGAACCGTTCTTCTAGTCCTCCCCCCCCACCCCCTTATCTTTGGATAATCTCATCCATAAACAAAAATTGAAAACAGCTTGGTTAGTGACATCAAAAGCTGCTGACAAGGTAGACAAAACAGTTCTGAGATTTTTTTTTTTTTTTTAGTGGCCTCTTCCTAGAAATCTTTTAAGAGAGGCATGGTGGAAATGGAAGAATAATTCCATGTATGCTGCTTATATCATAGTTTGCATTAAAAAAAAAAAATCAATCTGAAAAGCCATCCTATTTTTCCACTGGCAAGGAAGTTAGACACTAGGACATTTGCAAAGGAGATTTTACAGCTGATTTAATATGATCCTCATTATCTGCTAGAAAGGAAGACCCAGATCTATTTAAAAAATATCCATACAACATAATCTTGCTCAGCTAGCCAAGATCCAAAGTACAAGATCTCCTCAAACCCCAAGTACAACATGTACAAGACATGATAACAATCCATACTGTTAAAGATATCCAAAGCAAAGTTTGATTCAGATTTCCAGAATACTCTGCAGCTAACCATTCTCTTTCATTTCAAGATCACTCTTAAGTGCATACAAGAAAACAGAGTTATACAAGAGAAATCCTTGAATTGAACCATCTGGCATTTTGCTGCATGAAATCAGCAACAAATTAGGAGACAACAAACTCCAAAGAAAAACCTGGAAGAAGGTTTTACTGTGTACTTGCATTCATTAACTTGGGAAAAGCAGGGAAAGAAAATCCATGGACTCTGCAGCAGCATTTTTACTAAGTTAGAAAAATGATCAGAAGTATTTTAATTTGCACTTTTCAGATATTGAGAGAGGACTATATTACAGATAAATATCAGAAAAAACTTTTGCTTCCAAAAAAAAAAATCTTTGGTAACATACAGAAGTGTAGAATAATTCAAAACATTTGAAGTTAGAAAAGATCCACATAGGATTTCAAAAGAAGGCAAGAAGAGGCAGCATGGGATGAATTAATAAACTTCCTCATCAAAAAGTCAATGTTTCTGGCTTGGATATGCCAGCAATTACTCAGTGTAAACCTAATCAACAACTTAAAAGTTGCAATGATAAATTATAAAAAAGCAACCACCACATATTGTCAGTTTCATAACCTTCTGTCTTATATCAAAGGAGTTAATCCGTCTCTTTTCGCAAAATTTTACAATTGATAATACTCATGGAAATATTTTATATCTCTCAATGGGAATGAAACTGGCTATTATTCAAGTGATGCTATACTTTCTCTTTCACAAGAATATAGGAACTATAGTTATAAGGATTTTTTTTTAAATCAATGCTTTAGAAAACACAAAACAGCCTAGTGCTACTCACTCTCCAGAATCAAACTATGTGTTGTTGGTAAATTTCACACACAAAATCCAAGTATGTTAGGGGCTGTCAAACTAGGAAGATAAAATAAAGTCCTCTGGTGACTACATTTTTGATCTAAAATAACAAAGACATAATTCTGTCATCATGAAATGACACAGAAGCAGCAGATTTTCCAATGAAATCCACTATACACAGCTAAAACGGGAAGTAAATTTAACATAAATCAGTGTGAAAACACAGTTAACAAAGGAGAATAAATAAAGCAGACTTGAATTGTACCTTAAAGAATGTGCTCTATCACATGCCAGTCAGAGCTATGATGGTTATTTAAATATTGCATTACGAAAAAAGCAGAATATACGAAGAAATAGGTTTTTACAAACAACTGCCTACTGGTTTAAAGGCACTGAGATACCTAGATCTCTTTAACACATGGAATTTTCAGCTAGTCTGAAGTTACATACCTTAAAACACCTACCTAGAATAAAGATTACTATGTAATTTTCTGCCAATCAAACTTAAATATTATAAGTTTTTTTGAATCTACTTCATAGGTAATTTTTTTCAAGTATACTTAATATTTACAAATATTTTCAATTTTTTTTTCAATCTATGACTAAATATCGCTAAATTCACAGAAAATCAAAGTGCTTTCTGTCAAAAATTTGAATACATTAAGATATTTTCAAATAGTTAATAGAAAAAAATAGAACATTATGTTCTTGATAAGCACACACAAACTTAATGCAAGCATAACTATTAATTTAGAAACAAACCACCATGAGTAATATATAAAAAAAACAAATTTTATATTTTTCTTCTGTATGTTACATTGTTTTCTGATCTTTGTGATACAAATCATTCTTTGTTAGTTAATATTAAAAGTTCAGAAAAATGTATCTTTATCAGCAAACTGAAGTAGAAGAAAGATGGCTGTACAACTATGGTACTATCCCTTCCATTTGCTAATTCGCAAATACATCCAAGTGGTAATTACAGTATCGATTTGAACTACATTTGTGAGAAAATATGATAAACTTTTGGAAGGACCCAGCTGAAGAAGGTCATGGTAACACCAAGCACTAATCGATTTGTCTAGCATGACACCACAGTGTGTTCCTGTTTCTACACATTACCTCAGTAAAGCCCACAATCAATTACACTACTAAATCTGAAAGCAGAAAACAGGTAACAATTAGTTACCTTAAATTTTTGTCTTTACCACAGTATGTCAGACTTAAAAAACCAAAAAAAAACCCCCCCCCACAAAAAAAACAACCAAACGGAAAAAAAAACAAAACAAAACACAAAAACCAGGACAAAGATGAAATTAGTTGCAAAGTCCCAGTGTTAGGAGCCAAGTTAGGCCTAAAAAGTAACTCATTTAGAGCTCTCATACAGTTAAGAGAATGCCTCAAAAGCACTATTTTTAATAGGCACATGGTGAAGTTGGGGGTGGAATATATATATTTGAACGTACAATCTACAGCTAGCCTTTTTCCCTACTCAGGCAGAAGTACAAGTAGTGTGTTAGCACAGAGTGGGAATATGATAAATATGATACCAGGGAGTTATGATCCATTCCTATCCCACAGATTTTTAACATTCAACTATGAAAGCTTTACAGTTTGAAACTTCTGTTCCCCACAATTCCCATATAGTTCCTTTAACATTAAATATTATTCTTTTTGCATAATATAAAACTCTACATTACAGCCACAAAGTAATAGAAGCACATACAGACTAAAATAGTTTGGTATCCACTCATTCAAAGAGACCTCTTCTCTCCCCTTTGTAATGAACCACCACAGCTGGTGTCACAGAGATAGAGATGTAAGAGCTGAAACTCCATTACCTCTCCATTTGAGAGGGTAACAACAGAGTGCTCTTCATAAAGGATTAAAACTCATGGTCAAGTCTGCCCTGCATGAACTAGCTTATTTGCAATATATTCAGAAGCTAACAAAGGAAGCTAACAAAGGAAGAGATAAAAAGTACGGCTGAGTGGCAGGATTCCACATGTTGGTAAACAACTTACAAGTTGACTCTAATCAAATAGAGCAGGTTAGCTGTTTGCTTATTGAGCACTGAAGAGACTATCAACAGTAGTGAGCGATACTGCCTAGCTACAGCAGACAAATGAGATCTCAAAGATCCGCAAAACAACAGGTCTAGAGGTGGTTGATAACTATTCAAATTACTTATTAGAACACTCAGATTAAGCCTAGTAATTACAGCCATGCCACAAGATCCAAAAGTGTTTTCTTGCTGTCAAATTGCTCCCACACCAATTTAAGAGGTTATTTCCCATAAAAACCCTGACAACTTGTCCCAGATATACTTCCAACAGTTTGAGAGAAGCAAACTCCCCTCCACTTGCCACTGTGGTCCAGTCTATTGTCCTTCCAGTCAATTCAGGACCATTCTGGCAATTTGTTTGCCAATGCTTTCACCACTTGTCTTTGTCTGTCTCAAAGTTACCTTGTTAAATTGAGGTTTTCATTACTCATTCCGATTCCAAGGCTAATACTGCACACGTAAACCTGCTTAGACATGTTAAAAAAAATTTTAAGTACTAGTTCATTAAAATTCAGATGTTTAGTAATGCAAACAGTAAGAATGGATTCCATGACTATTTTATGTAGGCCAAAACAAACACTCATGTTTTCACACACTATTAATTTTTAATATATCTCTCACCAATGCTACTGAAACTCACTGGAAAGTCATAATACATACTGTAATTTAGAAATTCACATATTTAGAGTTCAATGTATCACATGAAACATGTAAGTGCTTTGAAAGTTTTGCAAGCTTCGTGTCCTATCTTTGATTTTAGTTTAATATCTTTTTAATAAGGTGACCGTATAAGTTTCTCCGGTGGCAGAAGATGGCTGCAGGCAATAGCCCTTTCCGTGGTATATGTCAAGACAGTTGGTAAGTATACATACTACAACTCCAGGGATTCCTAGAAACTATACATACACTATCCGAGAAATCAGGTAGGCAGGAGCCAAACACCACTCCTGATTACTTGGTCCAATCTACCTCTAGCCATTAAAGAAGCTGTGAGCATCAGCAAGTTGTTCCCATCTGCCATTTTTCTTCAAGAGGGAATAAAGGGGCCCAACTCTTCCCTATTACAATGAAATACATATCACAGGTGATGTCTTCTTCTGAAAAAATGATGCCCAGGAATACAGTACTATTTGTTTCCAAAGAGCCCTCAGACTTTGCAAGAGATGGACTGATGAATTACCTTAGTAGGCAATAAGCAAATCATATGTTTACTAGCGGAGTATGATTTTTCCTACTAACAAGAAAATACATTTATAACTAGCTGATTAATATGAACACAGAAAAAGAACATGCTTTATAATAAAATTAGATTTTTTTTTGTATGCAGTAGGACTGGAAAACACAATCTGGTCAATTTGGTAACCTACTAAATCTTTCATGTCATACTTCATTAATTACCTTTCCTAAGACATCAGTGAATAGTTAGATTGATTTCTTCCCATATTAATAGTCTACTATGATAACTCTAAACTCCAGGTTGTAGGTTCCTTTTAAAACTCTTTTATATGAGTCACCAATAGCCCTCCTCTTTTCCAAAGTTCAAAAGTCCTTTGTAATATAACCTCTACATAGTAATAGTTACAATACATTAAGTAACTGACATAATTGTGTTCTACTCAATACACAGCGTGCTCCTCCTTCTCCCCATACCCAATAGTGTTGCATTATTAATAAAGACAAGAAAAATATCAGTTTCAATTAATACCCATCTAGCATTTCATAGATATATTCCTGAGTAATGGTAGTGGAACCATCTTTGGAAGTTACCCTTCTCCAAGAAAAGATAACTATATGTGAACCACTTCAGATAAAGATTTGTCTAGCCTGCTTTGCAAAAAAACTTCTAATGATGATAATTCCACAATCTTCCTAGGAAATTTATTTCAGTCCTTATCCATCCTTATGCTTGAAAGGGTTCTTTTCCCCTAATGTCTACTAACTTCTAACCTGAATACTTCCTGCTGTCACTTAAAGTTAGAACTTCCTGTCACATCCCAAACAATGTGGAGAAGCATTTATTATCATTCTTCTACATATCCAAAGGCAACTACCATAACTCTCTCAGCATCATCCTCTCTGGGTAAAAGAAATCCCAACCATTTTAAGGTACCTGGGGTGGTGAGAGGGAAGGGGAAGAGAAGGAAGAAATTCTTGTGATGAAGAAACTGCTAGTTTTACTGATAGGTTCTCTAATATTGAGAGAAATAAAAGGGAAGAAGTTCAGAAAATTGAAATAAAAAAAATTCAAGACATTTCTCAATTTAACAGCCTAACTTATCTATTTTTAGGAAAGCGATACCCAAGGGAAGACAGCATCTTTCGTTACATTGCCCTTATACATCACCCGAAGTATAATCAGGATGATAAGGAAGGAGGCAGTTCTCCAGTAAAAGCAACAGAAAAACCCACACGTACACATGCCAGTTCTGATCTACAGTAACAGTTTACACTGACACTAACAGCATTTAACAATTTTTTTTGTACACGTCATAAGCATTGCCTGTGATCTCTTTCAAACATATTAAGATTTCACTTCACAGAAATTGTCATTCAAGTCTGAAAAGAATAATCTGATCTAATCTGGCCTCTGCATAGATTCTTAATGACATATTTGTCATAGTTCAGTGCCACTGAAAGATAAGTCCACTTGTTCCCAACAGATTTCTCTTTACAGTTTTTTTTTTACTGTTGTTTTGCACAGAGCACAGGTAATTTGTTGAATTGCTACCCAGCATCTAACCAAGCAATGCTGCAAGGAGAAAACCGCTATTCTGAGGAGTTTCGTTTGACTAGGTTAGTCCTGCTAGAGGAGTCCTACTAGTCACTCCTACAACTGAAAACAGAGCTCCTAAAGAATAATTTAAAGCATGAGCATGTGAAAAAAAAGTCTGAAGAAAAAAATTGGGAAGATACCATCTTAAAATACAGTGCATTCCAAAAGATATTTTTGGCTGTAATAAACAAGACGTTAGAGTTGGCCTTCAATTCATAGTATGAATTGTGCTACAAACCACATTTCTAGAACACAACTACATTTCAGATACTTCTTAGGAAAGGACATAGTAAGTTTGTCCCCAGCCAAAAAAAAAAAAAAGTAAACATATTACCAGGCCTGCATCTGTCAGTGGCCATCTTCTCCTTTGGAAAGATTCCACCACGTGACAAATTCCACTCTACAGGTATACCTTTATTAAACTGGTGACACAGTTGTGTTCACAAACATAACATGAGATCAAAAGAAACAGATGCAGATGACTGGATTCAAGCTCTCCCAGAAGCCAGCCTCCCATCTCAAAGTAAGGCACAAATAGTACTAAAATTTAATTGATGTCTTACCATGAGATTAAGACAGCCCCTTTAAAATACTATTTTCATCAAAAAAGGAAAAAGGTTTGTTTGTGGATGATTTTTTGCTTAAAGAAAATTCCAGTGGAACCTGTCAGAACAAGAGTAGATTGCATTCAGCTACCTTAGGGGGATATCCTCCTCATTCATTTCCACAACTGCTGAAATCCCCTCAGTGTCCTGAGGGTCCTTGCTTTAAATGAGGGCAGCCAGTGGCATAGTATTATATATGAAGGGTCAGTAGTTCTGAAATGCATTCACTCCCGTTGCTCAGAAAGACGGCTAGACACAGTGACCTTCAGAACAAGGTTCATCTTTTTTCCCAGGCTTTGTGCAAGAAAAATAAACTCGAGATGGCAGGGAGCCTTGATAACTAGCTGAGGAAGCAGCCAGTGCCAATCTTATTGCAAAAAACCTACCCCAAGCCACAGTGTAATAATGTAATAATAAATAATAACAAACAGCAAAGCAGAAGTAGTTTTTCTTCTTAGTCCTGCCAGCTGTTTAGTGTTAACTAGTTTTTGTGCCTGCTGATCAACACAGCTGAGAAAATTCCGTACCAATGCAAAAATTATCACCCACCACATGCACAGACCTCTGAGTTGCCTGTAGTGTGATAAACACCTGGCCCTTTTATAACTACCACATACAGTTAAACACTACTTCGAGTTATTTATACTTTTTTCATGCATACTAGACCAATACTGTCAAAGCTGATCTCCTCAGTTTCCTTAACCAGCAAATGAACTTTACTCCACTTCAGTCAATACAGCTATCAGAAGGTGAAGTCATCTCACAAACTGAAAATAAACTTAGAACTATAATGTATGACCAAAGCTGAAGCAGCAATAAGTTTCCTGCACCTTCAAAACAAAAAATATTTAATATTTAATGCTAACATACAAAAAGCAAAAATGAAAGCTGATTGTCAGTCAGAATTAGAACACAAAAACTAAGTTGGAAGTAATTACAAAAAATAATAATAAAGTAGGTTCTGAAGCTCTACAATACAAAAAATAAAAACAGTCAATATAGGGGTGGTATGCCTAACTACCAAACTATCTGCAGTATGTTACATTGTAAAGAGTAGTGCCTTAAGCACTAAAAGATTGTTCTTTTGCAAATGTAAAGAAAGCCCACGTATAAAATGGTCACAAAATGAAAATTGTCTGCATTAAATACTATTACACCATGGACTCTGCCAACCTAAATTTGCTGTGAATTTCCATTTCACCAAGACCCAGGCAGTTTCACTGGTCACTTTGCTATTCCTCAAGTTTGACTACTGACATGTACTTAAATCAAATAGCTCCCCTTATGCAACTTGCTTAGAACTTTAAATGAAAAGCAAAGTGAGTATTTAGATTACAAAGTGTTTTTTCTTATAGCAACTCCTATACAAGCAACGTTTAGACCCACTTAATCAAGTATTCTGTACAACATATTATGTAGCATGTTAAAGACAGATTATGTATCAAGCCACCTTGTTTTATATAGCAGAGCAGTAGGCCCCTCCCCGCATAGAAATATTTCCGTCAAGGCCTGGGCTGTCCAATTGTACTCATTCCCGGTTGTACTTTGTTGCCTGCAAAGAGCACCTCCGAACCCTCCCCAACTTCTTCCAGTCATCCACACCGTGAGCACTGTGAAAGATAACTCAACAGTGGCAAACAAGTGCCACCTGAACAGTCAAACAGTCTCCTTCTATGAAAGCAGACAGCGCAGCACTTCTTCTTTTCTAGTACTCTCACTGTCTACAGTGCTTCCCTCCTCAATTAGAGGAGCACAGAAAAACAAAAGCAACTTTAAAAGACTTATCTGCAAGACTTGCGGAAATGAGAAGAAAATAGGGCAAAATTACAACACCATTACAAAATGAATGAAGGTCCTCGCCTTTACCTCTCCCATCCCTGCAACAAGTTCAAAAGCTGTCTTGAGCAGAAGAAAGAGGCAGTGCTGCCCCTTATGGCTCTCTGAAAAGTACTGAAGGAAGAAGCATCAGTCCACAGAACACAATGGTAAAGAGCAAGCACGTACAAGGTATTTGGAAAGAGGAGAGAAGGGAAGACATTGATTTGGGAGGGAGTGTGAAAGAACAGAAATAGTGCCTGGTTGGGAACTTCTTGGTCTAATAATTACACACAGAAAAACTATGCTAAAACAAACTGCAAGATTGCTACATTCAAGACTGCCAAAATGAAATAAAATGCCAGTGTGCCTGTAGAAATTAAATTTGACACCCTTCTGCCAGGCTCTCCTTCCCCTGTCATATGCCTTATGACAGAGCTTTTAGTTTCAAGACCCCACCCCCTGAGGAGCCCTGCTTCACTTAAAAGCTGTGGGTGGGACTGTTCTGGAGATGAACCGGGGTTTAAGTGAAGACGACTTCTGTGTAACAACAATACACAGAACTGGAGATTGCAGAAACTGGAAGATACGTGGTGAATAAGCAGTTTCACTGTTTCTTCATTTATGCTGCCTGTAGCCACAGGTGAAAGCAGCCCCACAGAGCAGAGCTTAGCTCCCAAAAACAGTTGTGCTACCAAACTCCTGAGTAGACTGGCATTGCTCAAAACTGAAGAAGTTCTGCCATGCCCTCAGAAAGGCATGCCCAGCATAGGCACAGGTTTTGGAGATTTTACTTGATAAAAATCAAGTTCTTAGCACACACAAAAGACTTAAGCTTCAGCAGATGTCATTGCTGGACTTTTATGAAGACAACACAACATACATCTTTGAAAGACTGTCACACTTGCAGACTCCTGCCTACGTATAACAAAGATTCAGAATAACCCATTATCTCTTCTTATATGTAACCTGCAAGCTTGTCTCCTGGGTCTTTCCCTCACCATCATGGCACTGGAAGCAAAAAAAGACCAACTTTGGTCAGAGCCACAGAGCCTCCCTGTCATGAAAGATTAGCACAAGAGAAATCAGGAACAGTAAGAAAAGGGAAAGGTATTCCTGGACTGAAAAAAAAAAATTTTTTTTTGAAACCTTAAAGCACTACTGGTATTACTGTCCTTAACAGCTCTCTTTTCTGACCTGCTCTTAAAACAAATATATAAATAACCAAACTCCAAAAGGAGTCGAATAACAAAGATCTATGCACCATGCTGTCATTCCCAGAGTTCTTAATTCTGCACTGATGAACTAGGACTGCCAGTGTATCTCTGTGAGCCACTTCAACATCTCATATCTATTCACAACTATTTTTCATATGTTTATTTTTCACTTTCAGCCTCTGAAGTGAGAGAGGTGTTGATAGGACACAACATGCATAAGCAACTTAAAGTGCAGTGTAACTTAAGTATATTGCTGTGCAGTCCAACTCTGTCTACAGTACTGGATACAATAATAACTGAAAAACCCAGCATGTATATCAAAAGTTATTACTAGGTTACTTATAGGTACTAACTAAATATGGACACAAAACAACCGTCCCTTGAGTAACTGAAATTAATTTCCAGAAGCAAATACTACAGCAGATACTTCAGTTCCTCCCCACTCCTTATTCCCATCCCCCCAACTCTTCTGCATGCTTTGAACAATCTTCTGAAATGGCCAGTCTTTTCGTCATTCAGAAAATGAAGGCAAGCGTAGCTGACTTAGGGATGCACACATTCTGGATGAGTAACATAACTATGCAACTCTTATCTGTAGGGATCAACTTCAGTGACAAATTGCATGCTCCCTAAATCTTTGACCTTTATTTTGCAGTCAGAAAGAATACTTGTAATAAAGCTCAAATTAAAAGCTTATTTCAGTGACAGTGTTATTTCAGTAACAGTGAATTACCTTTGCAACAAATGTCGCTTCTTTTGTATTGAACTAAAAAGCAACGAACCTATGTTCTCCTTTCACAAATGCCATTTCTTCGTTGCAACAGCAAGGGCTAGTGCCAACAACTGTTTAAAGGAACGTTTCAGAACAGAAAATAAACTTACTTTTGCCAAGATCAGTCAACCATTGGGTAATACCGCACCTCCAGACTACCAGTTAGCAACTTTAACTGTCGGTTAAAGTTTTCTAGGATGCAATAATAGAAAGGTATGTGCATTGGGAAGGCATGTTTACTTTTCAATCAAGCTGGATGTCAGCCCACAACAGTTTCACTTACTGCAATCCAAGCATGTCAGTTGTTTTTCTCATATGAGACTGTTTTGATTTTCATATTCATAGTTAATTGCCTGTTTGCCAAACTCCTCTTGAGTATGAGCTGAGTAAAAAAGCAAAATTATTGTATGCCACCCAATCTTTATGTGCTTTCCTCTGAAATGTTCTTCTGCCCCCAGCACACTTTTTTTGATATACTCAAGTACTGGAAATGAGATTCTGGCTTCCAGGGACTAGCATTAAAAAACAATCCACAGTGCAGCCTGATCCTAAAAAGGTCTGGGGTTCATTACATTACAAGAAAAAAAAAACCCATATTTTACTCTGAAGATGAACACTCACATCAGTGATGAGAAGTCTCAGAGCCTCCACCACTCAAGGTAAAGAGAAGAGAGACTTCTGAGCTTAGTGTCTTGCAAAAGAAGAATGATTATCCTTTCAAGGTCTTATATTGAATTAGATTAATCTCTGTCAGATTTCAGTCCACAATTTCTTCCCCATCTTCTGCTCTACAGACAATTCCTTCTGCTCTGATTAGCTTTAGGTGTCTTATTTAACAAAATCATTTTAAAGGCCAATTCTTTTATTGCACTGTGAATAGAGACATCCACTCCAACTGCCTCTTCCATGCAGGCTGTTCAATTTTCCATTAACTGCTTTATGATTCTTCCTTCATCCTCCTAAGCTGAAACTTTCAACATTTACAATACCAAACAAACCAACAAAACAAAAAAAACCCCAAGTAGGCAGCTGAATGGGACTGCGAAGAAACAGGCAATTTCCTTGGGTTGTTTGCTATCTCAGCTGAAACATGGGAGAAATGGCAAGGATTGAGAATACTCCTTTCCTGGTTCAGTTTAGCATATTTTGAGCAAACTCAGCTGTTTTTATACAAACTAAGGTGAAGAAGCATTCATGCAGCTTTTCCATAGGTTCTGCTATCAAATGCAATACAATACATTGGCTCTGCAGTCTGGATATGGGGAACAGAGACTACGCAGGCAAGGATGCGGGAAAAAGAACTGCTTCAGCTACTGCCCCTGTGTTGTGTTACAGAATTGGGTATAGTGTCTTTAAAAAGAAAAACAACTTTTCTTCTTGTCATGGTTTAACCCCAGCCGGCCACTGAGCACCACGCAGCTGCTCACTCACTCCCCCCACAGTGGGATGGGGGAGAGAATCAGAAAGGTAGAAGTGAGAAAACTCGTGGGTTGAGATAAAGACAGTTTAATAGGTAAAGCAAAAGCCGCATGCGCAAGCAAAGCAAAACAAGGAATTCATTCACTCCTTGCCATCGGCAGGCAGGTGTTCAGCCATCGCCAGGAAAGCAGGGCTCCATCATGCGTAACGGTTACTTGGGAAGACAAACGCCATCACTCCGAACATCCCCCCCCTCCTTCTTCTTCGCCCAGCCTTATATGCTGAGCATGACGTCATATGGTATGGAAAGTGTCCACTGGCCAGCTGGGCCAGCCGTCCCGGCCACACTCCCTCCCAGCCCCCTGCGCACCTGGCAGGGCACAGGAAGATGAAAAGTCCTTGACTAGCGTAAACACTACTTAGCAACAACTAAAACATCAGTGTGTTATCAACATTATTCTCATACTACATCCAAAACACAGCACTATACCAGTAAATAGGAAGAAAATCAACTCCATCCCAGCTGAAACCAGGACACTTCTGTAAGACATGAGCAACTAAGGAGCACTTAATAATGTATTATTTGAAAGATGCTGCAGTTCAAGTTCTGTAAACTACAATCCAGTTACTTCAGAAATAAAATATGGTTAAGAAGTCAGAACTCTATAGTTTCTCATTAAGCAACAAAATAGTAATTCAGGTAAGCCTAAAGATGTTCTGTTTGTACCCTCACAGATGCCAAACAACGAACCAAGACTATGTAACAAGTTTCCTCAAGCTGGGATACAATTTCGAATCATAGCTAAGATGATCTGACAATCTCCTCCCTCTCCCTTGCCCACTTCCTCCCTTGCACTAGTAATAACATTTTTCTGAATTTTCAGGGGTTCAGCTCAGGGATCTAAAGCAGCAGAAAGTTCTTCTTTTTCTGGGCAGAAGGGAAGGATAAGCTTAATTTTATTTAAACTCAATGGTGTTTTTTACATGGTAAGAAAAGAAAACACTAACTGTAATTCAGCAAAAGCCAGATGGATAGTAGAGGGCAAAGCTTGGTGAGAAACAGCAGATAAGTGAAAGAAAGCAGGAAAAGAACCTCCAAGAAGTCTTGGAAAATGCACTTTGAACTGAGAAAGCCATATTCAAAGGTGAAAAAAGAGAAGAGGGGACAGAAAGAACAACCATGGCTACTTCAATTTTTAAGTTTTGTTGGACTAAGAGTTTAGGTTCAGATCTTAAGACTAGATAAAACTGAAGTTCTTGTGAAATATGCATGTAATAAATGGGTCATTAAAACAAGATTAAAATTATCTCACTAGATGTACCTTTTGCTGTCTTATGGGAAGAAGTTCTCAGATTTTCACAGATAACACAGAATGGCTGAAGGTGGGATGGGACCTCTGGAGATCATTGAGTACAACCCCCCAGCTCAAAGCAGGGTCAGCTAAAGGAGATTGCTCAGATCTACATCTGGTTGGTTTTCAGTATGTCCATAGCCTCTCTGGGCAACCTGTGCCAGTGTTTGATCATCCTCACAGCAAAAAACCCCAAACCAAACAGGCAAACAAACAAACAAAAAAACGCAAAAAACTTTTTTCTTACATTTAAATGGTATTTCATTTTGTGTCCATTGCATCTTGTCCTGTCATTGGGCACCACTGAGAAGAGTCCAGGGCTCCTTTTTCTTCACTCCCCCTCCCCAGTCAGGTACTTTCATAAGATCCCCCTGAGCCTTCTCTTCTCCAGGCTAATTCACTGAGGCAAACCAGAAGCAACTATGCTCTTTACACAGTGCACTCCAATCTTTTATATCATACCTTACAACACATTTCATGTACCAGTCTACTCAGACTAATGACAAAGTTTACTTGGCTGTTTGCACACGCGATGCCTGTCCAGCCCTAGAAAGAGTTCAAATCATGTTGAATGATAAAAGTATCTAAAAAGTTGTATTTTTTCACTATATAGAAGCATTATGAGCTTCAGCTCTAAAGAAACCACATTTTCAAGAAGCAAGTTTATCACTGATGAGAGAGAAGTCACTGCTATTCTAGCTTTTACTTTTCTTCTTAGTGCTTTTAACTGCTTTACATAGGTCCAAATTAGGAAAAATTGTAAGTCTTCCACATTCTGATTCAACACTAGAAAGCACTTTTTGCGGATAAAACAGTATTTACTAAGGAACATGCATAGATAGTTGTGCCATGAAAGCCCACACCATGAGCGCTAACAAGCATGCCAGCAACATTTAAGTACAGGCTAGTCTGACACTTGCTTCTACCCTGAAACATGGCATTCATAACCAACGGCATATCTAACAAGAGTACTGAACACACAAGACCAGGACTGCAATTTCCTGATATCCAGACAGTTCAAGAAAGAGGGTACACAAAATTTATCACAATCAGCAACTCAAGTTTTGTATTAGTACTCCTTTTCCTAGCAGGGGAAAAAGCTTCTGATCCCTGCCAGTGTTTTTTAATCTACATTCATAACTTTCAGTAATATGTTGAGTGTTTATGCTAAAATAATAACAAATTCTAGTATATCTGTTCCCTGCTCGTAAGAACTAATATATATTGATCATATGTGTAAGAAACATATACTAAAACCCACAAAGTTATTTCATACATTCACTCAATGCAGACAATGTAACAGTGTTATCTTGCACTTAAACTGTAACATGAAATTCACAACCTGCAGATTTTATGTACAACTTAACTTCTGAGTTCAGGTTCTCAGTTTTCAATTTAATTCTCAGTATTCTATTTAATCTCTGTTTTGTAATTTTTTTTTTTTTAAATAAGAGTAAAATTTAAAGAAGCTGAACTGACTGCATATTCACCACAGTAAACGCACGCTGCCAGTATTTATTGCAGTAAAAAACTTAAGGAGACAGCAGGAGTGGAAAAACATAAAACAAAAACAGCTGTGATCTCATTAGCCAAGCTCATTATGTAAGACCTCATTAGCCACCATCCCACAATAACATGAATAAACCCTACGGACACTGATGAAAAGGAAGTGATCAGGGATACAGAAGCTGAATAATCATATAGCACTATAGCACAGTGTCAACTTAGTAGTTAAAAGTTCTGGAATGCAATTGGGTAAGATGCACACTGCAGAAAGCCCGTGGTCGGGCTTCGCAAATACAAAGCCCCCTTCACCTAGTAACCGCAGTACGAACAGGAGTTCGAATATGAACGCGTACAACAGCGTAAGGGACAGGGTGTGTGTTACACAAAACTGAAACTCCAAAACACTTCAGCCTCCACCCCTAAGTACATTTCATGTTAGTAGCATTTAATACTTCTGCAGTGTGGGAAATATGAACAGAATTTTATTTTTGGCTATTACACATAGGCTTAATCTTGATTTCTTGATTTTAGTCTGTTCCTTTAGTTTGTAAAAAGTTTAACCACTTTACAGTTTTTGTATTAAGTTCTGAAAAAAATGGGCTGTAATTATATGAAGTTTAACAAACTTTGGTAATTCCAGCTGACTTCAGGGCATTTTTCCCCTTTTCCATCAGCTTTGACAAATGAAAGACAAGCAGCATCGACACGTACAAACCTTTACTGGCAGCCTGGAACTTAAGTGATCATCAGCTACTACGGCCTCACTTAGAAGGATCATCAATCAGGATAACAAAAACTTCCTAGATAAAGTTGTTATAACATTTTAAGCAATTTTTCAAAATGTCCCAGTATTTTAAGCGAGTAGGTTTTTTGACTGGGCTATGTTGCAACAATCGTGCAGCTTAGAAAGTTAAAAATATTCTCAGCTTTCTCCTCGTCTGCAGTCATCTTCACTTTCTCATTAATTAGTTCACATTTGAATTTACAACTAACAGTTTAATGCTGCACTAGAATGGAAAGACCCTTTCCGTTAGAAAGGCAGTATAAAAAACTTTGTTTTGTTGTTGTTTTTAACTACTGAAAAGGTATAACCTAGTTGTTAAAAGAGAATTTATATTTTAATGTCCCGTTCAAATTTCAGCATTTCAGTTTCTACTGAATCTACAAATAAGTCCAGATGTTTTTAACAAAATATTTTTTCCATCTCCCACCAAAAAAAGAGAGAATGAACAGAACAGTTTGGTTCAAGTTCTGCACAGACTAATATTTTCTCTTTTCATTCTAAAGGAAGATAATTTCTCAGTCATCCACAAGGTAGCTAATCACTGATATACTTTGTTTTGTATGAAATGCCATTTACAAAATAATAATACAACACAGCTATGATAAAAAATAAATCATGTAGCAACAAAGGTATTCTTTACATCATTAGTCCAAATATAAACATGAGTAAAAAAAATACTTTACATCAACCTAAACGTGTAACATGATTCCTGAGAAACTGACTTGAGAAAACATCTGAAAAAAAACATCTTTCCTTCAAACAAGGAATGAAAATTTCTGCAGGGTTGATGTGAGAGAAGTCCCAGAGAAGGTCACATGGCAATGCCAGTCTTCCAAGAAGAACTAACAGAAATTAGTTTTTCAAGAGTGTAAATCTATTTAACATGACTCTCCCTACACTAGTCTCCAGAAGATGCATTTTATACCTTTTGCACACATCCATTCAGATACAGGGGCAACAGTACCTGCTCGGGGAAAGACAAAACAAAACAGGCATACTATACAGATTATATCAACAATAGAAACCTCAAACTTCTGAGTGATAAATTAAGATAGATTTTATCAAACAACTGTCACAAAATTACAAGTCTAACCTCACATTCTGGAGGCTGAAGATGTACAGAAGTATTATCCATCAGCATTTGTAAATATTTGAAGAAATTTACATAGGGAAGAATAACTGGATTCTGCACCTAGGACAGAGGAACACCAGGCACAAGTATAAGTTGGGAGAGGAGCGGCTGGAGAGCAGCCCTGCAGAAAGGGATCTGGGGGTGCTGGCTGGCAGCAGGCTCAGCATGAGCCAGCAGTGTGCCCTGGCAGCCAAGAGGGCAAACCGCATCCTGGGGTGCATCAAACACGGCATAACCAGCTGGTCAGAAGACGCGATTACTCTGCTGTATTCAGCGTTGGTGCGGCCTTACCTCGAGTGCTGTGTGCAGTTCTGGGCCCCACAATTTAAGAAGGATGTGAAAGTACTCGAATGTGTCCAGAGGAAGGTAACAAAACTGGTGAAAGGGCTGGAAGGAATGTCCTATGAGGAGCGGCTAAGGGTGCTGGGCTTGTCTAATTTGGAGAAAAGGAGGCTGCTCTCTACAGTTTCCTGAGGAGGGGAAGCGGAGAGGGAGGTGCTGATCCCTTCTCCCCGGTGTCCAGCAATAGGACACGTGGGAATGGTTCAAAGCTGCGCCAGGGGAGGTTTAGACTGGACATTAGGAAGCATTTCTTTACTGAGAGGGTGGTCAAACACTGGAACAGGCTTCCTGGAGAGGTGGTCGATGCCCCAAGCCTGTCAGTGTTTAAAAGTCATTTGGACAATGCCCTTAATAACATGCTTTAACTTTTGGTCAGCCCTGAATTGGTCAGGCAGTTGGACTAGATGATCACTGTAGGTCCCTTCCAACTGAAATAGTCTAGTCTATTCTATTCAACCGAACTTTTGAAATTACCGTTTTTTCCCCCCTCTGGAAGGAATATCAAATATCCAAGGTAAGAATTTACATCTATCTACAACAATCATGCTGAGCTATGATGAGAGCAGAAAACCACCCCCCAGCAGGCTGTGATGGAATTTCCCCTCTTTCTCCAAGGGGGGGGACAGGGTGACATCAGGCAAAGGAGACCACAAACGTTCACACTTCACTCTGAAGATGCACATGTATCGATGGTCCAAAGTGATTTCCTCAAGGTCCTGAGAGGACATGGTATCTGAGAAGCCAACATCACTTCTTACACTGTTATACTCCCTATCTTCATTTCCCTCCACCTCTGCAAAGAAAAGGTGGAAATATAAGTGGAACAATAGGTGAGAAAGGAGTAAATTAAAAGACAAAAAATTATATTCAAAAGTTGTCTTTTCCATGAAACAGTAGATAAAGGCCATCAACTAAGCTGAATACAAAAAAAAAAAACATCCAACCAAAAAGAAACCCAAAAACCCCCCGAAAAAACACCCTCAGAAAAAAAAAAAGCTGTTTAACATTTCTTTTGGAAAAGGAGTTAGTGTTACAAAACAATAAAAAGCCTCTGCAGTTTCAGGGGAACTAAAGAAGGTATGACTTCCAAAAACAAGAGAGGTTATCCTTCTGTTATCCTCACAGAATTTTACTCTGAAAAATGAAGCATTTAATCATTATCCATTTCCACATAAATAGACGTAGCCTTGAAAAGCAGAGGTGCATGACTTAATATCAAATGCTATTAGTACGTTTCTGAGTAAAAGAATTTCAATTTATATCATATAATTAATTCAAAGCAGGTTTAAAAGTTTAAAATTATGTACCTGCTCAGTGAAGTGCTACTTTAGGACAGAGTAGTACAAAACTATTCCCTTTTGGCCAGGGAGAAACTTCAGCAGACATACTTGCACAGATCACTGGGAAACATAGAAGAGATGAATTAAGTAAACTTTTTTGTGACCAAGGCATCTTGGTCACAAAGGAAAGTCCTTGTCAAGGAAAAAATTATTAGATATACTTTGTACCCGAAAGATATCTGATTCTGACAATTAACATTTTCAGGGTAATTTAAGTGCAAAGAATAAACAACATCTGGTTGGAATGCATACCATCCCTTAGGAATTTGCCGTATCATTTGGTATATCTATATAAACTCAGTACAAAAAGTAAAGCCTAAAGATTAGACTTACTGTATTCCACGTCTTTTTTACTAAGTTATCAGAGATGCGTAATATGGTAAAATGAGAAACAGAAATATTGCTCTAGTTTAATTTTAATGACAGATTTTTTTTAAACAAAACCGGGGGAAAAAGACACCTACTCATCACTGCATTCGCCTACATCACTATGCACTATTAGGGAGCTACTGCCTTCCATGCAGAAAAGGATGCAGTTCTCTGTTGAGCAATCATTTTAGTTTATATGCCATGATTTTTGCTTTAAAATCCATTTTGACATCTTCAGCAGGAAATGCCCTACAAGTTTATAGCAGCCTTTAACAGCTGAAGTCAAATTGGTAGCACTTCCTTCTAAGGAATGCGTAGTGTAAGGACATGGTCATCAAAAGACACAAGTAACCTACTCATCTTAAGAGCAGAGGAAGAAAGATAAAGGAGATTATTAGATGAAGAATATTCCACCTACTTGGAATATGACCTCACACTAAGAATCCACCTCTTGCAAGAGCAGAAAACATTTGCCGTAAGATGCAGATAATAACTGATACCACAGTGAAAATGCTCAGCTTACTGACATCAGTGTTACACACAGAAGTTTGTCACAGTGAGCAGCAAGTTATACCACTTTACCATAGCGTGCGCTATGGAAGTTCAATATTGAACAATCAACACCACATCAGAAAGTGTGACTCATGAATGTCCTCCAGTCACACTGGTTTTCAAAGCGGGAGGCATGGAGCAGGTTGCCAGCAACTGCAAAAGCATATAGAAAGCAGTGATTTTTACACACACATGCACATAAACAGTCTCACTTTAAATAATTTTCCAACATCCATCTTTTGAAAGACAGTGCAATTACACAAATACTCTCAAAAATCAAGTTTTAACGGGCTTAAACAAAAAAAGAAATCTCCAGTTTGTTGAATCAGTACAAGTGTCAAATTGTATCAGAAGTGATACGGCTCTGACTTTTCTCTTACAGAGAAAAGAGCTGCACTGCTTCAGTCCTTCCGGCATCCTAGCATCTGCTCCAACCTCCTTCCAGAGCTACTCACTCTGCAACTGAGTTGACAGAAGAACACATGACTATGCCTGAGTCAATTCAGTCCTGTCGGCATCTTCACTTAAACTCACCTTTTACGGGAAGTTTAATCTGCCTGCCTGAACTGAAGCAGCTCAGGTGCAGACATGTTACCTCCTGCTACCTGTGCAGTGAGGTCCAAGAAGGAAGGGAGCTGGCAGACAGGGGCAGTGTTAACTCACAGCAGCAAATCAGCCAAGCTCGTCTACCGCCGCTCTGGAACTTGTGAAGCTTGTGCATCCATACAAGACTTGCCATTTAACAACAAGATGTCTGTTTTACATATCCTACTGTGTTAAATATGTCATTCAGCCTCCATTTTGCTTTCCTGTAACCTACAAAAACAGTACCCCCAAATGACCATAAGGCATAAAGGGTTCTTTTCTCTTTTGAGTATGTATACCTACCTGAATAAAAGCAGAAAATATGAGGCCTTGGTTTTGCCTCTCTTTATTGCACCAATAAAGGACTTTACATACATGTAAATACAGTGGTTGAATTGGCTAGGTACAGCAGTGAGATCTGCCCTTCAGTTACGGATGCTATCTTTGCTCTGGGGAAAGGAATTTGTTTTCCAAGCTTTTCATGCAGCTACTTTTACATGAGCACTGAATAGTTTAAAAAAATACGTATGTCTGTGTAATGGGGCAAGGCAAAGGAAAAAAAGGAAGTTCAACACAAAGTCAAATTTGCAAGAAAAAAAGGAAAACAGCTAAATATCACAAGGTTAGAGTTAGGAAATACATTTCCAAGATAAAATAACATACCCAAATTTTAAAGACAAATTAAGTTATTTGTGGTGCCTCATCTTGAGCATTTTAAAATAGGCATAATTTTTAAGAACGCTTCAAGCACAGCATCCCTCTTGGGACCCAAAAGTGCTTGCAATAATTCATGTTATATTTAATAGACAAGTTACAGAAATAAAACTGCTTGTTATTTGCATTCTCTTCCTTCGGAAGGGGAGGGAGGCAGGAATTACAAATACTTCACCTGCTTGAAAGCTTATGGTTTGTTGTTTTTCTTTTAAGCAAATTCTGGCTTACCTCTTTGAAAATGAAAAAGAACAGTGAAATGACAAAAGGAAGAAGTGGTGATGTACTTGGAGTATATGAGAGATAAAAGTCAACAAAGAGAAAGGAATAAAACCAGCCAAAAGTAGGAGCTGGAAACAGTAGGCAGGAAAAAGCACAGAAGCATAAATATGAAGAAACAAAGATTACAAAGGCATGGTTCAATCTCAAAAGCTATACAGGTCAAGATATATGACATATGTTTGCTTTTTGAGAGCTAGGATTTGTTGATTCAGAGAAATATATTTCTCCCCTGAGAGCATTCCAAAGCACGTGAGATACAGCTCTGGATGAATGGGTGTCAAGAATGAAATAAAAGGAAGAGGGGAAAAATCACGTTAGAGGAACAAACGAAACAAAAAGGATAAAGGACAAGTGTTTATGATAGCATGATGCTTTCCCAGGAATTAGCTGTCAGTCACCTCTTTCCTTCTCCCTCTGTTCACTGCCTGCAACCAGGGAATGACTTGGAACATGAGTACCTATTTTCCAGTTTCCAAAACCGAAGGGAACAAAATCATTTATTTCAACTGTAGCAAAAAGACAAAACAATTCCAAGAACATACAGGATATCTTCCTCTTCAGTAACAGTTTGACGTTATGGTTCAGACACATAAGGCACATGCTCATTTAAAAATCACTTTGCCCCATGTGTACACAAAGGACTGAAACACATTTCTGTCATTCTGTAAATAGCTGGTTAATGAGGAGCATCATAACCAAATCAGCCAAATAATGGAAGCGACACTCTAACAACTCAGGATGTTATCAACTGATCAATAAATAGTAACTTCAGACTACTACCAAGAGACGCAATTAGAAACTGCTTCAAAGTAACACTGTTTAATCAAAGAGACTCCCCTCTTTTCTTTGTAACATTAACAACCTTCTGCAGTTCAAACATCACGAACATGCTGAACACCATTCTCATAGTCTTCAGGTTTGCTTTTTAATTACCCTCAGAGGATGAGTAATAGTTTTCCAGTGCAAGTGCTTTTTAAAGACCAAAATCTACCTTATTATTATAAAAATGAAATGTCATTGCCAACCTCTACTTTGATTTTCCTTTAAAAGGAGAGTGCAAGTTATACAAGAATGACTCAAGACCAGTACACACACACAGAATTTATATAGTTATATAAAGCCAAAGATTTTTCCCTGCTTCAAGACTTCCAGTTAGAATAAGCACCAATTATGTATCAAAATGCTGTAGCTTGACTAAAAATGTTGTGTATGTAAATCACATACGGTTACACTGCAAGTAAGCTCAAAGACACGATAGAAGTTGTAGTGTTCGACTCTGGTAGAGCAAGTAACTCACAGTAGTAATGAAATCAGAAGGTGATGAATAGCTAGCAGCTCATACTGCTTTAGCAGTTCTGAATCATGCAGCTGCAGAGAATATTTATCTCTGAAGGATCAAAGTGTTAAAACTGTAAATGGTGTAACATAATATGTAAATAATGTAAACAAACTGTAAATGGTGGCTTAATAAATAAGTTTTACAATTATGATTATAAAACATTACAGTTTTGATCCTACATTTACATTCTGCTATTTGTGGGAAGTCCAGCGCTTGCCTTCAGAGACTGCACACAGATGCAACTGCCAGCCCACACAGAAAAGCTTTCCTAACTAGGAAAAACTAGGCCTAATCATGGCAAACAGAATAGAGTAGCACCCAGACCTGACGCAATATTATCAGGTTACACCTTTAATACCTCTTTAAAACCAGGAAAGTAAACACACATTGCAGTACATGGATACCATCATGCACTGTGTTATTTCAACTACTCAAAGGATGTTCAAGCAGCCTCACAACGTCTGCAGAAGATTTACAATTAATAAATCCCTCTAAAGTAATCTGGAGCCCACTAAAGACAACTCATCTGCTGAGTTCACATACATACGTAGCCACTGGTTACCTGCTGACCATTTTTACCTTCTTTACTGCTGCCAGTATGTTAAGATGGTCTACATTTAGCTGGTACAATTTAGGGTTTGCTAATGTCACTACCTTCTTCCTTGAAGACGCCAAGTAATGAATGGCCTTTGTTGTTCAACTGTATCACTTAGCAAAGCGAACAAAATTTCTGGAGGCAGCGCTGAAGCTTACTTATAAATAATAGTTCCTATTCAAGAAAACAGTAAGAGCTGTACATACATTTTGAAGAATTTTTTCCTGCCACAAACCACAAATCAAGCTACAATAGTTTAAAACAGGTAAAGCAGCATTAACTCGTTAAAAAGAATTCAGTTATAACTATAGCAAGTGTTTTGGCAGTGTGAGCACCTTTGTACTCGGTGCTTTAAAAAATTAAGTAAATAGAAGTTGAACTGTATTGTTCATATCAAGTGCCTAACTCTTTATTGTCATGCATAGCTAATTTAATCACTCCAACATAAGTGCAAAAATCAGTATATTTGATTTGCTGTCATTGTGTGTTCACTTTATATAGATGAAAAAGACTCCTGAAGATTCAGAGCAACAGAGAAAAAAGCCCTAGGAGAACACCAGAATCCTGCTTAAAAAAAAAAAAACAAAACAAACCTCCAGAACAAACATAGCTTAAACTAAGACCAAACTCACATACAAGTTACCATCACAAACAGAAAGTAATGCTGTTACCTAGTGGTGGAAAGCTAGGTATGTGCAAATTGTACAGCTCTTTTTTTTTTTTTTAAACTAACTTGGAATTCTCATCTATAAGCTATTAAATGACATCAAGAGGAAAAAAAAAAGGCCTAACTGATAAACTAATGAAAGATACTGTTTTTCTTGCATTCAGTTCTGTGACAAAGGGTCAGCATTTTTGCACCTGCCAGTTTTGATTCTCAGCAGAGTAATTGACAGACAAGAAGCTACATCATTTCCTGACCATCCCAAACCTGCTGTTTTACACTCCTCTTGCAACATCAGCAAGAGCTGGAAACCTGTGGTATAAAAGCACTACAACCTTAATCCTCAAACATCAGTTTTCCACAGAGCACAATAACCAAAACAGGATCTTTTGCGCCCCTCAGCATCTTATCAGACCATATTTTCAATTATATAAACCAACATTAGCTGAATTCAGTCAGCATTCCCTGACATCTGGACAAACATGTTTACTTTGTCTTCAGCCAGAAAATAACTAACTAGAGGAAGAGAAGGAAGATATGAAGACTTTAATGTCACTTACTCAAATGCAAAGAAGAGTCCACTGGTGACCAAGATGAGAACAAGAGTCAGGTAGAAGACTCCAGTCTGTCGAGCCATCATGATCCTCCCATTGCAGAAGAATTTGTTTCTTCCAGGAAAAACCTCCCATTTTCTCTTGGGAGCTGATTTCTTTTTCTTATGGGGAGACTCCATGGGAGACGAAGAGCTGTGTGTGCTGATCTGACTGTATTCACAGTCTTTCATGGGCCCACTACCACCTCCAGGAGTCATCAAGAGAGAGTAAAATGTGGGGAGAACCCCACCAAAAATATATACAATATATATATATGTGCAAATATTCTTCTGACCAAGATAACCCTCTCCACCAGCCCCAGTTAATAAAAAAAAAGCAAAGAAAAAGATGAAAAGTCTGCTACCAGACTAGCAATAGGTGTATCATGCAAACACCAGTTAACTCTTCAGAAACCAAAGCTGTCATATCAGAAACGCTTGAGAGGGATCCTTCCTTCCTTCCTTCCTCCACCAGTTACAAAACAACCACGTAGGTCAATCCTTTTTAAAACAACTTATCACAAAACAAGACCAAAAAAAAAAGTAATTATAAAGCAGTTAGGCTTTCCAAAAAAATTTAGTCTTTTTTTTTTCAAGTTTATTTTCAAATGGGAGGGTTTTTTTTTCCTTCCCACGCACACCCTGAGATCTCTCTGAGGGTCAGAAGGCTGGTCAAGGCAAGGTTTAGCAATCGAGTCTATCATTCATTGAGATTTGTTATAATCCTCCTTTGCGCAGCAGATTTCACTGCTAAAAATGACCATCCCTAAAACGTTCCCTCAAGAGACACGCGTAACAAATTAAGGGGAACAAAAAAAAAAAAAAAAAAAAAGGCAAGAAAGAAACCAGTCTGGAACTCCAGCTTCCGAGAAACACTTCAAGCTCTTTTCTTCCTGAGGCCGCAATTCAGCGGGAAGCGGCCGCCGCTCCGCGCACCCTGGGGCGCAGGGCTCCCCGCGGGCCCTTCTCCCCTGTCACGACTCCACCGAAGGGGACTCTCCCGAGCCCGAGGCAGCCCGGGGCAGGGCCGGTCCCCGACAGACACCAGCGCCGCGGGAGCAGGTCCTCATCCTCCCTCCCCGCCGAACCGTTCCCCCGCCTCACACCCCGCGCCCCGGGCGGCGCCGCCGCGCTTAACCCCCGCCTCCCCCTACACAACAGGTCCCCGCCGCCGCCTCATGCTCCCCAGCGCCTCAGCCCCGCGGGGCGGGCGGCCGTGCGGAAGGGGGGGTGAAGAGGGAGGGAACAGGGAGGCTTCGCCGCCGGTGGGAGATCTCTGCCGGGACTTCTCCCTCCCTTCACCATCCTCGCTGCTCGCCTCAGGGCCGCTGCGGGAGGTCGCACTCCGCCCCGGCGCAGGCTCTCGCCCACGGCCCGCGGCGGTGCCGGAGCCCCCCCCGCATCCTGTCCCCTCTCCTCGGCGCAGAGGAGCGGCTTCCCACCGGCGTCCCTAGTTTCGCTCTGCTTTTGCCCGGAGCAAGGTGCGAAAACCGCCCAGCTCCCCCTCCGCGAGCCGGAGAGGGGCGGCTTTCCCTCCCCCCCTTTTTTTGGAGCCTCTACCCAGGTTTCTCCCCAGCAGCCAGACCCAGAAGCAGCAGCTGCCACCTCTTCATCTTCAGGGGGAGGCGGTAACCACCGCAGCGGCGGCCGCCCGCGGGAGGAGCGGGGGAAGGCGGTAAGGGACGGGACCACACAGGCGCGCACCCCCCGCCGCGGTCAGACAGCCGGTTCCCAGCGAGAGGGCAGGCAGGTCCCCCCGCACTAGCCCCGGCGGGGACGCCACGCCACGCCGCGCCGCCGGCCCGGCCCGGCCCGGCCCTCTCTCCGGCCGCTGGAGCGCGGCGACAGCGCTAACTCTTCCCCATCGCCGCCCCCGCAGGTAGCCGCCCGCCGGGCGGGCTGGAGGCGCCGGGGAGCGAGGCGGGCAGAGGGTGCCTGCGCTGCAGCCCCGCTCCCGCCGCCTCAGCGCCCGCGCGGGGCGCCCGCTCAGCCCTCGCCTCCCCCGGCCCACGCAACCAACCGCGCGCCGCCCCCGGCGCGCGCGCGCGCGCACACACACACACACACTCTCACACACACACACACACACACACACACAGAGAGGCACGCGCCGCTCAGCCGCGAGCGATATCTGCCGTCAGCCCGGGGCGGCGGCGGCCCCGTCCTCCCCCGCCGCAGCTGCCGGGCCGAAGGCGAACGAGTTGTGCGGGTGAGCGATAGGGAAAGAGAAACCCCGCCCACGCGGCCCGACCTAGCGGGACCAGCCTCCCTCCCCGTGCAGGCTCAGACACGGACGCTCAGGGGCACGCCGCTCCTCCCGCTGGGAGTTGTAGTTTCGCTGCCCAGCTTCCGCGAAGTGGCCCCGGCGGGAGGGACTACAAGTCCCAGAATGCCTTGCGAGTCGTCCCGGCGGGAGGGGGCGGAGCGAGCCCGACGGACAGCGCGGGAGCGCTGGCAGGGCCCGGGCTCGAGGCGAGGGCAGAGCGGGGAGGGGCGGGGCTGCCCCGTGCGAGCCCTGAGGTGACTTCGGTCGGCCCGGCTGTGGCCTGCGCCTCTCGCCCTCCGCAGGGCCCCGTTCCCCGAGGCAGCCTTGCCTTCCCCTGCCAACCTCCACCGCGGGCTGGGCACGGCCGTGGCCGATGTGTATGTCCGGGCTTGTATTTCAGTCAGGCCTGAGGGCCGGGGCCGCAACCCCTGATCCATCTAGCCGGGCGCTGCGCTGCCCCTCCGCGGCTCCCTGGTCACCCAGCACCGCCCAGCATAACCGGCAGTTACTGCTGTCCCAACTGCCCAAAATCCTCCGCTGCACCGGTGAGATGGGCCAACGGGCGGCTGTCCCTACTTCTGCTCATACATGCAAATGTTTCACTGCTTTAGCGGTGATGTCGGCCCGCTCCGTTACGGTGCTGGAAGAAACAGGCTTGTCCACCAAAGCTGAGGTGTTCGTACAGACCTTCACTCTGTCCCGACTTCATGAGGCTGATCCCAGAAAGGTACGAACCACGAAGGAAAAGCTTTTCCAGAAACACAATCCTGCACCGAACCCTTCTTGCACAGTAGCGCCTGGTGCGAAATGCCACTGGTGGCAGGGTGACCTGCAGAGAGCCCAGGGAGGGGGGCTACCCACAGCTAAGACAGAACCACTCTCAAAGTTGCTTCTTGTTGTTTCTGCCTAGTATGTTCTCCATGAACTGCTAAAGCAGGCGTGCACAGGGCTAACAAGAGTTTCACTTTGATGCATCTTTTACAAAGGTTTGCAACTTGCTAGCGGAGCTGTGTAACCTACAGAGGATGGACTAGTTTGGGACGTGCGGTAGGAATCAACCCTCAGTTCAAAAAACCCAAAAGCAGACTGATAAAATTTCTGGGAAAAGTTAAGATGTATTACAACGAGCCCACATCTGTCTTCAATGTTGTCCTAAGAGAGACACCAAAAAAACAGCATGAGCATGCAGCTGAGTTCTTGTACATAGGCAATGTGGTTTCTGTTTTCATAATTCCATTTCTAATTCTGGAATGGAATATTTATCCCTTTAATTTAATATGATAAGCTAATTCTTTATCCATAAACAGTGCGTGATAATAAAGGAACCATGGAACAGATTGACCAGCACTGGACACTTCCCCTTCCTTGGAGGAAATGAATTACTTTGGTAACCAAATTATTCAGAGTAGCCTGGTAGACATACTCTCTCCTGGTGAGTCTACAATCCATTTTATTGATACACAAGAATAATTTTGGAAATGTTAATGCCACATGGGCAAAATATGGAGGGGTGTCTCCCTTGCAAGGTGTAAAGGAGTAGTCCTTTGGCAAGTAGGCAGCAGGATGTAAAACCAGTTTCTGATATCATCTCTTACGCAAATGCATTGGCATCCTTTTTCCCACATGTAATAGATGCTGCTGCATTATTCCTTCCCATCTCCTCCTCCTCTTCTAGTGCCTGTTGTCAACAGTTTGCCTGCTATCTCATCACTTAGATATCACAGTATTTTTTATTCTTTGAAATGTTCTTTATAAACAGCTAATAACTTTTCTTTCTATCTTCATGAATACAGAGCATCAATATATGCCAGCAGAAGGCTGCTGACAGAAATTTTGTGGTTCACTGACAAGCATTTTTAGTCTTCATCAGGTTTTTATTAGCATATTGCTGGAGATCTGTCTTCAGTGCTTTGACAATATTAATGACTGTATGATGTCAAATGGCACTATTCTCTCCTGAGATTATGAAATATTTTAGACATTCGCGATTAGAGCAAACAGTTTATGTAAAAATGTCATTGTTGGCTTATCTTCACAGGTAGCAGTCAGGCTAATTTCAGAAACACTCTGCAGAAGCAAAACATTTGTAAACAATACCAGCACCTCGTTTAAGCTGCTGTCTGACTCCACAGTCTTTCCCTTGGGTTTTAAGACGTTATGGTTGGGAAGTGAGCTTTAGCCACATTAATTGAGAGAAATACATAAAGGAATTTGAGGAATGCCTGCAAAAATAATTCTAAAAGTCAAATTCAGAGAACAAACACACTTTTACTTTCAATCTACTTTGATTCCAACAGGATCATCCAGTGCCACACATTGTACTTTTCACATGATAGCCTGTTCTAGTCCCTAATCAGTACCAGTATTGCATTGGAATTGAGAGTATTTTGAAAACATTATGAACACAATATCAACACCTCATTTAAGTTGTTTTTAAAACAATTTGAAAACTACAAAAAAGACTTCATACAGCTAATATTTCACACAGTTCAACATTATTCTTGAAAGCATTTGTTTTCGTTTATTCACAACATTAATGAAAATTGGTTTGAGGCACTGAATAGATTAAATCTTAAACGCAGTGGGTAGAACAAATATTCTTTCTTCATAAAACTTTGTAGGATCATGGGTTAGAGTATGTACTCTTCTGATTTCTTATTTGTGACTCAGGCTGATCTCGTGCGATAGGTGAGTATGTTGCAGCAACATTACTTAGTTTAAAAAAAAAGACAGACTATCTTTTTGTTAGGAAAATGCTAATGAAAGAGCTGTTGCCACTGTAAGTTGCTATCTCTTACCCTGTCTGCAGTGTGGAGGTGTCATAAGGGCAAGTCTTAAAACAACAGGGAAGCTAATTTGCTGAGATGACATGTCACCTTACATATATAGAACATCTGTTACCATGCTTCATGGCAGAATCTGCTTGACTCTGCTGGAAGCATTATCAGACAAAGTATTTAAGTGATTAAATAAACACAAACTAGCAAACTGTAGCATTTTGGACATAAGATATCTGTACTCCACGCATCCTACCCTGCAAAACCAATTGCTTTTTACTTCCAACCAAAAAAGGGGGATGAAGTGACAGGTATTGAACTGAAAGATCTTCTGATATTCTTACAGGTGGAAAGAAAGCTAGGCATTGCTCTGGACACATTTTCTAGGCACATTTTCCAGGCACATTTTCCACATCTTTCACAATGAATTTTGAAAAATAAATTTAAAAAAATTTCAAACAAAGTAGTGATAATACTATTGTCATGCGAGACACTGAAAGTAGCGTTGCAGGTCCAGACTTGCTGAATACTACAGTACATCATACATGCCAGTTTACAATGTCAAGAGCACATAATGCTAAGAGTTTTCTACAATATACCTGTTTTCCTGACCAAGTATTTTTCTCCTTTTCCTCTGCTGTTTTTCAGAAGTAACCTCTCCCTGTACCACTGCTTGGACAGTGAGCCATCATTTTAGAGTCTTACCAATACCAACTATTCATTTTGTGAAAGTACTTAATTTCCTTGAAAAAGGTTTTGAGTAAACTAGAAATATTACATTTCATAAAAGTTGGCAGGAAGAGAGAGTGAGAATGCACATCAGAATCACTCTCTAAGGAATCAAAAAAATAAAGAGAGGTTTTCATTACAACAATGTGATCAACTTAAGCAGGTCCAAAAAGCTTTTAAGTGTCTCTTCAGTCTTGCTTTTGAAAGACCGAGACGACTAGTCATTTATTGTACAGCCTTCCAACAAAGTGTAACATATACTATTTCTCTGCAGTAGGTTGAGTTAAGCAGGCAAGAGGAGGTAAGAAAACTTTTTCATGGCAAGCTTTGAAGACGAGAATCGATTTTGTATTTACATCTATCCACTGCATGTTAAAACCATATCTCTTGATCAGGGTGGCTTTTTTCTGTTTTGAAGCATTAGAAACACAGTTGTTTATAATTTTAAAATCTGAAATGGCTTAATCATATAGAGTTTGGAATATTTTTATAGTTTTTCCACTTCTAACTTTGGCTTCTTACCATATAGCTTCATTGCTTTGGATGGAAATCAGAATCTATGGATATTTTAATTTATTCCAGCAGAATAAAACAAGAATGCTCCTTAAAAATGCAATCAAAATCCAGAAGTTTTCAGAATTGGCCATGCTTCCCTGATCAATGACTGCTTCCAAAGCTGAAGGGAGACTGCCTCAAAATCTTACAATTTAAACTGAAAAAATAAACACAAGCATTGTGCGAGGTCATCAGTGTGGTATTTTAACCCTATTTAACATTTCTTCTTGCTTTAATTTGAGTGAAGGAAATAAAAAAGTCTTTCATTCTGGGAAGCTGATACAGAACATAAGCCAACCAAAAGAAAGGGCCAGGAAAGTACAGTTACTTGAGGAAAAAAACCCAAATTTTCCAGTGTTATCAGTCTTGGAGCACATAAAATGTTCCCTCACTGGAGCCAGGAAATAATTTTCCTCAGTCTTACACCATGTATTAGTAGAGTGCACTGCTCAAACTGTGGAGTGAATTACAGTTTGTTTGATGTTTTGCTTCCTGGTGAAGAACTTTGTATTCATCATTGCTTGATGCAGAACAGCATCATTTAATCGGTCAGTACTATACAGAAATTTCTGTATATTTCAGTGAAGGTCAGGCATCCACATTACTGATTCTTGATTAACACAGTTCATACAGCTTTATCCTAATCCCAGTTCACCAAACCAGTACTTTTTCTTCAGTAAGCTTCCTCTTTAAAACCACTTTCCCCCCCCCCCCACAATATGTACAGGAAATGAACTTAGCAGTTCAGAGAAATAAACATATGATCATGGGTCATACCCATCTGTACTCTTCACAGCACACCTGCTTTCCGATTTCTAGGTTGCTGAACTCCTTACTCGTGTGCCAGGCCTCATTTTTTGTGTTCAGCACACTTAATATTAAAACAAGTGTCTGTGTGAGCAGTGGATGAAACGGAGCTGGATTTCCTTTCCCCAACACAACAACCTCGCTTTCCTCCATGGTCTGGATGACACTCCCCACCTGATGAGAATCACATGCTGTGGCTAACTGGGAGGCGCAGACACGCTGACTGGGGGCCAGCTGGCTGCCACCAAATGACCAAAAGTGAAGTGACATGAGATGGGTGAGTGACTGAGCAGAGCTAGCAGCTCACCAGCACCGAGGGAGGAAGGCCTCCCTCTCTCTCCCTTTCCTTGCTGCTAAACTAGCAGTGAAGGGTGGCAGTTGTCCTGTCCTCTCTACTCAGACCATTCCACCCTCTCCCTTGCAGTCTCTCCACTGCTCATCAGATATTTGGTACAAAAGTATCATCAGAAGTAGAAAACTATTCACTTCTTTTTTCATTGTGTTAATTTTCTGCCACTTTATCATGCTGAAATGACTCAGCAAAGGACATGACAAAACATCCAGGACTGGTACAAGGGAGGGGCAGGAACACATTGCCCAGGGAAAGGGAAGTGAAAGAGGAAAGAGTTTTCCTCTTTATAAATACATATTATATAAATTTTAACATATATAAAATAAAGGAGCAGAGAGTAGGACTGTAGGCAGCAGTTACATTGGTCTAGGCTGCCACTGGACTTCAGGCTCAACCAGATGTGCTCATGGAGGCATCCCATAGGTGCAAGAGCTGGCAAAAAGTGAGAGGAGACAACACGCAGCGTGAAGACAGAAAAGGAAGGGAGAGCAGGAACTTCGCCTCTGGTAGTGGTGGACTGTTAGATAAGCTCAAGCAATCTCATTATGACTTGCTCAGGATGGTAGTACATAATGACCAAGTCCTTTCCACAGCGTTGGCATTCATTTGTCTTTCTCCCATTGATTTTCAGTAAACTTTTAAGAATTTAATTATCCTTGAAATTTCTACTCTCTTTCCTATTCAGCCAAGCAAGTTCCAAAGTCTTCCTTTGGGGAGAGAAGGAAAGCCTGACTGGCACTTTGAACAACTGCCTAAGTCTGTTCCCATAGGAAACAAAACAAAAAAGAATAAAATACACACCTACAAATGGTCATGTAATTAAAGGGATGCTGTCAACTGCAATTATTTTAATTAACCAATTAAAACAGTAAAAATGTTTTGAGATAGAGTTCTTTAATATCTCCTGTGTAAAAGAATATCCCTTTTACAGGTGTTTCTTTTTTTTCCTCCTGTTTCCTACTTGGGGCTATAGAAGGGACTGGACTCCTGGTTGACAAAAGAATAACCGCAAATATGCTCCAGTTTATCTCATACACAACCTTTTTTCCCCCCTTCTGTGTATGTTTCCTGGCTGCCTCTTTCTTTCTCTTCTCCACTGCCTCAGCAAACAGCCGCTTACCGTACTGTGGGAAAGCAGGAACTTGTGCTCTGCAGTGGATTGCAAGAAAGTGATTCCATCCAGCTCATGCAGGAGCGTGACGCTCGTTTTGAGAAAAGCCTCTTTATAATTATAGGCGTGGGCTGTTTCACTGTTTTGGACTACACACTTGGAGCATTTACAGCAGAACCATCCATTGCTGTCAGTGGAACACATCCATGATGTGTGTTTATATGGATTAACACAAAATACATAATAGTTTTCTTGGAGGAATTAGGCAATTAGAGATTTCTGTAAATCCCAGAGGGGGGCTATCTGCATCATTAAATACTTAACTAGGCCATCTCAAAATGGAGCTAACTGCTTTTGAAAATCTCTGTAATGCTTCATTGTCACAATTCAGCATCACTAATGGGAAAGATTTAGTATTTTATCATTGCTTTTCCCTTGTTCCTTTCTTTTTTTCCCATACTCCTTTCCCTGCCTTCAACTTGTTTTTGTTTCTCTTCTAGACCTGCCCTCCCCCACTGCATATACTTTCTTTCTACAAACAGCAATGTCGGTCTTGGGTTTCATACCCACCCCTCTATCCCACCTTCCTACCATAAAACAATGAGCAAAAAGAATACGGGAGAACAGGTCATTTTACACCTCTCAGAGCTATTGTTTTCAGGACAATAAGCCATGACAGACTCAGGGGTGCAGCATTGCAAGGACTGAATTAATTTCAAATTTGGAAAGCTTCGGTTCCTTCCCTTCCCCCCCAGCAAATAGGATAAAAAAATTATTTCATTTACTTGATAATTTATACTCTGTAGAATCTGAATATTCAATGAGCTCGGTATACAAAGAACTAGATATGACTCATGAATCATATGGCTGACAACACTGCGGTACAGAAAGGAAGTCTGACAATCAACAGAAATGTGATACTGATTATACACAAGTGTGGTCAGAGGCATAAAACAAAAACATTTTTCTGCTATTTTTGTTCATTTATTGACTATAGTTATTATTCCCATATTTCGGTGAACACTTAAATCGATGGGCTTTGCTCTGCTCAGAAGCTTGTGCCCGACTAGGTATGTGTTTATGGCACCAGAGTTTTAGCAAGTACTTGTACTACTAGTTGATGCAACATCTTCTAGTGGAAATGTGATTTTCGCGTAATAAATGCGTATTTCATATTGCAGTCAATGTAATGGCTCCCTTTTAAGCGTTCTCAGAAGTTTGTCTTCTTCAAATATGCCCAAGTGGGCCTCATAGGACATACTTCTATTTTTTCCTGTAAGATTATTAGCCATTAATTATTTTTATTATTCAGAAAATTCAAGAACTTCTTATAAGAAAAGGTATGGGATTATTTGTATGGTTAAGAGGAGATTTTGGCCTAGATTCTGACAGTGACTTGTGAAGGCTTTACAACATACGCTTTTTACACCAAAATAGGAGAATGAGTTTATAAATCTGAATATTTGTAGAATTAGTTTATACTAATCTACTAGCATTCATACAAATGAATTCTGATGAGCAAATGGCAGTCTGCAGGATAATCACTTCTTAAACCAATAAAACTGTAACCAGCAAATCCAGGAAAACCATTCAAAATTCTAAAGAAAATTATTCATGCAATAAATAATATGCAAAGATTAGTCTTGGAGTCATTATGAATTGGTATGTTTTATTTGATTAAAAGCAGTGTAGGTATGGAATACTAGCAGGAATATAACAGAAAAAAATCTTAACTTCAGAAAGAAATGAGGTTGGGAGAACAATTTAAACTCAAACTTGATGTAAAGATAACGAAAGTGTTTACCAGTAACCAGAGTTCCTCCCAATGTGAAATCGACGTATTCATTTGTACCACAGGTGTGTGTAAGCAGACATTGGAGAAATCTTTTCACTTTGACTATAGCGAGGCGCACTCAGCCTGCCTTCCCTCCAGCTCAGAGCACGTGAAGTGGACCATCCTAATTCAGTTGCCTCTCAGCCACAGAGCCCCAAGTGACCAGTAACATCAGAAGGAAAGAGGGCAGGAGGGGAACATTTGTGTGAATATCTGAGCTTTAAGAGCTTCAGTTACTATTAAGTAGGCTCCCCTTTTAACTTTGAGATACAAACAAATATTTCCGTGTGGAAATTTACAAAGTGGGGTTACATGTAGAAGAACCAAGTCTCCAAATACCCATAGTGAGGAGTCTGAGTCCTTCATGCAAACAGCATCAGCCCTGGATGTCTCAGAGATCATGAATACTTGGTAAAGTTGACGGCTGAAGCTTCAGGTGGCTGCTCAGAGCTGAGGAGTAGGGGCAGAGGACATCAAGAGGGGAAAAGTCTGGTACTCACTGCCTGTGGGAGAAACTGCAGGTGGATTTTTAGGGACACCTTACTCAGAAAGAACATCTTGTAAGGGGAAATCATCTGTAAAAACTTGCATTTTTCCACTTCTGAAGATAACTGCAACTAGGAAGGATTCCTCCACAGAGAAATGCTAACAAAAAAAGCAAATTACTGGTGGCATGAAGGGGCAGCTTATGGAGATTAATGAGAACCCAATTTAACTTCCATTTTTTGTGATTCTCATCCAGGCCAGCTGGCGCAGACTAGCTTTTGGCATGTAGGTCAAAGCTAGGGCTTTCCTAGCGGACTAGCTTCATCATTTCTTCACACTCAGAGAAGCATATTTCAGTGCAAAATCCATCCCACACTTTTTTTATCTGCATACCACAGCCCTGTCTATTAAGCATTAGGTACAATGCTCAGCAACTGTCTGCTCTAACCACAATACCTCACCACAACATCTTGCTTAGAATAAGCCCAGCACACATCGGTAACCTTTGCATAGCCTACACCGCAAACACACCCCGCCAACTGTTATTTTGCTTGCTGCAGCTGCCACTGTACCTGCTCCTTGTGCAACAGCTCAAGAAATCATGACAGGATCTCAGGCCTCTCCTGAGCCTGCCTGGGCCAGGTAAGCTATCTCTAGATGTCATATCTCAACACCTTGCAGAAACTTCTAGACTTATATGAAATAGATTTTTTTTCTTTTTTTCCAAGGACCAATTTTTTTGCAATAACCAATACTTCATAACTTAGGAGGTTTTGCATCTTGGAGACTAGCATTCCCTGTGGTACCTTGTTACGGTCTGTATTTGGGACTAGCAGTAGATAATCAAGAATTCTTGGCCACAGGAAGCCACATGCGAGATGCCTGTCTCAGAGTTAGCACCTGCCATTCAGCACTAACTAGCATTTTGGGCACCCATGCATATTCAGGAGGCATCTGGTACAGATTAGCTTCAGCAAATCCAAGGTGGGTCTGTTTACAGTCAAGATCTTCAAAGCCATTCTCCACAGCCTGTATCCCCATATAATCTTCTTCACAACACTGAAAAATATTGTCAGCTCTTTTCCCAGTGTCGACTCCTCCATTGCAGGGAACAAAAGGCAGGATTCACATTCCCACAGGCTGTGTCTACACAGTTCTTAGAACTACACTAAGAGAAAAAATACCAGTCATTGTCAACTCTCCACTCTTCCAGAGTGGGTAGCTGGCACTCTCTCCCCCTCTGCAGAACCTTGGCTTCTGCAAAACTGGAGAACCTGTGTTTATTTCAGGCATTGCAGCTTTTTAATCTTGGATGAAGTGCCCATACCCAGCCAAGCTGCACACATGCAGTGTTGGGAGGGACTGTGCGTTCAGCTTGCTGACCACAGGACTGCCAGGATACAGGGGCTGCCAATTTCCCATGTTCTGGGACAATCCCTATGACCGGATGCATCTCACACCATCCCTGTATGAGGGGTTTGGTGAACCCTTCAATGTGTATTAGCCCCATAAGATTGTCTTTCAATCTATCTATTTCCATCTCAGCACTGCTGCTACCTCCAAGCAATCCTGAGCCCTGGGATGGTAGGCAAATGTGTGTTAGCAACAGCGTAGCCTCACAAGCACCAGCTGGGTCTGTAGCGCAAGAAAGGCACTACTTTAATGAATGTTCATTCCAACCAGTGCTCACAGGGCAGAATTTTTCTCTCCATACATGACCAAAAAAAAGCACTAATTTCCTTCCTTCCTCTGCACCTCCTCAAGAAGACAAAAGCAAGAGTTTCCTCTTTATACAAAAAGACCAAAAAAACCCAATCCTCCCACTTCCTTTTCCCACCTCCTTCCAAAGTCATGAAAAGCACTAGTTTATCTCTCCTCTCCACCAAAGCATACAACTCTCCGTCTTCTTAACACCTCATAAGCTTAACTCCTCTCCTGCCTCTGAGAAGTTGGCAGGCTGGGGAATGCTCTTTGCAAAGGTCAGTGGTCAGACCTGTGCCATGAAAGGCTCACACAAGAACAAAACCCAAGCTCTCTCAGGCAGATTGACAGTATCTCACTGCTTTGCTGCCTGCCCCATATCCTCTCCAGACAGAGGCAGCCCACATTCCCTACCATGCCTCTCTAGGAGGCCAGCTGTGGAGCTGAGATGAGGAAAGGAAATCCTTGCCTTCCAAGGCCTTACTCAAAACAGATGGCAAGCAGAAAACTTTAAATAAAACATGTTGTAAAATACATGTAGATCTGTATGTGAAAATATTTCTCATAAGTAGAAGAGTTCACCATAATTAACCCCTCGAATTAAATAAAACCAAGTGCTTACATGTTAAGGCTTCATCTAGTGTTGCTCTGCAGACCACTTCAGTGGAGAAACACTGGATTTGGCCGCCATGAATAAGGGATGCTCAGGCTGGAAGTCGCTTGGGCTAGTTCTGTTGCTTGATGGGCTGACAGGGTATGTGGCTCCACCTTGGATGAGGTTTTAACAGGGGTGAAAGCCTGAACAGCTTTTGAAGAACCTGTCATTCCAGTAATAAAGCACTCTGACCCTGCTAGTGGGTGAGATGCTGGTGCATCTCCCATCTCCATCAAGACTCATCACCTCCTTAATAGCACTTGTCTGTCACAGCTTGGCAGCCTGCAACAGATCAAGAACTTTGTACTGCTGCATGCAGGCATCTTGCCCGCATCTTCCTCAGTTTCAGTAAAGAAAGTGAAAGAGAACAGGGTGATTCAGGGATTTCCCATGGCTCTATCACCAAGCACAGGAAACAGGTTTTTGCAGCGATGGAAGGGTGCAATAACCAATGGTCTTTTGAATCCCCGGTGTGGCTCAGAGCTTTTCATATTGCAGCATGGTCAGGGAGGAGAGAAGAAGGGAGATCTTCAGTTCTATATTTCTTTGAAAAATGGCACCTGCCTGGAACATGCTGTTTGCAGTATTGGGAGATACTGTGAAAGCAGAGGCTTCTCTTCCAAGTGGGAACAGACCACATAGATCCTGGAGTCCAGCAAGTGCCTGACAGATATCCTCAGCAGCTGTCAGGTTGAACATTTAGCTGAAATGCACCTAAGATGCTTGCATGTGCGTATGGAGTACAATTCACATGGCACATGGATCAAATGAAACTTTGGGAGAGGAATCAACATGAAACAGGTGGAAACAGGAGTGCTGGCCCAAAACTGTGTTGTTTGAATAAAATCTTTGATCATGAAATGCTTTGTATCTGTTGAGTGGTTGAGAACTGAAACAGAGTTGAACATGCTCCATCTTATATGAATAGCAGCCAAATGTATGGGCAGTGCAGAAGCGTGCCCTCTATAGATGCTCAAATTTCTCCCGTCTGGAGTGAGAGGACACAGGTACTACATAGCTTGAAGACAGAAATACAGCTGGCAAGGAAGTAATTCTCTTGTGCTAGGTGAGGATTCGAACCAAGTTTTTGTTACAACAGAATGTTTTGAAGAAAAGGAAATTTTCAGAAGATTGAGTTTTCAAGAGAGAAAGGAATTCACTGGAGTGACAAAGGATGTTGTCCAGATCTTGCAAAATTCAATTAAAAAAAAATCAAAGAGAAATTTTGTGATTTCTAAAAATCATTAAAATAAGAATACTTTTTTTGAAAATACTCTCTTTGAAAAGAGAGAATACTCTCTTTTCAATATTGAATTAGAATGGGAATAATAATTTTTAATAGTTAAGGCTTTTGAATTTTGAATATTAACACAATCTTTTGCACTTTAATTAAATGTATAATTTTGTAAGTAAAAAGCAAAGTTCCTCGCACCCCTAGGAATGCCACTTGATTGCACTGTAGGATTCTTTATGTAATAAACTCTCTGAAATTCATTGTATCAGGGGAACTACTACATTGTCGTTCTAACATTTGGGAAAGCAGAATGAATTGTATTGATCAACAATGATCTCCTTAAAATCTTAGAAAGCTTAGCTCACTAGAGGAACACTGAGAAATTGTGCTTGTGGCTGCCACTGTCTTGGAAGGCTTGCTGGATCCAGTGGTGGAGGTGATGTACTGCCTGGAACAAAGACAAATTACATTACAACATACATCACAGGTGGCCATCATCTGCATAGCCAAGTGCCACTTTTATACCTCCAAAAGTATTTACGGTCAGATCATGTTGTCATGTCTCTGTCCACCCAGGACAATACATGCCACAACCCTGGCATTTATAAAGTTCAGAATTAATATTTTATTTTCTGTCAAAGACAAAACTAGGAAGACTCTCTTCAGTTGTTACTTCTTTCTTGCCCCTCTGCTTCATATCAGACAGGAGTACTCTTTTGTAGCAGTTCAAGGGATCACCATTCTTTACCTGAAGAAGGAGGGAGGGAGGGAGGGAAGGAGGGAGGTTGTTGCTTGCTTGCTTGCTTGCTTGCTTTCCTCCACAACTGCAAGTTCCTCTAGCCTCTTGCTGAGCTGACAGCATTTTAAATGTCAGCCGTGAATCAGAAACCCTAGGCTGGTTGGTAGTATCTGTGCCTCCTTGTTTTACCAGGTATGTTCAGCTGACCTTCCACGTCCTCCAGGGGTTCATATGCCCCATAACAGGGCAAACCATCCATGTTTGCCCACTAGGACATCAGATTTAATAAAATCTGCCTGATATACATACGTCCAACATAAGTGCACATGTACAAACTCCACCCCCTCCATGCACAGACAGACAGAGCAATGCCCCCATCTGACCTTCCAACTAGCCAGCCTTCCATGCAGCTGATAAAATGCCGTTGCGAGCTACCTCCTGACCCAAGGGGTTATTGTAAGATCAGGGCCATAGTTTAAACCAGATATCAAAGAGTTGTAAATCCTGACATAAAAAAGAATAATCATACTTTCAGCTCAGTGAATGTGGCAAAGCATTCTGAAATGCAGTATTCCTGTTTCTTTCTCTGGGCCCTCATTTTATCCACTTCGTAGCTGTATTAGTGTTAACCTTGTGAGCAAAGCAGAGAGGCTTAGAAAAGAAACTCTGCAAAGGGTCAAGAAAATACACAGCATTTTTCTAGAGAACAAAAAGCACCGTCCAATAAACACAGAAGGAGATGAGATGTCAGCGGTTAATTTTAAGCTTTATTTCTGCTCTAAAACCAAAGACCTCTTTATAGCCTAATAGAATTATAGACTCGAGTCTACCATTAATAGCGTGCATGGCGCCGGTGTAATAAAAAATGGAAATTCATTGTCCAAGAATGATTTATGAAGTTCAGTAATTCATGTCAGAGTTTCCACAACATTGTGCTTCTCAAAAAATCTCAAGTGCAACTAACTAACAGTGCTCAGTTAGACATTGATCCTTTAATGCATATGTGCACTTTACTGATTTTATTTTGGCAATGTTACAAGCATGGAAGCGGGAGAGAGAGAGAACATGTGCAGTAAAATATTCAGCAACATTTCTAATCTGCTTTGTACATGGTATCTTTGTGATACTCATTTCATCTTTCCACCCTCCAGGACAAATATATATACTATGGAACATGTAAACTTCTGAAAAAATGCACCTTTTTTAATACTGAGTTCAGCAGAATATGTAGTAAATAGATGTGAAGAAGCAAAGATCAGATTTAAGGATCATTTTAGCAATAGGCTTTATTTCAGATCTATAACCATGAATAAAAATAATGCATAGAAAGTATTAATTAGCCCATTTTCGACCTTTTGTGTCTCTGTAGTGCTACACCAAGTGAGCTTACTCACTTTTTTTTTAACCATGTACATTTACTTTTAATGGTTCAGCTCTTCTTCAGTCATCAATAGGGAGCCTTGTTACCATGGTGACAGACAGATGGATTAATGTACTGTTTAGAGAGATACAGTAGTGCCAAATTTTGATATATACAGTAAGCACTAATGTACTGCATACACAAGAGGGCATGCATGCAGAAAATCTCAGGGACAGTCTTCCATATGCACAGAGAATGCCTTGACACAAAATTCCCATTATCTTCTGACAGAAAGTGGCCATCTATCTCCCACTTTATGCCCTTCAAAAATACCCTGTCCATGTTGGAGTCACGGACAGTTGCTCTAGAAACTTAAAATGAATGTCTGATGAGGCCTGTTGGTAAGGGCTGCTGTCAACACCTAACATGTCAGCTACATTTACTAGGCCATGAAGATACCAGTCATCTTAGAATGATTATCTATAATCCACTTCTTGAAATGCAGTCTGACACCTTCAGATGAGACCTTTACATTTGCCTGTTTACTTTATTAATTGCAAGTCTCACTAACAAGAAAGAAATGCGAGTATACAAAAATCATTGAATTTTTACAGAGCACAGACAGATTGCATGTCGAGTCATTCTTAAAACTTTCACACTTCCTTCTCTTTCAAACCTTAATGACCTGCACCTTCCTTGCCCGTCTCACTCCCTTCTCTAGAGCTGCTAATGAGCTTTCCTATTTTCAAAGTATTAGCTTAATGGTTTATGTTTTGCAAAAATCCTCAGCTGGAGATGAAATTAATACAGAAAGAAAATGTTGACAGTTACGCTATGAATCCCTGTCATTTAGACTGTGAATCCCCCGTGCTCGTAGAACTAAGAGATTATGCTAGTTGAATAGTTTTATTTTATTTTACTTTATTCTCCATGCAACATTTGACTCATTCTATCATTGCCGAACATCTTCACTGCAGAAACCTATGATAAGATGCTAAACTGACTGAAAAGTCAGGTATTTTTAAAAGACAGTTTGACCTGCCAACTGAAATTCTGGCACAAACTTGGTGCTCTTAGAAATATTCTAGCTGTGAAATCAGAAGTACTTTATCCAGATCACACTATTAATTTATGTTACAAGAATAATTTAATTAGAAATGTTTTCCATCCATCTACACAAAGTGATAATTATCATTCATCAGGAGCCTAATATTCAGCTCTCCTTCCAAGCCTTTTTTAATTGTAATATTAAACTACAGCAATTAAGCTTTGTGAATGACCGCGAAAAGGGCCTTTGGATATAATTGCACTGAAGCCGATTAGGAAAAGTATACATTTGGTATTCATGCCAATTAATTTTATGGTTGGATTTCTCAGCAGGTGATGTACTACTATACTTGAGTCAAGTTTATACTGGCCACCTCCCCACAATAAATGAAACGCTAGTCCAATTCCCTTCCCTCTGCCAGGTGCTCCGCAGCACACACCACTGCCGAGGGCCCTCGAACGGGTGTTGTTGGCCACACGAGGACAGCCAGTGGCATGGGGCGGGCACAGCAGCCCTCCCACAGGCCCATGCAATGCAGCAGCCTCTGAACATGGTATCTGAGGGGCTTCTGCTGCCCAGTGGTGGCCCATGCCAGCAGCAGGTCCCTCCTGCCCTGCAGCCACCGTGGCATGGGGTGTTACATCAGAGCCAGGTGCAAGTGAGCCAAGCTTGAAGTTACCCTTGCCCACCAACTAGTTTGTGGGGGAGTCTACCCAGACGTCCAGGTCTCGATGTAACCTCCTCCCCAAAGCAGGCTCAGCTGTGAGCTCAGAGCAGCTCACTCAGGGCTTTATCCTCGTCAAATCTTCCTTGAAAGGAAACTGCACAAAGCAGTCTGATCTGAGCCTGACCATTCTCATGGGGACCCGTTTGAGATACCAACAAAGTCATCTCCCGGAGCCCACAGCAGGAAACACACAGGATGGACAACTCTACGTATTGGACTGTCACCATGAGGCCTCCTCTGTCCTGCCAGCCATAATTTTGGAAGTTTCCAATTCTGGCTGCGTGGGCCAGGAGCAGATTTCTTCTGTAGAGAATCCTGCTTCCAGGCTGTCACCAGGCGGACCTGGTCAGCTGGCCGATCACCACCACTGCTACCTCAGGTTGCAGCATCCAGGCAAAGTGGCTGAACTTCAAGTACCAGGCCATGCTCTAATGACAATGTGGAAATAATAATTAATTTTTGCTGTTTATTTTTTGAATTCAGAAGTACATTTTTTTCCGAACCATGTTAAAGGTTTTTCTAATATGGTACAGCAAAGTAACTATTAAAAGTTGATAGAGTACTATTCTATAATGAAATACATACTGAGACCATTAAAGACATGGTATCCACTAAAATTAAGAAAGAGCTCGTAAACATATTTGCTAGCTCTCTAAAGACAGTGGCAATACCACAGGAATTGGGAAGGGATCTATGATTTGCCTCTCTAGTTAATGTGGGCAAAGCCAAAGAGATATGGGCATATTTTACTTGCCAAGAGAGAATATTGTAAACACTGATCAGGTAATAAAACATGTAATTTAGTAAAGGATAAGAATAGAAAACAAGTAGATGCACGGACATCCAAGAAAACCCTCCGTAAGTGTTCTCATCTCTGCAGCCCCATGTAAATGCCGTCCAAGGCATATGACAGCCTTGATATGTATTATCAACCGCTCTGAAATTTGTAGTGCGCCTCTGACCAGCCATAATGTCATCATTCATGAGTGCTAATTTGGGATTTATAACTGAAACTCTGGCCATACTGCCAATGGGACTTTTGCCATTTACTGAAATGCAGCCAGGCCCTGGCCATAAAAAGCAATGCCGCTGTGGTGTCAGTGCAGTATGCGGGCACACTCGGTCTTGTCTGACATGCCCTGCTGAAAATGTAAAAGTTAAATTAAAAAAGAAGCGTTTCATATTCTGCAGAAGTAAGCTGCAGCTTAGAAAAGCAGCTCTTGGGCTGGAGATCCGGCCTCTTGGCTCCTGCTTTTGATGGAGAACTACAGCAGAACTTTGTGCAAACTGATAAATTTCCTCATCTTCTCCAAATGGAAAAATACCCTTCCCATAAATGTGTGAAGCTAGCTCAACCAATATTTTTAAAGTGTCTTTGATTCTCCGATGCAAGGCTCTTATAATTGTTCTTACATTTGACAAATGAGCACTGACTTTGTCAGTATTTCTGTGGTTAAAGTCTATAAATCATTATTCAGTGACCAGATTTTTGCTGCGATATGAGACAAGAGACCTGAGGACTTACTCTCAACATGGAATTTCAGCCACCAGATTTTTAAGAGATGCACAACAGTAACCAGCTTACTACAAAACCAGAGGTTTCTGCAGAAACTCAATCATAGCTGCAGAATGCTTTCATTTCTTGTCCAATCGACCAGAAAATTGTTTGGAAATACGTAACTAGTTTCTTCATGCCCCTGCCTGTATACAGCGCTGCGGCTGCACGGTGCTTTCAGGAATATCAAAGCTTCCATAAATACAGAAAACGACCCCAGCAAGTCAGGCAGAGAGCAAAGCTCAGCTCTCCTGAGGGCCGGAGAGTAGCTCAACTGCTGCATTTTCTCTCTTTCCAAAACCAGTGTTTGGCTCTTTCCCAAATTCTTTTACGTAATCCAGTTCTGTTACTGAACATGTTAGTTTAACCAGTATTCAAATCAACCTCCTCTATGTTTTGAATTGGATTTTCAAACTCCAACCAGGATTCTGTGCCTCAGCTGCCAACTTTTTTTGCAGTGGCACTCAAGACTATTTTGGATATATAAAATCAGACAGTTAGATAATTCAGTGAATATATATCAAATTACTGCATTTATTATGTCCCAGTCAGCTTAAAAACTAGCTGCTTCTCCTCTGAAGACCTAAATTGCAAGCTTGGTCCCCAAGTGAAACTCACCTTCAGTGGAGATGGCCAGGTATCGCTGTGCAGTCCTGCACAGAAGAAGAAGGGGAGCAAGAGAAACACAGGCCAGCACTGAAATATTTCGCAGCATTATGTTAAGAAGGTTGCACACTGTGCTTTCATTTCTTGATAGAGCTGCTTATTGGCAGGAATATCATGCATTTGCAAAGATTATAAAAATCTCTTAGGGAATATATTTATGCAAACTTGTTTCTTTTGTATTTTCCTTTAATTTCTTTTCTTCCTTGTGCTCTTGCTTATTCTCTTTCCACACTTCTCCCTCACCAACACTGTCCAATTTTTTGAACTTCCACGAGAGAGGCACCGTGTTACCAGTTTTTCATTAAAACCCAGGGGTCGATGGAAAAATCCTAACCATAACTTCAGAATCACAGGTGGAGATTTACACATACTTTGAAGCTGAAAACTTTGGTTGCCTCTCACTGTCTGCTTTTGGCTCACAAATTTTTTGTAATAAAACAGGAAGACCACAGAAGGAAGCCCACCACCCACAGTTGCTTCTCTGTGAAACTCAGGGCATCCTGGCTATTGCAAATCTCAGCAGAAAGTAAACATGCGCACAGTGCCTGAACCCGGTCATGCCATTACTGTCTCTTTGTCCAAATTCAAAGCTACGAGAGCTCAGACCTGTGGTCAAATTAAACAAGTAATGTATTTTTCAACTCTGCTATCTCCTATATAACCTACTTACTTGCATATACATTTTCATGCCCTCATTTTATGAAGATTTGGATATTTAATACCAGAATCATTAAAAACTGTCTTTCAAACAAAAATGTGTCCGCTTTTAGAAAAACATAACTGAATTTTAGAAAAAGGTAACTGGTGAATTCTGAGTAGCCACATGTAGATGAGTACGTTTGCATGTGTATCGTAACAGTGACAGAGGAGGAATAATGACAGAAAATGCAAGGCTCTTGGGTGAGGTATACATAAAAGGAGAGAAAGCATTATATTATATTCAATTATATAACAAGAAGAGATTAATATCGTAACCTAAATAGACGCAATTCTGCTAAACATCTCTTCTTTGTTTTTTTAAAGCAGGACAATTTATTTTACAACACTAAGAAGTTATTCAGTAAGACAGAGAAGATTTCATGGGGTTTATGTCCTACTTTAAGTCTCTGTGAATGATTAATAGAGACAGATCTTACCTGACTCTCTTAAAGACTGATTCTTGGCATTGTTCAAACCAGGATTAAATAACATCATTATACCTTTTCTCTTCTCTTTCTTCCTAGTTCTGGAGAAGATTTGAAAGAAAGTGATGTCTTGATAGAAAAACTATCCTGAGAAAAAAATCTAGGATTTTGTCATCAAAGACACAAGAAATAGGTTATTATTTCTCACGGTTTAAGGTTTCTTCTAGCAGATGCAATGGTGATTTTGACACAATTTACAATCAAAATGACACGCATGCTGCTGTTTTAGTTTTATGCATGTTAACTCTTAAATACTTTATATAATCACCTACACTTCAGCCTGAAGATAAAATAAAAAGAAATTTCCTCTTTTAATATCATCACTGTACAGTTTTTCTAAGACCACCTTTTCTAAGCTTTTCCAGGAGGTTTTATTATTATTTATGGCAAAGTCTAACGCTATTCCAAAACACACACAGGATTTTGGGGTGCTTTTTCCAAAGGAGGGATGAAGACTCAAGTCGTTTAGGTGCTGTCCAGATTAGAAAAATGGAGTTAGTGATGATGGGTCAGCTATACAGCAGAGATAATGCCTTCTTGTGTAGTAACTGCTTCTTAACTTCGTAAAATTTTAACTGACACAGTAGATGGACTATTAGGAAGCAGCTTTGCATTGGTTTTCAGAAGTACCGTGAACAGGAAGTTTCCCAAAATACTAAATTTTTGCCTAGCAACCCAAGCCCCTATAATTAGACCCTTAGATACAGACTATAAATGATGATGAAAAGATACAAAGAAGGAAGCTGGGGAAGAAACACTTGTTTTGGATTTATTTACATTCTTTGCTTGCCGTTAAAGTACTGACTGTTATAAATAAAAATGTGCTTTACCTGCCCGTACTGAATCCTGGTAAGTTAGTATACCGTTTGATAAAGGAACACATTCAATAGAGCGATAGGTAACTGTACAGCAATTTATATGCATCAGCAACACCAACTGAGAATTACTGTGGCACAGACATGAAAGAAAACAGAAATGTATGGTTCTTGTAGTGTTACTTTATGATTCCATTCAGACAGAATTTAGATGTATATGAAGAACTATTTACACAATTTGGGAGAATGAGAATTTTGAATGAAAAGATGTACTTTAGAGCAACACCATTCGTCAAGATATAGCTTAGTAAAATTAATGGGAATAAGAATTTGTCCCAGTTTTATTTAGTGAAGTCCATGATGTTATCTGTCCCACAGACTTAAGCAAAAAAACCCTTGTGATCCCGCTACAAAAGACTTGATTTAAAAGAGGCTTTGCCAACTTTTGCCAATTTTCCCTCTGCGCGATTTGGGCTCTCGGGGACACTGAACGCGCCCCCAAGGACAGGCGGTTACTGAAGGGGCGGCTGGCAGCGGCACACGAAGGCAACAGCGGCCGACGAAAAGCCTCCAGTGCCCGAGGACGTGCTTTACCGGGGCACGGCCGGCCTCAGGCCACCGCGGTACCGGCTGCCGCCGGCGCTGACCCCCGAAGTTACCGGCCGGGCTCACAGGTGAGCCGCAGTTGCCTCAGTCACCGCTAAGCCACTTCTCGGTAAGAGCGCCCCAGCTCCCCCGCCGCACGCCCGTTCTCCCGGTCTCGCTGGGGGGCGACAGCGGCCGGCCAGCCCCCTCGGGGTGGCGGGTTCCCCCCCACCCGACTGGGCGGCCGAGGAGGAGGAGGAGGAGAAGGAGGAGGAAGGGCGGCTGCGTGTGCCGGCCCAGCTCCGTTTCCTTCCGGGTTGCGGCTCGCAGCCGCCTCCTCGTCCCCCCGCGCCCTGGGCCATGGGGGCGGCTGCTGGCGGGGACGCCCAGGAGCGGGCAGTGGCGGCTCCGCTGGACCCCGGGCGCGGGCTGCCCCTTCCCCGGGGGGCCGGGAGCCCTGCGGCGTCCCAGGACAAGCTCTTCTTAATCAAAGGTGCAGAAAGCCCTCCTCTCCTCCCCTCCTTTGCCTGCACGGGTCAGGGACGGGCAGCAGCGGGTGCGGGAGCCCCGTGGCCGCCCCCGGCCGTGCCGCTTGCCCCGGCCAGCCGTGCCGCAGGGACGGCGGAGGCGGCGGCCGGGAGGAAGGCATTTCCGTGGCCCCCTTCCCGTAACCCGAGGTGTTGCCCTACTCTCCCGTCCCCGGGGAGGAGCCGAGGCCTTTGGGGATGGCCGTGGCCAAGGCTTCTGGATGCAGTGAGGAAGCCCCTACAACGCCGCCCGCCTTTTCCCTCCCCTTCAGTGGTGGCGGCGCCTGTCGCCCCTCAGCCACCCGCCCCCGGCACGGGGACATGACGGGGCTACAAGGCACGGCGGGGGTCCGCCCTGGCGCTGCTGGGCGGGATCCGGTGAGCCGGCTCCGGGAAGGGGGCGGCAGCCACTGCGGGGAGCCGCCTCCCTCCCTCGCCGCGCAGAGCAGCGGGGCGCAAAGGCCGCCCGAGCCGGGGGGCGGAAACCGCAGCAGGGTCGAGGGAGTTCGGCCCTGCGGGGGTGCGAGCGGCGGCGGACGGGGATATCCGCCCAGCCCTGCTGGGACGCCCTGAGCGGGTAGGAGCCGTTAGGAAAGAGGCGGCTCGTAGGGGTTACAGGTAGCGCCGCGGGTGCCTTAACGCAAAGTTCCCGTAACCAAACGAGCAGGTCTCCCGGGCTGGGTCCCAGCCGGGGGAGCCGAGGCGAGGGTGGAGCCCGGCCTCGCGGCAGAGCCAGAGTCTCCGCAGTCACACGCACCTGCGGTCACGGCCCGCCCAACGGGCCGCCGGGCGCCCCGGCCGCTCCCTGTGACTGCTCGGGCTCCCCGCGCCCCCTGGCGGAGCGGAGGCCGCAGCTCCTCCCGCTCTCCCGCCCCGGCGGCCCCCTCCCAGCGCCGCGCCGGCCGCCGGGAGAGTCCGGGGGCGGGGGGGAAGGCAGAGCGCGGCCGGGCGGAGGTACCCCCCTGCGGACACGCGGGAGTCGTGTCTCTGTGAGCACCTTTCCCTGTTGCCGCACACTTTGCCTACCCCTTGCAGTGCTTTCCTGCCCTCCCAAGGAGGCCAAGCTTGCGGTGTCGAGCTCCTCCTCTTTGAGGAGAAGTTAATTTAAGACCAATTACTATTCCTGAAATCAGGGAAATGTTGGTTAGTAGACCTTGAAATGTAAAATGCAGTGGACATGCAAAGTTTGGACAGTGTGTGAGGTCTTCCTGCTCCCAGGCAGAAGAGGTACTTTATAGATTTCATTGACACGAGTACAGCAAACTTCTCCATCACAATAATAATTCATTTTTAAAAAGTGAAACCTAACATAAACATGTTTTGTGTCTTACTTCCTATTCAGGCCAGTTTTTGAATTACCTAACTGGTATTAGGAAGGGGAAAACAGGCTGGGTATCAACAGTTGCAAAGGAAGAACTTGTAACCCTCTGAAATTTTTTAATTTTAATACGAATCAGATGGTTTTGCACAGCACACTCAGTCTTTGTAACAAGCCTTTTTCTTAAAAGTGGGCAGGTGTGGCTATGTGTGCCTTTGATGCAAGGACTAGAAGGCATCAAGGCACCCCAAGTGACTTTGGAAACTCTCTGAAAGAACTGAAAAGTGAGGAATGCTTTCTGTCTTGGGAAAGCTTCCTGCTAGTGCCTTTTTTTTTTTTTTTTAATAGAGCATTAGAACATAAACTGAAGAAAGCTGAAGAATAAGTGTTGCTTATGGAATGGTCTTCAGAGGTACTGGTAGATTTTCAGCTGACCGTTTGAAATAACAAGTGATACAACAAAAATAATTACATCTTCCTTTTGGGGAAGGGTGAGGCATAGCCATAGAACAAGACGATTTTAGTAGCCTGGCTCTGGAGTGAAAGAGAAATTTTGAAGTACTATGGAACCCATCCTGGGATTTGAATGATTTTTTGTGTGTGTGTGGCTTGAAAATACATACACTTGCCATTAATGTTCAAAATGCTCTATTTCAAAATAGAAGCATTTCTTGCTTTCTTGCCATATTGAGTTAATGTGAATAGTGTAGACAGCTGTGCCTTTCCCTTCAGCGTGTGCTGACAGATTTTCATTTTTCAGGTTTTATTTTCAAAACAGGTTTGGTTTTGTGGTTTGGTTTTTTTTCCTCCCCTTAAGAAACAAAATCTTAATTTTCATTTCTTAAACTTTTCTTGGCAGGTGGAATTTTTCTAGGTACCGTTGCTACAGCAGGAATGATAGCAGGTTTTGGCACCACACTTGCCATGACAAAAAAGAAGAACCCAGACTGGTTCAGTAAGGTTTGTTCCTTTTAAACTATTTTCCAATTGTGATACACAGGAAATAAGAATGCATCAAATGCTTTACAGAAATATTGATATATGTGGAGTTTGGCTGTACAAAGTTGATGGTAAGAACCCTAGACTTAATTGAAGTCAATAGGGGTAGGATTAATTTAAAAATCAATTCAGAGTTGGCACTGCTAAATACTTTAGTACTTGCGATTAGTTGAAATACATAAAGCTTACACAGTTTCGCTATATAGTGGAATAGAATTGATGGTCTGTTTTGATTCTGTGATGTGAACACACTTCAGTCATGAGCCTGTATCACCTCAGTGATCCAGTTCAGCATGTGGTCCCATAGTGCTACAGTGAATTGGGAAGTGAGGGACCTGCAGCGAGGATGGGAATGAGGAGGTAGAAAGCCTGTAAGCTGTGGAATATGTAAGTGGAATAATTTAGTCAAAATTTAAGTTCTCCACTCCCTTCCCACCATGTAAGGGGATTGATGAGAGTGAGTAGTGACTTGGTACTATAAGATCTGATGGACAAAAATAATCTGATCTTGTGCAATTACTAACAGGGTCCACCTGGGCATTCTGAAGAAAAAAAATTGCAAAGCAAAGCCAACAATTATACCATGTTGGTATATTAATCTGAAATATAGCATATTTAATTGAAGAACACTTTTTTCCTCACTAATGCTTTGTTACTGGTGAAAATGTCAAAAATGGGCCCTTAAAATTGATCAGTCTAGTCTCCACCGAGCCCTTAAAATACAACATACATTACAGATCAGAGAACTGATTGGTTGTGTTTATTTTTAAAATGTTAATTCAATAACAATGCATATCAAGAGAAAAAAAATGCTTCCATTGCACTTTCTATCAGAGCCTTTGTATCTGATCACTCACAATCTCCTTTTGTGGTCAAAGAGCATGAGATCTTTCCTTTGCCATCCTGTTTTCCTCTGTAGGCTGCTGTGGCATAACTCATCCATTGCCTTTTCAGCAACAATAAACACGGCTCTATTTTTTGAAATAGTCAAAATAGAAAACTCCATGAGAAGTTATTTCACAAGCTATAGAAATATATATATAAGGAAGTTTTCTCTCTTTTTTTTAACATCTTTTTTTTAAAAAAACTTCCTTTTTCCTGAGCATTGCATTTTTTCCAGCTCGCGCATATTCTTGGCTGTCTGAGCTGTCCTGTTATCAGTGTGAAATTTAGCAAGTGACATTATGTTGACATTCAAGAATATATATGCTGGAAATGGCACCAAGCGATACATACCGTTTCGATTTTTGCTGAAAACCTGTATCAGCTACTATCTGTGCAAATGAATTACAACAGTTTGCTAGCAAAAAATCTGTGATTCCTGGGCCCCTCAACTTAAATATTGCAAAGTGTAGAAAGATGCTTTTTTGTCAAGGTACTTGTAGGTGCGCAATTTCAAAAGCGAAGGCTAGACTTTGAGAATGACTTAACTGTCTATAGAGGCTCTCTGAGGTACCAATGAGGTAAACAGTTTTGCAGTAGCGTTCTTACTTAAATTTATAGTTTGTTACTGCAAGTCATTTTTAGTAACACATCATGTATAATAACAAAAGCGTAACTATGAATAACTACAGATGATTGCATCCTTCTTAGAAGTTCAATGCCTAAATGTTGTTTTTACCCATGTCAAGGTGAGGCCATAGCTTGACAGGTACTTTAAGCAAACATCAGCCAGCATTGCTGTTGAAAGAAGTAATCCTACCAGCCCTTAGTTTCTGGCAATTCATTCCTGCCCCTGGTAAAGGCACCAATACTTGTGGTACTGCGTTGGTGAGATGGTGCTGGTTAATTCTATGGTTTTTTTATTTCCTGCATTAGCTTTAGTCCAGATCAGTCTTCTGATCCCCTTCACTGCATGACTGTAGTGACTGTGCTGGCACAAGCTTGGGGGAAGGTCCAAAGGAATGGGAATTGATGCCTAACATTGGGAAGAAATGCGAGACCTGTTCTTTCAGCACCTTTGCTGGCTTGTGCCAGTTTTTGTGTCATTAAAATGGCGACATGCAAGTCAGGTAGAAGCAGGAAGCAAACATAGTGCAGCCTGGGACAGATTTAAATAGTTTCAGGGAAGGAAAAAATAGCAATTTAGAGGGGAAGCTGTAGCATCACAGCATCATGGCTTCATGACTGCATTCAGACTTCCAGGAAGCAACATTATGAGACCCTACTCAGGGTCAGCATCAGCATTACTGGCAAGAGGTAAAGCTGAAATTGCACCTACTGTACCTCCTTCATGGTAGTGAAGTAAAGTAAATGTAAGCATTTGTAGGACTGGTGCCCAAATTGACTCAAAACTGAGATTACATAATCCTGTTTAGTGATGAACCACTGCAGAGACTTTCAGTTAAGAAATGATTGGGGAGGGGTGTTAAAATTAAATGCTCAGATGCAGCAGCCTCCTTGTGATAAGTGTCCAGTTTTACCAGCGTTTATCCAGGTGTTTAATTTTACAATGGGATAGATCATACAAAACAGTAAACACGCTGAATACAATCGACCAAAACAGTTGAACACACCATTTAGTTTAGGCACTGCTTCCTTTCAGACACACTCTTATCCACAAGGGGATAGTTACAGGATTGAGGCCTGTGTCTGAAAAAAACAATGTCATTTCTCCTTCTCCCACTTCCTCCTTATATCCTCAAGGAAGAAAAAAAAAATGAAGCATATATTTTGGTAACCAAATCAGCTAATTCTGCCCTATATTTTCTTGGCCTGCTTTTTAGAAAGACTCAAGTATTGTTTAATAGCTTATTTTTAAAATTAAAGAGGCGCAGTAGTGAAGAGAAAACAATCTGTGCACAGAATAACGGGCTCGTGAATAAAACTCAGTTCTCTTAAAAATCTTATTTTGTTGGTGACATCTTTTTCTCCCATTGTTGTCTTTTTAAATTTTTAAATTTTTAAATTTTAAACAAAAGACTTGTCTTTTTAAAATTTTTAGCGTTTCATTAATCAGCTTTCTTGATGCTCTGAACAGCATATCTGATAATCATATAACAAACTGTCTTATTTACAGAAATCCTTATCTCTGTACTTAATACCCTGAAGAATCAGCCTGTGACTGAATGCTGTTTGACTGCTGTCAGCAAAACCAGATCAACTGTTTCCATTTACCACTATTTTTCTGGGGCAATCAAGCATTTAAATAGTATTTGGGTGGGTTTGGTTTTTTTCCCCCCCCAGCAATTTTCACGATAATGACTCCTATTTAAAGATTCTGTGTAGAGGATTTTTGTCCATTCGTTTCCCATCTTCCAAATGGGAGAAATTTTTCTGCATGTTGTTGTATATGGTTAGCAGGAAAAGTGTCAGAAATAATCATTAGCATTTTAAATCTACTTAAAGCAGTCTCTACTAAAAGAGTTATGGAAGTTCGTTAGTTGTGGTAAGGAAATAATAGGACCTGGTATAATAGTGTGACTAGAGATCTCTGCTGTTTATGTCTGTGTGCATGTATGTGTATGCTTACAGAGCATTGTTTTGTTAACAGCTTCTACTTTGGGATGTCCAAATCAGAATAAATAAGGATCAAGATACATTTTGCTTGTGCCCTTTGCAAGTGTGTATTTGTCCTTGGGTAACTGTGCCTACAGCTAAATCCTAAGGAAAAGCGTTAATGCTGAGGATTGTCTGAGGATCATTTTAACATGTCAATAAATACAAAGCCAAGAGGAAAAAAGCTACTGGTGCTATTTCACTGACCAAATACCACAGTGATAGACATTACATATGTTTAATTATATCAAAGAAGAAAGAGAACCATTTTTAAAAAAAATAATTAAAAAAATTTAAAGTCTTTTTAAAGTAAGAATATGAAAGATTTTTTCCCACTTTTTGTGATGAATAGAGATGTACAGCTCTTTGGCATGTTTTGGGGGAAAAGTTTTTGGATCATTCCGCAAGTTAATTTCACTTCTCAGTATCTCGGACTATAAATGAAATAATTCTTTATTGGATATATTTGTATGCTTGCAGTCTCATTTATGTTTATCTCTGAGCAATAATTTTTTTTTTCCTGAGATACCCAGTAAGTAGTACTGTTCAGTTGTGTAAGGACCGTAGATGCCAGTCTTTAACAGTTACCATCTGAAATCTATGTTTCCATGTGAAGAATTGAACAGTGATCCTTTGGGGAAAAAACACAAACCCTCTTGCTGACATTTACCACTATGAGCAAGAGGATTATATCTGTCTTACTGCTGTTGTGGACTACACAGATTGAAGCTGTCCTATACCAAATAGGTACAGTGAGGTGGGTATTGTGAGATGAGAACGGCTGGCTAACGGTGAACGTGCGGTGCGAATTGATTGATGTCAGCCAGCGTGTGGCTCATGCCCTTGGTAGCTGCAATGTGCATTTATGTGCTGCGACAGAGGACGTTTCATCGTGGCTGGGACCCCATCATGGCTGAGGCTCCGTTCTTCGTGGCCTGAGGTGGCTTTTCCAAGTGACAGTGTTTTGTGTTTTCAGGACACGTCTCATGGCAGACTCTTATGCAGCAGTATCTTGACAAGTGGTTAAAACCACCCACTCTTGTTTCTGACAAAAATGAGAAGTATGGAGACTGCAGAGCATTTTCTATGTTGCCACTTGGTGAACTCTGCAGGGGGATGGGTTCAGCGTTGTTGTTTGCTCTTTACAAAATTTTCCTAAATAGCTTCCAGAGCTTTTTCAGAGTTGCAGCCCCTCGAAATTGGTCTTTCAGTCACTGTTATACCCTGTCTGTGTCAAGCTGAAAGCTACTCGGGTTCCTCCAGTTCTCAAATCTGCTGTTTCAGGAGTGCAGATAAAGACCTGTAGGCCAATGGTTGCCCAGCACCCTTACTGCCCTGAGATCATGACATACAATGACGTACAAATCAATGACGTACAATGATTATGTTCCGATGTCATTGGCATAAGGGCTTGTGACTGGTCTTGATTCAGTTTTGTATTTTGACTGGTGGGATAACTGAGTGTCGGATTCTTGTGCCCACAAAACAGTTGACCAGCATTTTTGGGTAATAAAAATCATCCCCAAGTGGTACTGGCAACCATGAAAGCCACTCCTGGTGGGAAGGAAGCTCATCCACTCCCTTCCTTGGCTTTTTGGGTCTGCTGGCAGCTGTAGCAGTTTCTGTGACAGCACTAGTACAGCTGGCAAGTCAGGAAAAATTCTAGATCACTAAGTTAACTTTTTTTAGGTTTTTTTCCAATTATTGTTCACTTTTTCTTGATCACTTTGTTTTTGGTTCTAGGGGATTACTGCCACAGCTGCATTACCAGAGAGTGGTTCATCACTGGCCTTACGAGCCCTAGGATGGGGCTCCCTCTACGCGTGGTGTGGAGTTGGATTGCTCAGTTTTGCCATTTGGAAGGCCCTGGGTGTGCACAGTGTAAGTACCAAGCATGATCCCCTCAAATACCTTATTTTTCCTTGGCTAATGCATCTTGGGGTCTCTACTACTTCAGCCCAGGAGTTACACCTTCGTTCACCACATGTAGAGTGACTAACCAGAGTGTGTGCACACAGGGGCGGTGTTCTTACATCTGCAAAAAATGGGATGTTGTGGGAGGAGACGGTTTTGTGGGAACACTTTTGTCCTGCTTATGTTTATTTGCACAGATGTTTCAGATTCTTCACAAAAGAGCCAGTGTTCTAATTTAGAGACTAAAATAGTAGCTGCAAACTTTCTATATCCTTTGCTGATTGAATTGAAGGCTACCCCCTGAATCCTATCTTTAGAGCAACCCGTTTATTTGTCCAAGTTCCATTTTTTGCATCAGGACACTGGGAACATAAGAAAAACTGAGAGGAAACAAGCTTGCTTTCTAGTGCTTTTCTGGAAAGGGCAAAGGGGCAGAAGATTGAGTTTCATGTGCAATAGAGCGGTAGTCCATGACATGCCACGTCAAGGCAAAGAAACTCAGGAAGCATCTGTATGTCCCAAAGGGCTAAGGGTATCTTTAGTAAATTGCTTATGTTCCAGTGTTTCACAGTGTTGAGCGTGAACACTAAAGTCCGTGTAAGCATTTTTGGTTTTGCCCCTAGTAATGAGCCATGACTTAAGAGTCCCCTGCAGCTATAAGTTTGGCAGAACTGTCCGCATCCTCTTTAGGACTAGGAATGAGTAGACTTCCTTTACCTTCCATGGCAAATTATTTATATATTCAGCAAAGTGTCTCCCAGAACTAAAAGGAAGACGATAGTACTCCATGCCAGTACTGTTCTCATTAATATCTTTATTCAACTTCTCACTTCTTGACTACTCTGCTGATGTATCCTGTAGGTCACGATTTGGGTCCCGCCATACAGCACTACACAATCCCTTATTCCTTAGTTTCCAATGTTGATTCTCAAAAGGAGCCAGTAAAGGAAGGCAGAACACTAAAAAAGCATAGCAGGACATGGGAGGCATCTACAACACGTTTTGTTTAAACTCAAGTCCTCCGTGTGAGGCTGTAGTGGAATGGCGGAGGAGGGGGAGGAAGAGTGGGAGTACCAGTTTATACTCTCTGCATGCTGAGCTACAACAGTCCACTCAGTTTATTGTCAGTTATATCGTCAGCCAAAAGGATTCATTTCACACTATGCTGCTGATTCTTATTTTCATTCCATCAGAGTACTTCTGGTCCTGCCAAAGGACAGCAGAATCTGACCCTAGTCTGCAATTTACATTAACTGTTTCTCGGTAAGCTTCATTTTTACTTCCTTGAGAGGTACTGGCCTAGACACACAGTTCCCTGGTTTCCCTGTGAGGCTGCTTTCTTTGAGACGGCTGACGGGGAACAACCACATAAGCTTGAGATGGCCAAGCCCCAGGACATGTCAGAGTCTGATGGGGGCTTCTGGCTAACTGACAGCAGTGGCTCTCGTGTCAGCAGCATAAAGCACACTGCAGGGCATTTTAGAGACTTGTTGAGCGTTTGTAGTCAGAAAGCTGCACCGTATTATATTCTGTGTTGTGTTAGTGTTGAAAGGAGGTGGGGGAAACTGTATCTTAAGAGGCTTTTGCAAATGCCTGTTGGTATTGGTTTCTGTTGTGGCGTGCTTACATTTCACCGTGTTGCACAGTGAGAACTGCAGACACTGAAGGAAGCAGATTTCTGTCAAGAGACCATGTCTGCACATGATTTTGAACAGCTCTCTCCTTGCTCTCCACTGACATACTTGCTGTATTCACTACAGACTTTTAAATTCCCACTGCAGAAAGGAAAGTAGCACGATAGTGCTACTCATTATTGCAGAATCAAAAATTAGCGTTTGTAAATTTCCTGTCACACATTTCTTTTTCCTGTTATACTATATATCTGTTAAAATCAAATACATATATATATGTTTAAAATTGCTGGAGGTACAAAAGCAGAAGTGTGTTAAAAATGAAATATTCTGACCAAAGAGAAGAGCTTCATTAGCATTAAAAATATATTTCTAGAATAATTAATCTTTGATTTTTGATAGTTGTTGACACTTTTTGGATACTACTTTAACATAATACTCAGGAGCAAACACTGACTGTTGAAAGACAGTATTTTTGTGCTTAAATATAATTTTCCTGAACAGTTGAGATGAAATAAGGGTTATAAGCTAGCTGGTACATTATTATTTCTGGACTCTTAAACATATGCTCACTTTAAGAAGGGCTTGTTTTTTATTTATTAATTTATTTTTTTTTTTGTATTTTATTTATTTTCCTATTTCAGGGGAACACTGATATTTTTGAAAATTCTTAATTGCTGTCATGTAAGCAGAGATATTAGATTAACAATCAGTCAGTTAAAATACTGATTTTTAAAAACACATACTAGATGCATATGTTGTGTCTAGTAATTATTAGAGAGCCACAAAAATAAATTAAGTTTTATTTGTGGGAAACCATTTACTGAAGTTATCACTGAGTGAAATAAAGTTTCTTTCCACGTCAACTGTTTCGACCACGGAAGACACCATAGATTTTACACTAAGCTCAACATTTTCAAATGAATTTTAATTTCAGTTAAACTGTGTAAAAAACCTTTAAAAAAGATGCTCTCAGATTTACCTGAAAAAAAAGGTCTTTGAGACTTCAGTGTGGTTGAGTGCTTCGAGTTCAATTGCTCTGTAGCACATGCAGGTTCCCAGTACCTGTAGAAGTTCCAGTTACAATTTTAAACCTAGCATCAGGTATCAAGATTTGAAAACTACAGGCAGACTTTTGCCTCTGAAGGTGCTATACTATATGTGACCTGAGGGGAGACTTGACTCATTTTGATGCAAGGAATCTGTGTGAATGTAATAACTAAAGCTTTGGCAGCTGGGCAAAGAGAAGAAGAGGTTCTGCCCGCCTCTTCACATTACTGCCTTTGGGACCTGCTAATTAGTGATCTGGCCCTGCTGGGCAGCAGCTTCATTTGTTTAGGAGCTACTGGTAATACTGATAACACTACTAACAGCTAATATAACGCTACTGACAGCTATAATCTCGATATTAAATTGTTTCTCTTGATATTAAATAGTTAAGCATAATAAAATTCTGATTGAAGCACTGCAGATGTTTCGTTTAGCAAACAAGAAAGCTGCTTCTGTCACACATAAGAGTACATTAACTCCGGCGCTTTCTCAAATCCGTTGCCAACTCTGTCCCTGTGACTATCTTGGTGGGATCTTAGCAAATAAAGGGCTGACCTTCACTTGCAGAGTTTAGGGGGGAGCTCCGAGTCAAGTAAAACTGAGTTAAGTGTTGTTTAATGCCTCATGTCATCTCCAGGAAGCCACAGTGGAAAATCAGGCATGATGGGTTGGCAGGAATCACACCAAAAGGAGTAAGAGAGCTAGGAGATGTTGAAGCGTAGCTGGCTGGGGCAGGAAAGCTGTTGAGCAGTTCCACTCCAGACTGGCCAGCCCCTGGAGACGGGTGGAGTTTGTGCACACCAGAGCTTGGGCTGGCTTTGCAGGAGGAGGAGAGCAAAGCTCGTCGGTGAATTTGGAGAGGTGCAGCGAAAGATGTGCTGAGCGTTCTTTGTGCTTTGAACTCAGCTGCCGTTAGCCGTGCACTGGTTTGAAACGATGGACTATTCAGCTGGTGTGACTGAATTGTCCTAATCCTTACGTCGGCGTACCTGCCGTAAATCCCTTGTCATCGTGCTTGCGTCCGCAGAAAGAGGTGGTGAGCATCTCCCGCGCACCTGGAAGGGCAGAACTAAACCAGCAAGGTGCTGCTACGATTTCTGGGTTTTAGGGGGACAAGGCAAGGCCCGTGTCGTTCCCCCAGCGGCCCGGCCCCGGCGCCCGGGGCGCGGCGGTGGTGCCCCGGGGCGGGGCCGGGGCTGGCTCTGCTGCACCGCGGCGACACCTGCTGGCGCCGGCGGGCGCAGCAGCACCGGCGCGGCGTCCGCGGGAAAAAGCCCGTTTTGTTCTTCGCGCTGACGGAGCGAGCGGTTTTCGTCGTCTTGTAACGACCCGTGTGTTTAAGCAAGCATTGCAGTAGTGGCAAACGGTGTTGTCGTTAGTTAGAGCCCAGAAGAGTGGTTTCACCCGGTATCGTTGCCGAAATGCTATGATTTTTAATGTTCAGGGGTGTGTTTCCTATGAGCATAAATTATTGGTGGGACTGTGACTGATTGATGAAAATATGTATTACGCTAGGCTTTGTGACTGCTTAAATTATCTTGTCATCGCTTACAAAGTCAGAGATGAAACAACAAGAGCAAACAGGCACGATATTTCCTTGATGAGTTATAATTGCTGTAATTAATCTGTGTCCGTCATTGTGAAGCAGCATCGCGATTACTCAGCAGTTTGTGTCGTGGAAGGAAACTATAGCCACAGTTCAGGATGCCTCGTCCTTACACCTTCTGAGACAGCCTGTGTTTGCCATAGAAGCAAGTCGTTGCTAAGATCTGTTCCAGACACTGAGGTGATACACCGGCTTTGGTGATACTAGATATTTATTTAATCTTTGTGGTTTATCGGTTCTTAAAACAGTGCTGTGACAATGCCTACTTCCAGCTCTTAAATGGCTTTATTGTTAAAGGTGGTTCCCTGTAGCTTTACAGTCTGCTGCTTTTTATGCCAGCGTGAAAACCCAGGGGTGATAGTAAGTAACCGATCTTTGTATCTCGGTAAGGGATATAAAAGATTTTATGCTGTCTCAGGTTGGGTTGTTAAAATCCCCTGACTGCAGTTACCACTGTTGTAATCTGAGGACAGGCTGCTAAGTCATAAACCCTACTAAATTCCAGTCAACTTTTATTCCTAAATGGAGAAGTGATGGATCAGTGAGGACTTGGTTTGATAATGGTTTAAGTTCTATTTTCCAATAATGTAAAAGAGAAATCTTCATTTTCAGAACCTAGGAGACGGTGGTTATCTAGTTTTGTGTTGTACATTTTACAGAAAATAACCAGCTGTCAGTAATAGTCAGACTTTTTTAACTTGCTTCCTGCAATCTCTTAGGAAAATATTTAAAGTCAGTCTACCTTTGATTATCTCCAGGCTTAGAAGCTCTGTCTATGTTAGCATTGACCAGCGGCATTGGGGCAGTGAAGCAATTGGGAGCTGAGGACCTGACATCCACAATCATTCCAGGGGATTTTTAAAATTTGGACTGACTCTGGCCTTGCCCCATGGCTTGAATGCCTGTTTGCAGTTGGAGTATGTTATGTGCGCTCCTAGAATGCATCTTCGGTTTTATGTCACCCTAAAGAAACCCAGTTCATGCATTTTGATACTGTTCAGCAGTACACAAACTCATGCCCAGTAAGCACGGACAACTGGGAGATTTGCTTCCAAAGAGCACTCCTGATCTGAACCTGGGGCTCATCCAGGCGCACCCACAGCAGTGGGTGCCTCTCTGAGGCATTTTACAAAATAGAAGGACAGGTGCAATCGTGAACACAAGCTGGCTTGAAACAAAATGGCACCACCTTTTTTAACAAGTATATTTGCTGTTTAACAACTTCCACATCATGGCATTATCTTACAGGGTTTTGAGCTTGCAACCTCAGAACTCTGTAGCTGCCCACTCCTGGTGCAGTGGGCTGACAGTTTTCTGACGCAAAACACAGAGGTACTGAAATAAATTTTGTAGAAAAGAATGTGTTTGGCTGATTTATCATTTAAATTTTTTTAAAGTTGAATAGTAGTTGAAACATCTTATTTCAACATTCTCCGTATGAAATGCTCAATGAAGTTTTAAATCTTCAATTGAAGAATAAATGGTGTTTCACTCAGTAAAAATTTTTAAAAGTGAAAAATTCAAAATTAACTTAAAACCCCTGTTGTTATAGTTGACCTAAAGAAGTATTTTCATGGAAGTTTAAAAAAATTAAACCTTTTTTTATTTACCTATTCTACAGGAGTTACCATCCAGCACACCTTTTTGTTGCTAGGAAGAATGTTAGTTTCACAATTTTCTAGAAGTTACAGCTGAATTGTAAACCTTTGTTTTAAATAAGCAGCTATAGAATACTTGAAAGGTATTAAAATATACCTATGAATGCCTGATATTCTTTTTTTCCCCTAAACTATCAGCGATTATAAGTGTTCTTTTAAAAGCAGAACAATACCCTCAGCCCTTGTAGACTGAAGCATGCAACAATTAACAAACAAGATAAATTATGCTTTAAAAGCCCTTTTGCTCTTCATGCCCTCAATAAATTAGGTTTTATTGCCTCAGAAATAAAAGCATTCTTTCTCCCATAGGAAAAGGGCCAGGATGATTCATATGTAGGTTTGTGAGATTCTGATTGTTGCTTCCACATCTGTCCATGGAAAGCTGGAAAAATAGTGAGAAGAATTGCCTAGTAATTTGTGACTAATATCGTTATAAAATATTAGTTTATAATTTTTATGGTGACTCCTAATGAAATATCCTACTTTTCATTGATCCTAACCTTTAAAATATTAACAGTCTAAAACAATTGCACAGCTGTGAAGAGACATCTAAAACAATTAAAAGCAATACAGAGAATATATGCTTGCCAGGGTTTTGTTGGTAAGGACATTCCCTAGGCGGGCTGCTCTTCTCTAGAGGAAATCTAACCTCTAAATCACCATTTTGAACATAAAAATAATAACATCCCTCTGCTTATTTTGAGGGATATTTGATATAATTTTGTGAGACTATAGTCATAGGTACAGTATAAATACAAAGGAATACTGGCTTTAAGGATGGATTAATTTAAAAAATAAAATGAGAACATGGAGACATAGTCTTCAAAAATTATTGGTTTTGGCATCTGTAAATAGTACTAAGATCTATAGATCTCAACCAAGTATAGGCATATTGCAGTGGCTGAAATTTTTATGCTATTTCATCAATGAACAAATGTTGCTATAAAAGCAGTATATCTCCTAGAATCATTGTAGAGTCATCCTAGAGTAATTCCTAGATTTTTTTGTTGTTATTAGTTTTTAATTATAGTTGTATTGAATCCTCACCTAAGTATTATTCATGAAGTTTCTATTTCTTACCATGCTTATGTTTGATTGCATAATAAAACCATATCTTTTCCTTGCTATTTCATGATCATATATTTCAATATAAATCAAATCTGCCCAGTTTTTTTAAAGTTCTTTTATTTCCTCAACACTTATTCCAATTCAAGCTCTTAGAAAGAAGCTGGAGTACTAGTACAAGCTAGCATTCCTCCTCCTCTTTATACAAGGTTTTTCTGTACTGCTTGTATTGCCTAATTAGTTTGGTGTGGAGAAGACTTGCCTCCACACATATGTACTGCTAGTATTTTATCCAAGAAGAAAAGAAAAAAAAAAAGGTAACCTATGAACTTCACTCGATAAGGCAGAATGCTTATTCAAGGAATAAGATCATCATTTTTCTACTGGAAAGCTGCTACATCTGCTTTGTGAATAGGGACAGCTGTAAGTAAGTATTTCAAAAAATGTGGGAAGACTGTAACTGTAGCTGTCCTGAGGAATTACTCTGCTGTGTCTTGGAAGAGACTCGTAGCTGTTGGCTGCCGCCAACCTGATAAGAAGCTAGAAAGAGTAAAACAACGTTCAGCCTGTGGTCTGAAATTGCCTCTGTGGAGCAGTTCCACATCACCGTAAGTGGACGAGTGGATTGATCCACTTCTCGGCTGCACGTAGCTGTGAACTATACGTGTGCAACTAAAATCTGAATAAAAGCTTATCTGATAGGTGCAAATTATTCGTGCTACATCTTGGTCCTATGGGATCTTCCTGTGCTTCATTAAGTGTTGTGGTATGGCTAATGCTTGTCTTGCCCTTCTGTGGTCCAAGACCTCAGGTGCTCTTCTTGCCTGGAGGCACCCAGCCAACCCTGCCTGGCTCTGGGTGTCACACTGGCTCTGACAGGTTTCCTGCGTGGAATTAAGCCCCGGTCATGACGTTGAGGCTTACGTGTCGCTGAAGAGTTTTGGTTTTGTGCTGGCTCTTTTCCCAGCCATGGATGATACGTATCATGAATTCCTGGACATATAGAGGAAAAAAATTACTCAGGTTGCCCTTTTCAAGAACTGCCTGCTTGCAGACAATTCATGTTTTCACTTTAATTCAGAAATCCAAATTACAGCACAGAAGAGCTTATAGAGTTGGGACACTCATCCTGAGATTTTAGGTCCATTAACCAACTTGCTTTATACATTTAGATATTTAACTATTTTAAATTTTAAATTAATTTAATATTAATTTTTCAAATTGCCCAGGGTGACTAAGGAGCAATGACTAATACACCATAATAGACTAAGCACGTGGATGTCCTTTCCAGGCACCCAGATATGAAAGTAAGATTCTGCAGAAGTAAGTGGCGTGTTTCTCAGTGATTTCAAAACTATTTCACTCCATTTTTCCGCATGGCATGAAAGCCTTTTGCAACAAGATGGTGTAATCCAAACTTTCTACCATTACTTTTATTTTGAAGCCTGATGCAGCATCACTGAAATCAATGAGAATAGGCTTGAGAATGAGACACTGACTTAATCTACTTTGAGATATCATATACTGCAAAAACTTAAGTCCTTGGCATTTTATTTCAGAAATATCAACATGGAAATGTATAAAATTTTAAAGGATACTCCTGTATGTCTGAACCTAAGGAATTTACTTCTTTTTTTCAGATTGTGGTTTACAAAATTACTGTCTTGGTGTATATAAATTAATAGCTGGTTTTTTGTCTTCCCGTTGTTCATAATTAGCTAATCACTTCCTTTTTTTTTCATTCAAAATAATTTAGCCTTAAACCAGAACAGTTTTGTTTTCTGTAGGCTTTTCTACTGGAATGGCATCTTCTTCCTTTTATGATAGATGTATAGAAAGGCTACCAGTTAAATATCCCACTTTTGGGAGCTAAGAGACATTTGCACAGAAATTAAACCAGACAAAATGGGGCTAGCAAAACACGTTTGTGATGTAGACCGGCTATCTTCCCATTTGTGAAATGCATTCATTTATAAAGGAGTAACATGGCTGCTGCACACTTGGAAAAGTATTATGAGGAAAGTATTTCATGTGTTTTATCTCTTCATGTGACCCAATCACTGGAAGAGAGACAGCCTGACCCTTGTGACAGCTCTCACTAGTTCACCACTAATTTGAGACAGAATATGAAGTAGCCGTGGGAGGCTGCTACATATGTATAATGGTTTGGGAACTGCGACAGCTTCATTCTAAACAGTGATGATCCTCTCCCCCGCTCCCTGTAAAGTTCACTTAGGTTATTTTCATGTTACTTTTGTTTTAAAAAGCACAAGACATGTTTTACCCAATTACACAGGATTTACAGGGATAGGTTTCCGGAAAAATATATCTATGTGTTTGTTTAATTTTAGGCATTGTAAATGGCCCTCTGATTTCAAAGAGAGTATTCAACGCTATATAAGGTTAAGCACACGTGTAAGTCTCCATGTATGGATAGGGGGTTAATATGAGCTCTTGACTTCTCTAGGTGATTTAACAAAATTCTGCTGCTGCTTTTCTCTATGCAAGCCTGAAACACTGGAATCAGCAAACAGGTTGTGAACAGTGCACTATGACAGTACAGCGTAAGATAGTTAAATATTAGGATGTATCATGGCAGGATTGACCCTCTGAGGGCCATTTTCATACACCTGAAGTCCTGAATAATCTGAACATTCACAATGCCTTTGCCAATGAAGTGTAAGGTCTAAGAATATGAACCAGGGCTCTATTTTCCATGCTTGTTTTAGAAATCGGCATGCAAACCGGCACAGGGCGACCCGCAGTGAGTGCCCCATTTTGCACTGAGAATCGGAGAATCACATTCCGCCAGCAGGCTGCCTGCTCTGCTCTTCGAGTACTGTAAGGGCTCGGCGCTTGCCGTTTTCTACAAGTAACTTGCTGTTTCTGTTTGTGGACCTCGGTAAGCGTTTGCTAACAAGGGCAACAGCAATCATTTTAAGATTTGGGAAACGGTGGCAAGAACAATCCTCCCCGATGCTCTTAAATCCAGGGCGTCGTGAAATGGAAGGTGGCTGAGGAGAACATAGGGCATGTACGTACTGTATTCTGCTGCCAGTCAATATTCCAGTTCAGGGCATCTAATCTCATTCCACTTGGAAGCTAATGTAAGCAGTTCTTACTGGTACGAGTACTAAAATAGGAAACTAATAATTCCTAGAATCTGCGTTGGCCTATTATGAATGTCAGACATTAAAGAGAACATTTCTTCGTAAAACTTTCATTCTAGGATTCAAATAGACTCTTTTAGCCTCTCTTCCATTCATTTTAATATGAACGGCCACATAAGTGCTCTCAGTAATAGTGCTATCCCAATTTTTGCGTGACATTCTGTCAACGATGTACATTAAAAAGAGATTATTAAATGGAAGATGCTTTTAGGTCCCCATATTTTTGCCACCTGAGGCAGGATCATTAGGTTAAGATAAGAAAATAACAGTGATCTGTAGCTATTACAGATTATTTAATGCAGTAAGGTAGATGATACCCTTTTAGAAAGAAGCCTGACAGTCAGAGGTGGAACAGTTACTGTAATTTATTTGGCAGGAAAAAACAGTGTCAAGCTTTGCAATATCTGTGATAAAAAAAATAAAATTCACTTGAGTGAAATTCATTTCAGAGAGTTGCCTCCAGGAACGGAGCATGCTGGAATGTTAAATGAAGAAATGTGTTACAAATCGTTCATGTACCACTAGGTTCAGAAGCAGCAGCTGAGAGAGTGGCCTGTGATACTGAAGGCAGCAGAAAGAGGTAAAATACATTCAGCTTTTAGTGCTCGGTTTACTGCACTATTAATTGAAGACATTATCACAGTTGAACCGAGTACCTCAGTGTCAGTGTGGCTGATGATAATAAAGAGGCAGCCATTTCAGTGAATTATTTCAAAACATTCCAGTACTTAGTACATAGCACATTAGCTTTCATAATTACATTAATGCCTTTTGATTTGAGACCACTGGCATGGGTATTGTGGAATCTGAGGAAATAACAGGAGAAGATTTCTAGGGAAGGCGAGGGGAGAAGAGACCTCCCGAGTGGCACGCCTCCTAAAAAGAAAAGGCAAGGCAAGACGCAGATTCCTAATTGCAGCATTTCCCTCATCAAGAAGCGTGCTTGTCCCCGGAGAGGTAAAGCAGGTAAAGATAAGCTCCCGATTCTTGTACCTCAAGTGTGCAGTATTAATAGAACATAAAGCTAGATTCATCATCTTCACAAGAAGCTCACCACACTACAGGGGGTGACTGGACACTGGTAAGCCCAATTCATTGAAGGACAGCTGATGTACATGTTTAGTGAACGAGTTTTACCGTCACTACAAGGATCCTCTGGAGGAGTTTGGCCAGTCAAGGCCCAGGATGTTGAGCTCATACTCTCTGACTGAAAGAAGTCACAGCCTAAGATTTGATGCTAGAACGGTTCATAAGCAGGCAGACATTGACACTGGGAGAGAAGGGATAGGAACTTTGGGATGTGGTTTCCATGGTTATTTATGAGTGTATACGCTGGTTCCATTACACATCAGAGAACAGTTATTTCTCAAAGTCTTCTTCATGCTTTTAGGCAGTTGGCAAGTGAGCTTTAGAGGAGCTCTGAGTGCAGGGAGGACAGTGGCTAGCATTTGGAAGTACATTCAGGGTGGCAACAAGCACAAATGTGGAAATGGAAGAAGAAACTCAGAAGCTGGTGTTATTAGTGGAACAGCAGAGAAAGGGGAGATACCTTAGAAGTCCGGATCAAAGCTCTAATTAAATACTGTGCTGCACTTTCTTACTGGGAGGAGAGGGGGATGGGGAAAATTACTGATTACGTTGCTTAATGTGTTATTAGTGAGTACTCAAAAACGGTTGTGGAGAGAAATAATAGGGTGTGGTATCTTTTAAGTTGTATAGAAATGAAAACTTCTAGTAAGAGTTAGTAGCTGTGACATTTGTATTGTGAAGAACTTGGCCCCATTTAGACATACTGTGAGGACATTATGTATTAGTGAGGCCCATGCCAGTCACTGTAGATAATGTTCTTAAATAGCTGACAACCTAAAGCATAACATTGAGAAGACAATGCACAGTGGTGATCAGCTTGGCATTATGCTTTATTAAAATAGCTCACTGTCCAGGAAGCACAAAGGAGGAAAGTTTGTGGAAAGATATAAAACATGGTCAAAGTTGTGAGTTGCAGTGAAAAACTATTTTTGTGCAGAGGGGACTTGTGGAAAAGGACATAGATGCTGGCAAGAGAGGAAGTGATAAATGAGACGCTGAGTCTGGCATCACTTGCAAAGTGGTTTTACAAATAAGCATCAAAATCTGAGAAGACAAGGCTGAGGAAATTTCTCCGGGAGTCTTGAAAGCAAAAGAAAGACATTGGATATTTCAGATTTTGTCCACATGTTAAGGAAAAATTGTTTTTCCAGGAAATTGGTTGCTGTTACCTGCAGAACATAGATTAGCATTCCGAGAAAAATCTGAATATTCTTAAATCTGCAGCTGCTAGCAGTGTTTTAGTGCTTTCTAAATAAACACCTTTTTTCTTTCAGAATAGAGCTGTAGTGTTTTATTTCCCAGACAAGATTGCTCTGTGGGTTCGAAGGTTAGGGTTTGGCATGTTAGCAATTATAAGGTAGCTGTTAGAGTGAGGAAGCACTGTAGTTTTCTGAGTGGCTCCCCCGCTCATCGTCCTTTTTTTGGAGGCCTTGTATAATTGCTTTTAGTTTTCCTTTGGTTTTGTGTGTCTTCAGCAGAGTAACAGAGGTGTTTTGTAGGGCTTATGAGTGCATCATTTAGATTTGACACTAAAAGAAATTTAAAAGTCTGAGTTTAGAAACAGCCAAAAAATCCACATTTCACCAGATCATTAGCTGGTATAAAATGTTTTATTTCCAGTTATACCAACCGAGCTACAGCAGCTTACGTCAGGTTAGGATCTGACCACTCCAGTGTTACCAGACACCCAGGTAATACTTGGTGTGAGATGAAAGAGAAGAGTTGGTTCACTCCTCAGGAAGTAAAAAATGTTAAGTAAATTGAATACTTTCTGCACATCAGGGAACTGGGGTAAATTAATTACAGAGGACTGGAAAAAACAGCTGAGCCAAAGCTCCTAAAGCATTTCCTACTGTAAATACTTGTATTTAATTGTCAGTAATCGTTTAATGTAATTTGGGCTGTTCCCCTACATCAGCTCTGATACCGGTGTTTATTCTTCTTGGAAATATTAGCTGTCTATGAGAGCTTTCCAGTTTTAAATAAGAAACAAAAATACTACTTTAGGAACAATTGTGGGTGATGCCAAGATTTTTAAAAGCCAAGAACAAATAATTAATCAAAACAGCTATCTGGTCAGAATAAAATACAAAGCAGAGAGTAAATTAGTTTTTACACAAGAACACAATCAGGATAAAACAAAAAGGATAATTTGGCTCTCAATTTTCCTTCTACTTTATATAACACATATTTTTATTTGATTAGCAGTACCCAGGCATTTTTACACAAAAACTTGAGTTCTAAAATGCTTTCATCCATCATAGTTAGTTATTGTCTTAGTAAAGGATTGGTAATTTCTTTTGTAAATTGTTTCATTCTTTGTATCAGCTGTAACTTGAATAATTGCATTCCAGGAACATTTCTCTAAAGAAGTACCAGTTCTTTGTCAGAATTATTCATACGCAAAAGGTCTTGAACAGAAAATGCCCAAAGGTATTTGTAAAAAACCTGATGACCCATAACACACAAAATGTAGGCATATTAGAGAAGATGCCTGTGTGGCAGTTTAGAATATCTAGATTTCCTGGAACTTTGCCATGGGACGTACTGGCTGAGACAGCATTTGGTCTTCAAGAGATCATTGCATCCAGTGCTTGAATATCACATCCTGTCTTCTCTGCGTGAATGTCATAGATTCTGTACTGCTTCCTAAAAATAGCAGTCCAGGACTTCCCCTGTACATCCTCCTGTTTGTGTAACACGATTGTCACTGATTTGATTTTTCCATGCCTATCCTTTAAAAATACATTATATGTAAAATATATTATATGTAAAAATGTTGGAAGAAAGAAACCCGCTAAATCTAAATATTATCTTCAAACAGAAGTGATTTTTATACAAATTTCAGTTCTGGCCTGCCAGGACTATTGAATCAGACACTGGTGATAACATGGTTATCATAAATACAGATTTGGCAATTGGTATTAATGAATTGATATACAGAATATAAAACTAGCAAACTTCCTCTTTCACAGCATTTTAATTGAACAGCAGTGAAAGAAAAGCTTGGTCCTATATATCATTATGAATCTTGTTTTCCTTCCTCCTAATGTATAAATTTGCATGAGACTTTGTTTTGTCACCTGTATCCATATGGTGGGATAAACCTAAATTGTCAGAGCTGACCAGTATTTTTTCCTTAATCCTTGTTTTAAAATTCTTGAACAGACCTATTGGGCCTTTAATCCGTTACAAGTGTAGAAAAAGGCACTGCAGGCAAAATATGGGCACATTCTATTGAGGTAATTTTCCTCCAAACAAAAACATTTTAAATATGTGTGTGTATGTATAGTAATTCATATAACAGTATTGAGTCATTCAGGCAAGTCGTCCAAATTAGGCACCCCGGTGTGGTGCTTTAGAGGGGGGGATTGTTGTGGGTCCCTTCATACATTTTTTCACTTTGTTAATTGAACCAACATAATCAGAGAGAAAGTCTTAATTTTCTGTTATTTTTAAAGTCTTTTTACCTCTTCTTTACCTCATACAGCTTATTTTGTGGAATAAGCCCGGGGTTCATGGTGCTACTTTATTTGCTCCTTACTAACAGTTAACTGATTTTATTTTTTAATCTCTTTTATAGATGAAAGAATTCCAAACTAAAATGCAGTCAATGTTTCCAGCAATTCCTAAAAATAGTGAGTCCACCGTTGAATGGGAAGACTTGCTTAAATCCAAGTGAAAGACTCGGAGCCATTTGGAGATGTCTCTTTCAGCAAGAACAGGAGCGGAAGTAGCAGAAGTGTCCCATCTGAAAAGCAGGGGAGAAAACTCTGAGTAAGTTACTGACTGAGTTCACTGGACCTGGGGATGCCAGTTAACATTGAGCAACAAGGGAATTCAAAACAAAACAAAACAATTTATATTGTACTTTTCAGCATGCTTGTATAGTTGATTTGTGAGGAAATGAACCCTCTGAGATAAGTTGGATCCAACTTGAAAAAAGACTCTCTTACGAAGACTTAAAGAAGAAACTGATCTTCAGTAGTAAATATAAGGAAAAACCCCAATAAACTCTTATCCCATCCTGCTTCTTAAAAGGAATTTTAGGAAATTTCTCTAGGAAACAAAGAACAGTACATGTCCCATTAGGAATATAACCATCAAGTCAACTATAACAGATCTGTTACTGAGCCTGAAGGTAAGGCTTACAGTGCACTCTTCTAAAAATAAAGGAGATATTTAAATTTGCAACAGAGAAAGTATCTAACCCAAACTATTTTTGTATATCTGAAGGGAACATTTAAAACATCCAATATGCAAGTAGTGACCTACTGAGCTCCTCTGTAGAGCATCAGAAGAGATCTCTACAAAGTGCAGTTTCCTCAGTATTAGCTTTTTTAATTGGATCCCACGATAGTGAATCTGCCAGTTTGCATAAAAGCGTCTACTATATTTGTATAACAATTTAAGTGGTAAGTGAAAAGGTGTAAAATAGTGAGACACCCAATCTGTCCTACACAAATATTTTCAGCTAAGAAAGTGTATGGGCAGGGCTAGTTTTTTTGTATTTCAGTGGTTCCTGTGGCTCTTCTACCAGGAGAAGCAATGTGACGTTTTCCACGCTGCAGAAATCTTCATGAAGTATGGGTGTAAACTAGAAAGAATAATGTCTTACTCAAACATTGTATTTGCAGAATTGTAGATCTGTAAAAATGCAGAAATAAAAAAAAAATACTATCAGTGAACAATTCTTTGTTGAATGCTCAGTTATCAGGTTTTTTTATTAATTGCACACAGTCCAATTAGTCAGTTGTCAGATTTAATAAAGTCCTCTTAAAAGCTGTCTTTTGTGATTAAGTCTTTATATTCCTAGGAAAGAACATAAAAAAAAAGTTTTAAATGTCAGATGAATAATAGAGAAGTATGGTTTTCCTATGAAATATGACAGCACTAAAATAATATCTTTAAAGCAATTGAAGTGTAATAGTTGACATGTTTTCCGTACCTTGATGCTTGTAATCCAATATTAAATAAATTGTGGTGAATACTGCCATCATACGCCCATGAAGAATGGTACTATTTTCATATTTGTTAGTTTGTGTGCATGGTGATACTTGTATTGCCTACGCTTGTGCGTATTAGTGCTGAGTTACCAAGTTTAACAAGTGGCCATGTTGTTAAAACTGATCAAGAACTAAAAAAATGCAAATTGCATGATGTCCTTAAGGTTGCTTACCTTTAGTTTCTAAGGTGGGATTCGGGTCATCTGTCTTTATCTGGATTAAATAACTCACCAAAATCAGTCATCCAAAGTTCCCTGCACAGTCAATGGAGAAGGACAGGACTGGTCAGAGGGTGACTTGCACTGCACTCAAATGAACGGCTGCTCCTGGAATTGAACAAAGAATCTGACCTGACCTGCCTGCTGGCTGCCTCTGAAAAGAGCCGCTCTACCCTTGCTTACCTCCCGTCAGCATGATGACTGCACGAGAACACAGTTCAGGAGAAACTCGGAAGAAAAATGAGTGGTTTTCTAGCGCTTTAGAGCTCTGGGGGTTAGACAAGTGCTAGACCTGGCACAAGAGAGCTGTCCTTTCTGGTAATGGTTAGCCATTGGATCAGTGTAAGTGTACTATAAAAAAAAATCCCTTATGACAGATGACAGGATGAATTAAATCTGGAGGTGCCCAGTAATATAGACATACCAGATGATGCTCTTCAAAAAATGCTAACATAGTGAAATATGCAGACAGAAATCTTTACAATAGAATCACACTTACAGGGCAAATACAGAGCGATCAAGTAAATCCATATTGAGGTATAAGGCTGAACATAAAACATCTCCCAAAGAGAGAGGAATTCATAGATCATCTTATTCCAAGCTTTATTCTGTGCTTTTGGCTGGAAACAAGTTTTCCCTAGATAAAGGTTTCTGTAGAAGAGTGCAAGCATAATGTAAAAGTAAATCAAGTCTCAATCCACATGAAAAACATGGGAGATCTTGGATTTTCTTTATTGCGCTGTGCAGCTCTTTTCACTTGGTGAACATTCTGCTGGTTTTGTGATGGTTCATTTTTTCTCTTTATGAAAATATTTGGCAAAGAGTTTCTGGAAACCACAACAAAACCCTGAACAAATAGAGGGGGAAAGTACCTAGTACACGAATAGCAGCTCAATACCATAGTGTATGTAGTTATTGCAACTGAGCAAATAAAATTAGGCAAAAAACAACAACAGACAATATACATTAAAAAAAAATCAAGTTTCAAGACTTAAATACTAGAAGTAGACACTGGCACAAAAAAAGTTGGTGGGTCCAGTGGCTCCCTGATTGCTTTCTCTTTTATTTCAAAAATCGCTTACTCTCTGCATCAAGGGAATGTAAGACTGAAACATGGAAGAGGAAGTTTATTTTCATTATCAACTTTTCCGGTGCAAAGTGTTACACTAAAATAAGGGGATGGTTGCAACACTGCTATTCAAAGTGGATAATGTAGCATAGCCGCAGTGACTTTCAAGTTGTTTCAAGTCACTTTTCAGCTGACCTCTGTGTTTCATTTACACTGATTTTTCACCAACTTTCTGGTCACATTTAGTTACGGGAATAATGGAGGCCACGTGTGTTCCTAAAATTAGCTTGTAGGCTAATACTTAATAATACATGAGCTCCCTCCATACTACTATGTCGCTTAGAAGCAAAAAGAGAAATAGGGAAACGGTGATAAAAAGAGATCAGTATGGCAAACGGCCGTGGGAGAAACAGCGATGGGCAGGCCACTCCACCATTCTCGTGCTTACCAAGGGAGCCCCCACAGTACCACCAGCCCCAAGGTCGGTACCAGTGTCTTTGCTGTAGATGGCTGAAGATGGCAAATGAAAACATACGTTTGTTTAATTTCGTCCACTGCTCGCTCTGGCAAAAAAAGTCTCGGGCTTTTGCTGTGACTTTTGTCACCTACGGCATCTGCGGACTTAAACCAAGCTCCTAAGAGCTCATCGTTTTAGAAAATTCAGGTCACCTAACATACACGCAGAGCAGAGTAGCCTTCGATATTTAGGCTGTCATTCAAAAATCTCCAGAGAGTTACATGCCGGAAACTCAATTAAGGATGAAGAGCTGAATCAACACTGCGAGAGTCTGGGCTGGTGGTTGCCGCATTTTTAGATGTTTTGAACCTGAGAGGCCAGAAAACAATCCCATCTGGGCAAATGGCCTATTGCAGCAATCGGGATTAAGCTGACAGAAGTTTTCCATAATTTGTCCATTTCTTTAATAGCAGGGGCATATTGTTAAATTAGTTAATGGGAAGAAAAAATGTTTAACAGTTAATGCGATCCTTTATGTGGCGCACCATCTGCGTGTTGTGTGGTGAATGTCCCTGGATGGGGAAGAGAGGAAATCATACAGAATTTCAACCTTGTCTTCTTTATTGTCATTATCTTGGGCAAGTATGATAAATAATCTTATTTATCTTCTGGAGCATATACAGTTTTAATCAACCTATTAACCAGGAAGACATTTTTTACAGACTTTGGAAGGCACAAAAAAGACATTATTTCCCCATAAGCAGCCCATTTCATGGGCGCTGAGCACTAGACAATTAGAATGGAGTGAACAAGACAAGTTATTTTTCCTTTCACATCTAAATAAAGCTATTTGCAGAGACTTTAGTTAAGCATATTTGGGGACTAATCCTGGAATTCTGGAAGGGAACAAATCGGCTTTTGTAGACTGTTATGCAGAAAGTGTAAGAGAAATTTTTAATCCTCCATGTCCAAAAATCATCAGTTTTATTTGGTTGAACACTTGTTTCTATGAAAGAGGTTTTGCTGTTAACTGGAGCTTCAAGAGAACCAGTTCAGTTACTCATCAGCCTGACAACTGGAGATCCTGCTCTCCTTCCAGTTTGATGTGTCATCCTGATCATCAGCAGAGCAGGGAGGAGAGGGTTAACAATTAACAATTTGGGTATGGGCACAATTCTTCCCCTATGACTGCTAGCCCTCACTCTAGCTAGCCAGCACTCACCTGCCGGCGTAAGGCTTTCCTCTCCCAGGGGAGGAGGTGCAGCAGTCGCTGTCGCTCCACAGAGCTTAAGCAGTCGGCGCCATCGGCTCTGCAGCACAGCCTGCGGCTGGTGGGATCCCCTTCGTGAAGCTGCGTGAGTTGTTTGTTGAAAGCAGGGCCAGTACCTGAATATCTGCGTGTATGTGTGTGCGGGCGCGCGTGCATGTGCATGTGGATGCATACACGCATAGAGAGAGCGAGAGAGGTTTGTACAGCCATTAGACAAAACGTTACAGATAAATAATTTTCTTCTATATAACTTAATTACCAATGGCTAAGATACTAAACTGGGGTGCCAGTTTTAAAAGCCATGCGACCGGACAGGCAGTACGAATTTGAAACGCAGTCTTCTCAATCACAGGAAAGGTCCCCAAACCAAAACTCTATTACATATGTAGGGTTGAGGAACCCACAGGAACACCATCTGCATCAGTAGCTCCTGCTGAAGCTGTTTCATTTAATGTAAATAATACAATAGTTATTACACCAGAGAGAAAGAGAAAAAACTTGAGAAGCTGATATGACAATTTTGTGGTCAAGCTATTCACTTGGGATAGGAAAGGGTAAAGTTCAAGAATAATTAACACAAGGGGGGACAGCTTTGACAGTGGAGAGGTGTTGTGGTTTAACCCGGCAGGCAGCTAAACACCACACAGCTGTTCGCTCACTCCCCCGCAGTGGGATGGGGGAGAGAATCGGAAAAAAGGTAAAACTCGTGGGTTGAGATAAAGACAATTTAATAGGACAGAAAAGGAAGGGAAAATAATAATAATGATAAAAGAATATACAAAAGTGATACAAGTGATGCACAATGCAATTGCTCACCACCTGCTGACCGATGCCCAGCCAGTTCCCGAGCAGAGGTCACTGCTCCCCGGCCAACACCCCCAGCTTATACTGAGCATGACGTCATATGGTATGGAATATCCCTTTGGCCAGTTGGGATCAACTGTCCTGGTTGTGCCCCCTCCCAGCTTCTTGGCAGCCTCCTCACTGGCAGGGCAGTATGAGAAACTGAAAAGTCCTTGATTTAGTGTAAACACTGCTCAGCAACAACTAAAACATCAGTGCGTTATCAACATTATTCTCTCCTAAATCCAAAACACAGCACTATACCAGCTACTAGGAAGAAAATTAACTCTATCCCAGCCGAAACCAGGACAATATCCACCTCTTATTCTAGACCATCTATGTCATGCCCAGGTCCCACACTTTCCAATACATCTTGATTAATCACCACCACCTTGCCTGTCTTTTGATATATACACACAGACATTGTTCCCTAAGTCTATGGGCCATCCCTCTAAAATGTCCCTTGAGTTCATTTAGTCCATGACTTTGGGCTCTATCTGTCATAACAGTCCTTCAGGGCAGGAGAGATGGCCTGTCGTATTGGATTATTGCATGCTGAAGTCAGTTCTGGTTCCACCACCACTGCGCTTGTCTGGTTCTATCATCGCTGCACTTTGCCCGGTTTCATCAAAGTTCATTCTTCATTAATATGGGTGATTCTTACTGTAATACTGTTGATATGGCATATAGCAACCATATCAGTGATGACATACAGTATTATATAGCAATTAACATCATATAATTCAAATTGTTGGCTATTCTCACCCAAAATCAAATCCCCTTGAGGTACACATCGGTCTTCCCCATCCTTTTGCATTACCCACCAAGCGCACCAAGGTCCTTGAGCAAAGCAATCACACGGATGGGTTTGCCTTTGCCCGAGGCAGGAGTAACCCAGACTGTCTTCCCCAGCGTATTTTTTATGTGCACTACAGGGACTTTATCCCCCTCTACAGTACATAAAAGTTTTGATTGGGGAGGGCCAGCTCGAGTGATAGATCCCCTGGTGTTGACTAACCAGGTGGCCTTTGCTAAATGTGTATCCCAATGTTTGAACATCCCACCACCCATTGCTCTCAGTGTAGTCTCAATTTTCCCAGAGGCTGGTGCATGGTAGGGGATGTGATAGACCCACTCAATGCCATGCTCTTTGGCCCAGGTGTCTATAAGAGTGTTCCGGAAACGAGTCCCGTTGTCCGACTCAATTCTTTCTGGGGTGCCATGTCGCCACAGGACTTGCTTTTCAAGGCCCAGGATGGTGTTCCGGGCGGTGGCATGGGGCACAGGATATGTTTCCAGCCATCTGGTGGTTGCTTCCACCATGGTGAGCACATAGCACTTACCATGGCGGGTTCGTGGGCGTGTGATATAATCAATCTGCCAGGCCTCCCCATATTTATATTTCAGCCATCGTCCCCCATACCAGAGAGGCTTTACTCGCTTGGCTTGTTTGATTGCAGCGCATTTTTCACATTCATGGATAACCTGTGCAATAGCGTCCATGGTCAAGTCCACCCCTTGATCAGGAGCCCATCTATACGTTGCATCTCTTCCTTGATGGCCTGAGGCATCATGGGCCCACCGAGCTATAAATAATTCACCCTTATGTTGCCAGTCCAGATCCACCTGAGCCACTTCAATCTCAGCAGCCTGGTCCACCTGCTGGTTGTTTTCATGTTCTTCAGTGGCCCGACTCTTGGGTACATGAGCATCTACATGATGTACTTTTACAACAGGTTCTCTACCCGGGCAGCAATGTCTTGCCACAATGCGGCAGCTCAGATGGGTTTGCCTCTGACAGTTGTTCTGCTTCCATCTCTGTAACCACCCCCACAGGGCATTACCCACCATCCATGAGTCAGTATAGAGACAGAGCACTGGCCACTTTTCTTGGTCAGCGATGTCTAAAGCCAGCTCCTTCACCTCTACAGACTGGTTCGATTCACCTTCTCCTTCAGCAGTTTCTGCAACTTGGCATATAGGACTCCATACAGCAGCTTTCCACCTCCGATGTTTTCCCACAAGGCGACAGGACCCATCAGTGAACAGGGCATATTGCTTCTTGTTTTCTGGAAGTTTGTTATACAGTGGGGCTTCTTCAGCATGCGTCACCTCCTCCTCTGGGGATATTCCAAAATCTTTGCCAAAACTGGCTTTCAGAAGGATTTGAATTATTTTCTTCCCTTTCTCAAAAACTTGTTCTGCTGTGTTGCCCCACACGATGATGTCATTAATTTATTGCAGGTGTTCCAGAGCCTCACCCTGTTCCAGTGTGGACTGGTGTGGATCAGCCCATGGCAAATGGTAGGGCTGTGTTTCCACGCCTGGGGCAGTCGGTTCCAGGTCTACTGGATGCCCCTCCAAGTGAAAGCAAACTGTGGCCTGCCCTCTGCCGCCAAAGGGATGGAGAAGAACGCATTGGCAATATCAATGGTGGCGTACCACTTGGCTGCCTTTGACTCCAGTTCGTATTGGAGTTCCAGCATGTCCGGCACGGCAGCACTCAGTAGCAGCGTGACTTCGTTCAGGCCACAATAGTCCACTGTTAGTCTCCACTCTCCATTGGACTTTTGCACTGGCCATGTGAGACTGTTAAAGGGTGAGCGAGTCTTGCTGATCACTCCTTGGCTCTCCAGTCGATGAATCAGCTCATGGATGGGGATCAGGGAGTCTCGGTTGGTGCGGTATTGCCGCCGGTGCACTGTTGTGGTAGCGATCGGCACCTGTTTTTCTTCGATCCTCATCAATCCCACAACAGAAGACGGGGCAAGGTGGACAGCTGTTTAATTTCCTCCATCTCCAGGGCAGCTATACCAAAAGCCCACCAGTACCCTTTTGGGTCCTTGAAATACCCTCTCCTGAGGTAGTCTATGCCAAGGACGCATGGAGCCTCTGGGCCAGTCACAATGGGGTGCTTCTGCCACTCATTCCCGGTTAGGCTCACTTCGGCCTCCAATGCAGTTAACTCTTGGGATCCCCCTGTCACTCCAGAAATACAAATGGGTTCTGCCCCTTTATAGCCTGATGGCATTAGGGTGCACTGTGCACCAGTGTCTACGAGAGCCTTATACTCCTGTGGCTCTGATGTGCCAGGCCATCGAATCCACACAGTCCAGTAAACCCGATTGTCCCTTTCCTCCACCTGGCTGGAGGCAGGGCCCCTCTAGTCCTGGTCATCATATTCGCTATCTACTTCTTGTAAGTATGAGTCAGAAGTCCCTTTATTAAGATTGGAAGTAGGATCAGCTCTTCTACTCTTCTACACTGGAGACTGGAGCAGCAGTTTTCCTGGGAGAACCCCCTTTTGTGGTTGTTTTTCCTTGCAACTCATGTACCCGTGCCTCTAGGGCTGAGGTAGATTTTCCATCCCACTTCCTCATGTCCTCTCCATGGTCACGCACGTAAAACCACAGGGTGCCCCGTGGTGTGTATTCACTATATCCTTTCTCTTGAGCAGCGGAACACTTACTCCTAATACCTGAGATACTGGTCCGTACAGGTGGGGAGTAGGACATACCTTCTTTGAGTTGCTGGAACTCCCAGGGCAGTTTCTCCACAGCTGAGATGCAGGCCCATAGGGAGGAAGAGAGACTTTCTTCGTATTGCCAGAGTTGGCCAGCCAGTTCATCCACTGTTTGTCCCTCTCCGTCTTTTCCAGGTCATTACTGTCAATGAGTTGGCATATGACAATGGTGCGCTCGTTACAAACTTCCACCACATGGGTCATGTGCACTTGACTTCATCTGGATCTTTCAATACCTGCTCGTTGTTCAGGCCATCATAAATCATCTCCAGCACAGCTAATTCCCTCAGGTACTGGATACCTCTCTCCATGGTGGTCCATTTGCCTAGGCGATACATAACACCTTCCTTGAAGGAATACCTTCCTTCACTCTTGACAGGAGTTGCCTGCAGAGGCTGAGGCTTGTGCCCCTTGTCCAATGGCTTTGTCAATGCCCCCTTCCCTAGAAAGGATCCCAGCTGCTTGGCTTCCCTACCCTCTAATTCCAGGCTACTGGCCCTGTTATCCCAGCATCGGAGCAGCCAGGTGAGAATGTGTTCGCCTGGACGACGGGTGAAATCTTTTCGCATATCTCGCAGCTCACCCAGGGATAGGGATCGGGTGGTTACTGCCTCGTTTATGAGTTCTGCCTCTTCCTCCTCCTCTTCTCGTAATGACCTTGCTTTGGAGTAGCCTGCCTCATCCACTTCTTCCTCCTCCCCCTTCCTAGTAGGAGTTTCTTCCCTTACTAAACGAGCTGACTTTCGCATCCAATATTTCTTCTTGTGTATAGGGGTGACTGATACCAGCATGGGTTGGTTCTCTGGTTCAGCTGTCGTGAGGGTTGGAGTAGCCACAGTGCCTGTTGTTTTGTCATCAGATCCAGAGACCTTCTCTTCCCCTTGAGGGCACTGAATAGTGTTGAACAGGGCTTGGTAGGCATGGGCCAGGCCCCAGCACGTTGCAGTGATTTGTGTCTCTCTGGAATTGCCAGGGTGAACACATCCCAAGGATGTTCAAAATTCTCAAGAGCTATTGTGAATAGCCTGGAGGAGAAGAGGAAGGTGAAGGAGCAGGGGAAAGTGTCTCCCCTTGTCTCCCCCATAAATTGGCTCTCTGAGGAGAAAAGGAAAAGAGTGTAATTATTAATAGTTTCCAAGAGATGGTTCCCAAAGTGTGGCGATGATGGCAATGCTGAGTACAAATACCAGATTAGTCTCATGGCCAGTAATTTTATCATATCATAAGCCAGTGTTACCCAGTACAGCAAAATGATGACCTTAATCCAGCCCCCAGAAGTGATAAACAGCACAACAGGGAACATAGACGGCAAGTACAGTGTTACATAACACGACTCTGAGAACAAGCACAACTCTGAGTTGCAAATAACTCAGAATGGGAACATTTACTTTCATGGTTGGTTGGATTCTTCCAGTAGAGAAACATTTCCTGTATTCTCCCCAAAAAGAAACATTTTCACCTCAAGACTGAACTTATTTTTATCCTGTGCCACCGGACTTAATTTGCATTCGTCTCTTCTGTAAGGTCTCTGGAGTTCTTGCAAGCCATAGCAACTGGTTAAACTCAATTCCTGATTCCTATCCTTCCCCTTGGCTATTGGACTGTGACTTTATATTGATAAAACGTACTGGACAGGTTATTGTTCTCTACTCTGCTTGGCTACACAGCTTATTTATTATTTGGTACGACATCTCAAGAGTAGTGTGCAGATGATATGCAGAAAGTCTGGGATTCACTCATATATCTGGGTCTGGCTCATCACTTTCACACTTCGTTGTTCTACAGAGACACACGTAGATCCATACCAGTTCTTTATTACTCTCCTTCCCTTTTTGTTTTTAACCTTTTATTCTTTAAAAAGAATGACAAAAAAAAAAAGACAAGTGGTTTTAGATGTGTGGATTTTGGATGCTCACAGCGAGAGCTTTACTGATGATGGATAGACAGACAACACTGACCAACATTTTTTTGCAGCCCTTTAAAGGGGAAGGATTTTCAGATTGGGGACACAGTGTCACCTGCCTTTTTTTTTTTAATTTTGGCTTACTACATTATATAATGCATCTTTATGTTCTGTGTGACCATAGTGTGGCTCTAATATAAAAAGCTATTTTTATGGGTCACAGCTTTATTTTGATGTCAGTTATGAGAACACACAATGAAGTAAAGAAAATTTACTGCAGTGATCCTGTTGAAAAATAAAAGCTCACATACCAGGGATGACTTACTCGATGCTAAACACTGATCTGATATTAAAGTACCAGTATTACCTGCAGCCAATGCTTTTCAATGAGTGTACCGGATTTCTATTCCCAATTCCTATAGACATCTGCAGAAGCATACACTGAAATTCTCAATATTTGAACACTTAAGTGAAAAATAAAGTGCACCTTAAAAAATATACCACATACTGTATAATAAATTAATCTGATTTTTTAGGCCAATTGCTAGTGTACACTCACAAATGATAATAATTTTGCTAGTAGACTGACAAGTCACAACAGAATCACTTATGTTTTGAGTTAAGCTGTTTTCCCCTCCTTGTTCTTAACCAGCATTCTTCCTCTCCAAAACTTACTGCTCTGGGCCCTCACTGTCGTTAAGCAAGAGCAAAAATTTTCTCTGCACCAGCTTTTGCTGGCAGATAGAAGAATGTTGGAGAAGAATTTTTGAGTCCATGTCAGAATCCTGTGGCCCTTGGCTGGCCTGACCTCAAACCAGCTGTAACATGGTGGGTTTTGTGAGGGTTTTCTTTTGGTTTTTGAGTTTCTTTAAAGCTGAAACTTTGAAGCTCAAAATCCTCAGAAGGAACAGAAAGAAAAACCTCATGCAAACAAATACCACTGATCTTTACACAGCTTTGATCTCTTATATATCTATAGTGCCTTTCATCATGAAGAAGCCCAATAAGATTTATAAACTGCCTTCAAAGGGAAATATATTATCCTCTATACCACAATGTGCACACCACTGAAAACCAGTCTTCAGACTAGATGATGATCCATAGCATGATGTATATTAATAGGCACTAGGGCACTAATTAGCAAATACAGAAGAAGGATCTATAATACCAGAGAAAATAGTACAGACCTCAGCTTTTAATGGCACATTTATCTAAGCAGAAAAGAGAGGCATCTTTAAGGGACTCATGGAACTACAAGGGCAGCCTGACAGCATGTTACCTCAGTCCTGGTCACTACCTCAATCCCAGTTAGCCACTACATCTGGTCAGTTTGAGACTGTCTGCATCCTTGGAAGCTGTTGCCATGTAAAGGATTCCAAGAGGAAAAGACAGAGGATCCCAGCAGTGTCTGCACACACGAGCATGCACGCACACATGCACGGGTGACAACTGAATCCTCAGCTCACACTGATGTATGTGGCTGACTGGGCAGGCTGCTCCAGCCCTGTGCCCATCTCAGACCTCGGGTCTCCTCAGCTTTCCACGTAGCAAACACCCCAAGGCCCCTCTACCCTTCAAGACGCTGCAAGGCAGACAGCACATGTTAAGAGAGATACGGTGGCGAGCAGAGGAAAGAATCTGGTCACGGGGGCAGAACAGCCTTTTGTGAACCATTTCAAACTCCTGGGTGCAACAACCCCTAATGCTGGGGATGGCTTAGCAGGTGTTTTGTGCTCTCAGATATGCCAACCTATCTGCAGGACAGGGGCTTCTGCGTCTCCTCTAAACATGCACTGATACCCCACAAGACTTCCGCACAGAAAATTTTACAGGCACATTTCTGTTCCCTCTCCAGATCTCTCTCGAAAATCCTGGCCCTAGGGAACCCAGCAGAAACAGCTCTTCTCCCTCCCTTCCATTAGCCAGAATCTTTGATTAACTGAGCCTCCGACTGTCTGAAAATTGCAGGCACCCTTGAAGACTTTCAGGTAATTGCAGTCTCTACTGCATTTCAAAGCTAAGGCTTCAGTTACTGAGCCATCTCCATAATGTCTGATCAATGAAGTGATCAATTAGGAATGGGAAAATGAGCTACGGTACAGCAAGTGGAATGGCTAATGACCTAACACGGAGAAGTCTTTTAATCTCTGGCTCCCATGACTGCATGCTGACCCGCTCCCCCACAAAGCTAGCAGGGTCCTGGAAAGTTGAAAATTACCATAAAAAAGAGAACAAATGGATACCATGTAAAAATCAATTAAAACTAGAGGCACTGTAAGGACCTAGAGTGGGCTCAGGAAAAATTCGAAGTGTTTGTTTAACAGATATGTGAGATTGTTTGCCCTAGTAACTGTGACTCTGTTTGATATGTATGAGGCTTTGAATATTTTATAACAGTGATGGCTGTGTTCACTTAAAGGCAGCTGCTTAAAAAAAATTAAAATTCCAGAAAACACTTTGTCTTTCAACTCAGCATTATGTAATGTTTCAGGCTTGATACCCATTTTCTTTGAAGGCTCTTCCTACAGATAACATCAGAAGTGTCACCCAGGAAAGATGTTTCATCTAAAATAAAGTGTTGTTGAGTCTTTTTGGTTTTGTTTTGTTTTCTTTTTTTATTCCACTGACAGATAATGAGTGTTAATGCTTCATCCGAAACAAAAAATGATAGCTGAATTGGAAGAGTGCTGGAGAGGAGGGCACTGGGGAACACATTTGTGAGCCATCTCACAAATTCTCAGAGAAGCCCAGGCAGAAATTCAGAACATCACATCTTAATAGAACATAATGTACTCCAGAAAGAGTAGAGATAATGTATCCTAATGTATTCAATATTTGCCTTTGATGTAAGCTTAAGCATTATTCCATATGTTTTACTCCATCACTAAATTAATTTTGGTTGGAAACCATCACACATTAATTATCAAATATGACTAAGCTCCAGCTCACTTGTTTTCCTAGGTTATTTGATGTCTGCTGCGAGACGGTTACATTGCAGAATTTTGTTTATAATAGCTGTGGCTAACATGTTAACAGTCACTCTGCCAGATTTGCTAGCTATCAGGCACAAACACAGCTCAGCTGTCCACGGAGGAGACTGTACAGGAAAGGAAAGACCTGAGCCTCGTCAGACACTTTGCACATGCACAGGGACTTCTTTAAAACAAAACAGAATAAATTAGAATCTGTTTTTACAGGGAAAGAATCAACCCATTTGGACCAAACATTTCATATCTTGCACAGCAATTACTGCAAGCAAACACTTGCTTGAGTAAAGAAATTTATTAAAAAATATATTGTCAGTTTTACAGATCACTTCCTGACCTAATGCTTTACTTTGTTTTGAACAGCTTTTATGTGAATTTTCAAGAACATTTTAAATAATAGATGTGCCATAATTACAGCCTGTGTTTCTTATGAGAGGGGGTTTTACTATTCAGATCTTGTCATTTTAAGATCAAAAGATTTCTATTTCAGAACTGTCTTCCTTGCTGAGCTCTAGACAGACAGAATACTTCATGAGTTGCCAGATCCTTAGCTGTTGTAAGCTCTATTACCATTAAACTAAAGACATGTTCCTGAAAAATCCTTTATTACACAAGCAGCTTATTGCAGTACTGCCCACGCTTTTTTAATAGAGAAGCCCACATTCCCTCTGAAAAAATCTAGAGACCATCTTGTGTGAGTGATACCAGAGGGTTTTTCGTCTAAAGTCAACTAGCAAAAAATTTGACCTAACAGTAGAATTTCAGGGTTTATCTATTTGCTTACTTCATCATGGATGTATGCAGCTTTTTGCAACGTTTCATCATGTCTTGTTGGTTACCAGAGATCCCTGAATTACACAGTAAGAATAATTCTTTATAGTCGAAGAAACTAAGGGGAAAAATTTATGCTTTGGATTTTCTAAAGCTTTTCTTCGTTAACTCATCATGATAAAGTAACAGTTCTATCAAAAACTAAAGGTTTGTAAATCTAGACCCTGTTGTATGAAAAACAACTCATCCAATCTGCCTCATCAGTCAGATGTGGAGAACTTGCCCTGCTCACAGGTAGGGGAGGCAGTGCTCAGGTAGTGAGGAGGTAGTATTCACAGCTGGTATTTGGCTGTTCAAATTCAAGGCTAAATGACAAAAGCAGTCTGAGCACAATAATAATGGCAAAAATCACACAAACTGCAAAAGCTTCAGCCCAAATATTTTCAAGGGCAAAATCTCTCAAGAAAGATGATTTTTCCTATTATGTGTCACTTCAAATGTTGTTAAGAAAAGAGATTGCTTCCAAGTTTAGGCTCTGACAAAAGATACAGTTTGGGTTAGAATGGAGATGTATTAGTTCTACTTATGACCTGTCTCTAGTGATGTGCCAACCTTGAACCATTTGCTTATTCCTATTAAAACTCCTGCTAGCTTCACTTGAGGCTTTAATGGGACATTCGTTTAAGGGGATGTAAGGGGAAAAGTAAGCCTCCTCTTCCTGTAGCCGCATCCTTTGACATCCCCTCAGCTGAGCTAGCAGCATCAGTTATGCAGCTGAGTGACAGTGCAAATCAGGAGCAGATTCAAGCTGAAAGACAATTTCTCTCAAAAGGATTATTTCCCAGCTGCTCTGGTTCCCTGACCTAGTGCATCACGGTTCCTCAGCTTGTGCTGGCACAGTGCACAGGGCAGGGAAGATGGGGACTATTTTTGAGCAGCAATGAAATGCCAAGCCATGATCTCAGTGAAGATAGACCTGGAGCCTTTGATTGTAAAAATCATAACCTTAATGAACAAGAAAATCCATTACAGTTCTGCATGGTTACTTTCACACTAAGCTAAATTCTGCAGGTTTTAATCACTTTTTACCAAAACTTCCACAGCCAATGAAATCTCACTGAAAGACAGGTAAAGCTTGGTCCACTGAAACATAAAGCTTTAGAAGAAGGGTGAATGGCAAGGAAGGAGGAAAGACGTGACAATGGCAGAGGTACAATAATTAATTTTTAGAAAATCTTGAAAAATAAATCTGACCAAAATATTATGTAATGAACACCAGACTCTCATCTTGTAAGACAATGTTTGGAATTAAATTTTACTTTTTTTTTCTTGTCCTGCTGGCCATCTGTTATCATTATTCCACTTTCCATTTAAAAAGCCTTCTCATCCTTAGCAGATGTTCAGTTTTTCTACATGTGTGTTTTGTAATTCCTCTCAACTCTACTAATGGGCTTTGTACTCTCAGAACTACAAGTTTTCTTAGATTGCCTCCACAGTGTCTGTAACATCCTCTTAAAATTTGAATAGAAAGCTATTGACGACTCCCTACTTTGAGAAAACAGTATTCAAACATCCTCACAAAAGCCTTTGCAGTTATCCCTAACGAGCAGTGGCTGTAATCCCTGGAGTCCCTATTCATTCTGAAATACAAAGTTGAAAGCCTTAACTAGCTTTACTATAACTCCTAGCTGTCACAAAAGAAATGGGTTGTCTGTTCACATGGTAGGGAAAAATTTGAGCATGGGATATATATCTGATACTCCTTGCACGTGGACTGAAACAGAGTTTTTCCGCTATTTTGTGTTGTATAATAGAAGTCAGTGTGTGTGGTTAATGGTAAAACAAGTAAGGCAAGTAACACAGAATGCCGTTTTGCGTCCTGCCAGTCAAACGAACATAAAGGATGCATGCCTCCCATGTGACAGGTAGAGGTACGAAAGGTCAAATATTTGTATGGCATATATTGCAGCGCAACTGCTTCCTGACATTCATAAGTTTTAAGTTTTCTAAAATAGGTATGTACCTGTTTCCTTTAATATATCTGTTAGCACTTTCTCTTCCCCACCTCTAAATTCTCTCCTATTTTATAAAATAATTATACAGTTAGACTTTGTACCAGTGGCTGGTAGGAGAAATAGAGGTAGAAACAGCAGAGGAAAGAAGAAATGGATGGTTTTAATGGGTGGAGAATATGGATTAAACGAAGACCCCAGTAAGATGAAACTCTTCAGAAAGGCAGCAGGTAAATGTGAGAGATGATTAGACTAAGGACACTAATCTTCCTGAAGACCCACCGACATCCTAAAAGGAAAGATGTGCAGAGGTTGCTGTTTCACGCAACACTGCCTGGTCAGAGACGTTGTATGTTCGATAGCACGGCTACACGAGTGGGAGTCAGTCAGTTATTAGGCAGTGCTGCAGATTTCTGAGGAATACTGCCTCCTTGGAAGAAATATTCCAGGGGATAAATTTGAACCCAGCCCCAGAGGCATTGCATTCTTCCATCGTTGCTGTCTAGCAGTTAAGGTGTCTTCAAAACAACTCGCTCCCAGCCATCTGCATGTCTTAGCTTCCTTATTTTTGCAGATTTGTCCTTCTGCTTTGTTTTGATTTTCTCAATAGCTAAAATAGCACAGCCTAAAACAAGGCTGGCATGATACAAGCTCCCTCTGCCCCCCCACTTGCTTGGGTTTCAGCCTCCCCACTTATTTCTGGATCTGTTTTTATCCCTGCTGCCACTCCCAGCAGGGGCATGAGGGAGGTCTGCAACCTGTGCAGACCTTGGCTGAACACTCTAAGAGAAGTGATGAGGAGAGCAATTTTAGCCATGAATATCCTAATGAAGCTCCCGTGCTGACCTTACACACTTCTGATTAAGAAAATATGCAAATGTAAAGCAGTTCAGAGCTGGATTAGCATTCAAAGATTTTTAAAAAGCTACTGTGGCTACATGCAGAGTGACCTTTAGGCCTGCTCAAATCTGCTAGAATGCAGATGGGGAAAGAGAAAGACATTATAAAGACAGACTCCATCTTTTTTATATCTTGCAGCCACCATAAAAAGGGCCACTGGAGGAAACGAATATCCAGATCAAGGTTTTACAGCTGATCTGCATCATACCTGGGGATGTCTCTTCCAGTACCTTCCAAAACCAAAAAGTTAGCTCAACAGTTGGTTTGATCATAATCCTGCAGGTTTTGTACTTTAAAAGATGACAAAGGAAAGCTGGAAGATAAGAATCCAAATCTGGGTCCCGATAGTGCTACCAAGACTCAGGGGGGGATCAGGAAATCCAGGGGAAGTAGGAGACGTATCTCAGGGTCACAGGAGGACCATTCTAGGCAACTCTCAGGAATCTGCTTTTTCTACCGGCTGGTGTTCAGAAAGTGACTGTTAGGAGCAAAACCTTCAATTCCCATTAATTGGAGAAAACTTCTTTAATGAGGACACACTCCATTAGCACTGTCAGGTGCTATGGTGTTTATATCACAATCCAATGGCCTGATCTGTGGTTTTAAGACTGGATATCAAGATCCACAGATGCCTGAATCTCGTCCTACTAAGAGGAGGGGCTCGGCGTGGAAAATCACAGGAAGGGAGAGGTTAAGAAATACTGTGGCAGGATTAAATGTTAGAACCATCTTTCTCTCAGCAAGTTTTTTCATGACCATTTACAGTCAACTGCTCTCACTACAAATACACACCTTATTTCAAGGAACACAGCAGTGGAAGAGACCTCCAGGGTTCTCAAGACCCTGTGATTGCAAGGACCACATTATATTCTCCACTTCATAAATCAGTGATTTAGTTGCTGCTGTTCTTACCATATCCACTGAAAGCCTGTTCCAGAACGGGCTTCCCTTATGACTGGGAATTCTCTTCTGATTTCCAGGCTAAATGTATTCGTAGCTACCTTTCACCCATTTGTTCTGAAACCTGACTTTGTCTAATTACTTCCTAAGGCCTGTTCTGTATCAGTGTATTTATTTTCTTTTGCTAAAAATACTGCCTGAAAAGATATTTTAACAATGGAAAATAATGAAGTAGGAGGATACTATAAGCCAGATGAGATCCTCTACTGGTATAAACTGGTCTGACTTTAATGCTAATGTGTATTGCCTAAGAATTTAAAAGAAACTGTTCATGTGCTTGTTTTCAGGTTAGACATGAAAACAAATGTCTGTGCTAAAAGGCTATGAATATATCCATAGCAAACACATATGGAACTACACATTCGGGTAACATTTCTGCCATTTTTTCTCAGAATGCATTAAAAAGAAAAACTGAACACTGAAAAAAAAAAGTTTTCCTATTCTGATTTCCTCTAATATTTTGTTAAAAACACTTCTTCACTCTTGATCACATTATATCCCTGTGTCTTAATGTAATATGTCTATTACTGTTTATTTTTGTATCAATCAACTACATGTTTCTAAATTTTGAAGGTATTGTGGAATATATTTGTTTACCCAATGCATACTTGGAGTTCCAGAATATCTTTATGCAGTTGGCAACAAAGCATTATAATACATTGTTTTATTTTCTTGCTTTGGAGTTAAAAAATAAGGTTCAAAATTTACTGTGGCTCAAAATACTATAAAATGTTCACAATAATTTGTTCAAGTTACAGCAAAAAGCCTAAAAAACTTCTTTTATATCTTAGAAGCAATCACTCAAAGTTTTTGAATCAACTGATTCTTTGCATGTGCTAGTCATTTTGGAAAGGTTCAAGTACTTATTTTTCCATTACTTTGATAAATCAAAGGAAAACAAAAACTTTGGCAAAGATAAAAACAAGAATATTTAAAACAAATAACATGAAGCTATAAGAGGAAGTAGAAATAATTCCGTTTCTAATGATGATAGAGCACATTTTTCCTGTGGTTTAATCCCCATCAAGTTTTATTTAAAGCTCAAAGAATAAAGATTTTCCATATTTTTATGCCATTTTAAAATGACAGGCTTCAAATGGGCTCTGAGGCAAATTCTAAAATATCACAGGCTGATTCAAAACCAGATCTGAGTCCTGCAAGAAAGCTGGCTGCTCTGTGCTTATCACAAAATGTGAAACTTAATTTTGTACCTTTACATGTAATGAGTCTTCATACAGTAAATATCTTGTTTTATTTCTGCCCAATATGAGGAATACATATTGCAGCAGTGGCATAAATATGGCTTGATTGTGATATAAGCCCTTCTGCTTAGGAAGTCTGCAAACCAGAATCAAACACTCCTTTATGAAAACAGCCTACACTTTAAGAAAGAAAAAAAAAATCAACAGAGCTTTATGAGACATAATTGGGATCAATAGAAATTACTGTAATTCTGAGATACGTTCTATAGGTTTTTAAACCACCCTTTAGTATTCTGTACTAAAGGCATAATTATACATTAAATTATAGCAGATGGCACCAGAAACCTGTAGAATTATCATTTGTTAATATATTCTGCTGGGCTTATCCATCAAGGTAGTGCAAATTGGCATAAATTACACTTTCTTTTGGCTCTTTGGCATGTTGATTGTATTGTGTTACATTCTCTCAGGGCTCTACTCTATTCTTACCCTCTAAACTATGACTAAAAAGTCGTCTTGCTTAAACTTAATTCAGGGACAGTGAAATCTTTGAATGTCAGAGCTAGAAATCCCAATGGCTGGTACTAATCTTATGCACAAGCCCGCTCAGCTCATTTTCCTTCTGAACTAGATAGTCACTCTGAAAAGGGTAGGTTGCCAAGAAGACAGGCTGGGGATAGACCTAAGGGAAAGAATGAAAACTAGAAGTGGAATTAGATCCAAGCAGATCCTTCCCAGGCAAGTAAAGAAAGATGCAGGAAAGTCAGCATCTGGATCAGCTTCTTCTGATGGTGCAGGGCTGAGATGAAGGTAAGAAGGGCTATATGTGCAGTGTCACCACCATATACTGGTTCTTCTCCCGGGCACAGGGTAGCCTTCCTTGTCAGGACAAAACTTAGGCAGCCATGTTATCCTGCTACAGGATCAAATTTAGGCTGAGGTTTTGAAAACAGTCTGGTATGCTTTATTCATCCAACAGCTATGTGCCGGTAGCCTTCTGTACTCACAGACAAGTAACTGCACTTCCATCACAAGGCCCCACAGCAGCAGAGGAAAAGAGCAATGCACTTGAACTGCGGGAACCTGCATGAGAGGTTTGTTGCGTTGTTCTCAGAGCCTTGCGAAGAAGTCAGAGATAGATACCTCTCAAATGTCATATCTTCCAGGGGGAGGGCAGTCAGGGGAACACTGTAGCTGGTATTCAGAGCAAGCAAAACTGTGAATCAGGACAGTAAATTGTGTTCACCCTGGCTGGACACCGGGTGCCCACCAGAGCCGCTCTATCACTCCCCTCCTCAGCTGGACAGGGGAGAGAATACATAACGAAAGGCTCGTGGGTCGAGATAAGGACAGGGAGATCACTCAGCAATTACCATCACGGGCAAAACAGACTCAACTTAGGGAAATTAGTTTAATTTATTACCGATCAAATCAGAGTAGGGTAATGAGAAATAAAACCAAATCTTAAAAACACCTTGCCCCCACCCCTGCCTTCTTCCCGGGCTCAACTTTAGTCCCGAATTCTCTACCTCCTCCCCTCCAGCGGTGCAGGGGGATGGGGAATGGGGGTTGCGGTCAGTTCATCACACGTTGCCTCTGCTGCTCCTTCCTCCTCAGGGGGAGGACTCCTCACACTCTTCCCTGCTCCAGCGTGGAGTCCCTCCCACGGGAGACAGTCCTTCACGAACTTTTCCAACGTGAGTCCTTCCCACGGGCTGCAGTTCTTCATGAACTGCTCCAGTATGGGTCCCTTCCACGGAGTGCAGTCCTTCAGGAACAGACTGTTCCAGAATGGGTCCCCCATGGGGTCACAAGTCCTGCCAGCAAACCTACTCCAGCGTGGGCTCCTCCCTCCATGGGTCCATAGGTCCTGCCAGGAGCCTGCTTCAGCATGGGCTTCCCACGGGGTCACAGCTTCCTTTGGGCATCCACCTGCTCCAGCGTGGGGTCCTCCACAGGCTGCAGGTGGATATCTGCTCCACCGTGGACCTCCATGGGCTGCAGGGGGACAGGCTGCCTCACCATGGTCTTTACCACGGGCTGCAGGGGAATCTCTGCTCCGGCGCCTGGAGCACCTCCTCCCCTCCTTCGTCACTGACCTTGGTGTCTACAGAGTTGTTCCTCTCACATATTCTCACTCCTCTCTCTGGCTGCAGTTGCCCAGGTGTTTTTTTCCCCCTTCTTAAACATGTTATCCCACAGGCGCTACCACTGTCGCTGATGGGCCTGGCCTTGGCCAGCGGCAGGTCCATCTTGGAGCCGTCTGGCGTTGGCTCCATCAGACATAGGGGAAGCTTCCAGCAGCTTCTCACAGAAGCCACCCCTGTAGCCCCCCCGCTACCAAAACCTTGCCACGTAAACCCACTACATAAATCCGTATCGTCACCTCCAGTTAGCCTGAGAAAAGTTACTCAGAGGAGTAACGCTGAAGATAGATAATTAAGCTGTAACGTACCGGTTGTCCAGCAGAGGGTAGCATTCGTATACGGAAAAATGTCTGCACCCCTAACTAGTGCTTTCTGCAAAGGTTTTACAAAACCTGGCAATCTCAGCCTTTTCCCTTCTTATTAGTTTCTAGGTAAATGAACTAATCATCCGATCCTGAACACTTAATAAAATATGGAAAAGTATTATATTAAAAACGTTAAGTCAAGATTTAAGATTATGTATTTAAATGAAAATTATCAGCAATGAAATAATCGAGATTCCAGAAGCAAAGTTGACTTGAACTCTCTCCGAATCTTGCATTCTGCATATTTTACAATACAGACAGTATTATAACATTGATTACTGGGATGATTAAATATAGACAGTTAAGAAATGGCTAAATCTATCAATCCCAGTCAAGGAGTGGGACCTCAGTTTGGAAGGTGTTGGACACATATGTGTTGTGTACCTGTCTGTATATAAAATCAATGAGACAATGAGTGTTTCAGCAGACACACACCTGAGCAGCTTTATTAAGTACTTCTAGGCCCTTGGCTTTTAAAAAGTGGAGTGGGGAAACAATCTATCCATGCAAAAGCAGCTAAATTTGTATGATTCTTGGAGCCTATTTTTTTCCATTTTTTATCTTTGCAGTTTCATTCTTTCAGTAATGTAATCTAGTTGCATTAATATAGGGTACCTGCAAGAATTTTGCCCATGTTGAGAGGCTGAGCCACACTGGAGCTACTCTGCTTATCTGTAGTATTCCTTCCTTCTAGCTTCCAGCTAGAAGAACTTTGTCTGAATTTATGTCTTTACAACGTGATACTGCTTAACTTTACAAACAGGGCGGTGCCATTCACTATAAAGATGCTGGAAGACAGGCAAGTGGCTTGGATGTTCCTGTCACAATAGAGATGATTAATCTACAGGCTGTTACCCTCTCTAAGAAGATGACAACTGCGATTAGCAGATCAAGAAAGAGTTTGGGAAGGGATGCTACTTAAACAGAAGTTAAAGGGACTGCTGGAAGCAACAGCCATGTTTTAAGATGCTGAATTAACCTCTGGACTTCTAGAGTGCACCCATAACTCTGCGAGACCCATAACTGTGTGAGACACACCTGCTTTTCATAGATGTAATTCAAGGTAATAGGTAGAAGCTGACTGAGCCGAGAACAAATCTGTGAATTTTTATGTATGATTTTGTGACACTGACTGTCAGATTTACTGATCTTGTGGTTTTTGTCATACTCTAAAATCATGATAAAACATGCAACCTGTGGAAACGAGAATATAGCATAAAATATATTTCTGCTCTGTGTCTTTTTGATAAAAAAGATATTGACATAAAAAAACCTCAAAATTCAATTGCCTGTGTAGGCAACCCTTCAGTGTTCAGAAAAAGAAAGGTATACACACTTCTAGATTATTTGCAAATCTTTCTTTGAGAAAAAAATAATTCTGTTAATTCTGTTGAAAAACTAGGGTTTAATAGCGAGTCAGTGATATTTTGTTCCTAATCCTGCAGCACTAACTGTATTCATGTGATAAAAATATTGTTGATTTCAACGTGAACAGTCTTGTACAAGGGTTTGCAAAGCCAGGGCCTGAGGATGTATAGAAAGGGGAAATTAGAAGTTAATTGAAAAGAAGACAGATGTTAAAGAAAGATGGGCAACCAAAACATGCAGAAAGAAAAAGAGAGAATAAAGCAAAGTACTAAAAAGGGAAGGAAAAAGAAAGGACAGCATGAAAAAAAAAGAAGACAAAGCTTGACTTTACATATCGTGAAATTTAGACATCCTTCATAAATACATGTATCTATCTATGTAACTCAAAAACCCACATCCATTTCATTGCATTTTTCTGTTGAAAATGATTATGTTTTAAGTGTATAGTATTTGCAATCTAATAATCTAAGCAATTTTAAATCCCCCAGAAATGATAAAGTAAAACACTGCCTATTTGCTTCTTTCATACTCCAATGCTTCCTCCAATGCTTCCTCCTTTTACTTCTTACTTTTCCTTGCACAAGAACTCCAGTTAAAAAAACAGAAAAATTGACATGCTCAAATGTCAGCTTTTTCAAACCTGCAGGTGCACCTGCACCCCCAAACGCTTATCTGATTTGGTCCAATAAAAATAATAATTGAAATCTTGCCCTGCTTCCACCAAAACACCTGTGTGAGCCAGTGTGACCTTCCTTTTTCCTCCTGCTGCAACTCAAAGTTTCTTATACTTTCCCCAGGGCTTCCAGCTGCCCTAATGACTCCATCCCACACTGACACTTGGCTTCCCTCAAACCTACTTTCAGTCTTTATCCTTCTTTTCAGGCGCTCTGGGGCTCCCCACACCCGAGCCCTCTCAACTACATTCCAGTGCACAGGGTACAAATGCCCTCTCCCGCCTTGTGCTCCTCCTGTTCCCAAACCACTTCACCTATTCTGTCACCTCCTTTGTCTTATCACACTTGGAGTATAACCTCTCAGAGGCTTAGTGTGTTTTCTTTCTTATTAACCTGTACAGCATTGAGTAAAGTGATATCTGGATCCTTGGTTAAGGTTCCTAGCTATTATTATGATAGTACAAATAGGGAAAATGTAAAAAGTTCTTCTTTCAGAGTCTGCAATTAGCTAAGGATGAATATGTTCATCCTTATAAGTAATACGTTCATTCATGTAAGTGCTGGAGTCATATAAATTAGGCTAATTCACTTCAGTAAAGTTATACTTAAGTATTTGTAGGACTGCAGCTACACTTCCACTGAGAACTCTACCTTTAACAATTATCACAAACATCTACATGTTGCTACAGGGGAAAACTTAAGTTAATATACGATCTGTTATAGATAATAGAGGTGAGAATGCTCCCAGTCCACAATTCTGAGGCATCCAAGGAAAAAAAATCTGAAAGAAAAATATTTAATTACCCCCTCACACCCCTGCAAAGGAATACAAAGCTCAAGAATCCCAACAATTCAAAGGAAAAAACGATGTTGGAATTGGTATTTCTGGGTGAGACTGGCCACACAACCCAACTGCAGAAAATTCCACAGATGTTTGATAAGCTTGCCACGTAGAAGGCTTATCCAAATTTTTGCTAGGTAGAGAATGATTTAAACCTTGAAGCACAAACCCATTTAAGAAGCAGAAATAACAAAGTGAAAAACAAAATTAAGAAACTCCAATACATATGCAAGAAAATCTACTTTAGCAGAAAGAGAGAGAAAAAAGAAACTATTATGATAAACTTGTCTTTTGCAGAATACCTTGCAAGAAATACAGGATCTCGTGCTGTCCACGGAGGCTCCATACCCACTGAAGGACATGGTTTTATTGACACCTTGGTTTTACTTTCACCTCAGTAACGGCAGAGATTGTATCAGAAAGTTTTAAAAGCAAAATAGAGGTTAGATCCATTTTCGATACTCTAAATTAAAAGAATAAATGAATCACCCAACTGTAGTTAATGGGCAATTAACATAATTCTGGTCCGGTGTAGCTGAAAGATAATGAAAAAGCTGATTGCAAATGAACCAGCAGTAATGTGGGAGGTCATAATAGTCCCATAACTCTGAATGAGAAACCAATTTCTCCTCTAACACTAGATGCTTTGATTGGTGAAGGGCTTTATCATAGTATGAAATTTGCCCGTGATAGTGTGAGACATAAAAAAAAAAGGTTCTGCTGTGTAAAGGGTGGATGGCTTACAGAATAGGTACCCTGAGCAACTGCATGAGCCTGTACTAGCTGTCATAAACTAGAGGGTAATTAGGAGTGCGGTGGTGAATAGAGAGGAGAGAAGCATATATCTGAGTAATGAGTTCACAACTGTAGTACAGCAGGGCAACAACCCACCAGGGGAAATGCAGCAGAGTGTCAGACTTTGTTCCAGCCTGGAGACTGGATGTGCTGATGCCTTCTAACTTGGCCCACCTCTTGGAGATGGCGTAATCTCTTCTTTGTGCTCAATTTGTTCTTAGTTAAGGAAGGGGTAATGGGGTGGGATGAATTCCACCCACAATGTTTTCTCTTCTCTCCACTTACCATCTATGTCCTGATCCTATTAAAACTTAAGATCTTGTTCAGCAAACTGTCATCAGATGAAGTAAATTACATTTAATGCTAGTGGTAATGCTCTCAAAATCAAGAGAACAATTGTGTCTAGGGCAAGGACCGCCTCTTTCTCTAGAATTTTAAGTAAATCTATATTTAGCCCTTTTGTGGCTTTTGAGGGGAAAAAAAGGTAATCATGTTAGAACACTGTAATGGTAAATGAATCTATGTCCTAGCAGCAGATGGCACATTAATAGGATGCAGACACACAGAAAAAAAGAACTAACCCTCCAAACTGTATTTTTTTTCTTGGTATTTTTCATCACTGTTCCTATGTCTTTTCTACCAGGCTGAATAAAATGATGGTAGATTTAACAGAGAGGACTTAATCTTAGTGCTAAACTTGTATTATGACAAATCAATAGGTTATTGCTGCATTATGCAAAATGGAAAAAGTAGATAGATAAAGTGACAGAGCTTAATACTCAGAAATATTTAGCATAACACTTGGAGTGCACGGATTACAAATGCCCTTTTTAGGTAGATTTTTACATCACCTTTTGCACCACTGTCCTATTGCTAAACTGAGTGGTAACAGAAGTCACTAAGTCATTTGAGATGACTTAATCTTTTTGGTGCGTAGACATGTATGCAACTCTTGACGTGGGATCACCAATGCACACGCCCCCAAGCAGTAAGTGCTATAGTAGATACCTGTAGTTCCTTCACCTTGACTAGAATATCCATCTCTGTGGTGTCCATAATGTAGCAGAGTACCAGGTTCAACATGGAAAATCACATATACCAGGTAACGTATTACTAGCCCCCCTGCCCAACCATCCAAATAAACACATCTCAGGTAAAGTTTAAAGAAATATTTATTGGAATAACTCTGAATACACCATATTTGGCTTCTGAGAAAATTAGTAATAGCCTAAGAAAGAGCAGGTAATAACTTTAATCAAAGTCAACATGGCTTTTACAACGGAAATTCTTGTCTTCCAAATTTTACTAGAGTTCTCTAGAAATCAACACGTACGTGGATGGTGTTAATTCAGTTGACATAATCTACTTTCGATTTCCAAAGGTCTTCTAAAAAATCCTTCACAAAAGTTTTAAGAAAGTTGAGCAGTGACTGGATAAAGGGAAAGGTCCCTGCCTGGATAACTAACTGGTTAGAGGATAGCACACAGAGAGGAAAAGTGAATGGATAGTTTTTGCAACAGTGTTCCACCCTTGGAGTTCCAGTGGGATCTGTGCTCCCACCTGGGATAGTTAATATATTCATAAATGATTTGGGAATGTAGGTGAGTAGGGAGTTCAGTAAGTTTGATGATGATACAGAGTTATTCAAGATAGCAAGGACAAGCTGTGATCAAAAAAGTCCTACAGAGGAACCTTATGAGGCTGAGTGGCTGGGCAATTAAATGACAAATGAAATTCATTGTAGATAAATGGAAAGCAATGCACATGGGAAAAACAATTCTAACTCCACATATTAATATGATGGAGTTGATCATTACTACTTAGGACATAGTTCTGGGGTTATGATAGATAGTCCTATGAAAATGTCAACCTGATGCTTAATAGCAGTCAAGAAGGCAAGTCAAATGTTAGAAATTACTGGGAAATAAATAGAGAACAAAACAGAGAACATCACTGTGCTGCTACAGAAAACAATCACTCAACTCCACATTGAATACTGTGTGCTGAATACTGTCTGGTCCCCTTCTTTCAAAAAGGATACAGGTAAACCAGAAAGGAACAGAGGAAAGTGACAAAGATGATCAAAGCTGCAGAGCAGCCTTCATATTAAGAAAAGCTACTCAGCAACTACAAAAGGAGATGCTAGCACACTTTGTCCTGGAAAAAGGAAAAAGGATAAGAATATGACAGAAGTCTGAGAAATCATGAACACAACAAAGAGGATGGATCTTGACCCTTCCTACATCAGAACTAGGGAACATCAAATAAAGATAATAAGAACCACATTGAAAACAAACACAAGTGCTTCTTTGTACAATAGGTGGTAGACCTGTGAAAATCATTGCCTGATAATGCTGTGGATGCATGAACTAAAGGGGGAAACTAGACAAGCAGATCAATCATCTATTGAGAGTTACCAAAAATACAGAGACTGCATCTGTTCAGGATGAACATAGCTGGAGTTCGGGAGAGCAGCAAGAGCAAGTATCATGCAGAGACAGGTGCTGGGCTCGATGGGCCTTTGGTCTTACTTGTCATGGCTCTTAAAATGATCTTACATTCTTCTAACAGATTGCCGTATCTGGGGTATTCAAAGTGTGGTTGACTGACTAAGATGCGGGAGGAAATATGAGGGAATGAATAACACACGTGTTATACAATTCAGACAAATGGTAGGTATCTCAAACTTCATGTCAATACAGATTAAGGATAACTAGCAGCGGGCAGAAGGCAATGTACGCTTTGCAGAAGTAGGCCCTTTAAGAAAATTATATATCTTCACATATTTCTTCTTGAATCAATCTCTTTATTTTCTTTGATTACTTTAACAGGACATTTCTTATACTAGAGAGAGACACTTTTCCTCCTTCTGCTCTCAAATGAATTATGACAGGGATCACCTTATCTAGTGATCTGGGACAATTTGCCAGGCTCTCCCATAATCTTCCAGTGTAGTTGCTACCTTAAAGAAATATTTATACTTTGTTGACTATAATGAAATCTGAATTATTTCAGATAATGAAGCCAACTGGGAAACAAGAAAAGGATCTAAATTTGAAAGAAGACTGGGGTGGGGGGGGAGCTATATAAAAGAGACTTAAATACATTGCTATAAAGATGGCATCACCAGATGGAGCTGTTACTTACACTCTTCTAAATTCTCCTTCTTTGCACGCAAGGACCCTTTCAGTTTTAAGACCTTATATATTGCATGATTTTGTGAAATAATTTCTGTGCTCCGGACTATGGCAAGCAGCAGGGGAGTTTGCTGTCTGTCCTAGTGTCTCTACCAGAGCTGTTACTCTGGAAACTCTTTGGTGTTTTCTCGGGGCTTCTGAATGAAGACATTGCCTGAACCCTTACTACTCTTTATTCAAAGAGACTACTACATGTATAGTGGAAATAAAGTATCCTACACAAGGACTACACCCAGCGTCTGCCACACTGATTTTGCCCTGTAATGGTAAGCTCACCTGCAAGGCTCTAATATCCAATGTTGCTTTGGCAGCAAGAGAAGCAGTTACAGCTGATCCACACATAACCTTATCGATTCTCTCTCTCCTCCCAGTCTTTCCAGAACAGTGCTTGAGATGGGGCCTCTCTTCCATTTCTCTTGCCATAGATCTGCTTATTCTTTCTGTTATCAGCGCTCCCAATATGCATTATCTCTGTGCATTATCAGTTACAACAAAGCCAAAAGAAGAAAAGCTCTCACTGTAAAATATTAAACTTAAAACCCCAGTTATCTGATCAAAAGCTTTGGCTCTTTCCCAGGGAAGAGAGCAGCCTTCAGCTTATTGCCCATAGAGGAGCCTATTCTTATTAATCAAGGCACCTCAGCACATTATTCAATGAACAGCCGTGCTTGGTGAAACTGGCCTGGTTGCTGCCTCTGTACATCGACACTTGCAAGACTGTATTTAGAGAAGGTATCACAACCTTGGCAAAAATTGTCTCCTCTTCGTTAAATTCTTGTCTGTACTAGACACTATCACAGGACTTTAAATTCCACTTTGGAATTCTATTTTTAGAGCTCAAGTGGGATTTATATGGTGCTCTGACCTAACACAAGCTCTCTGCACAAGGCTGAATTTAGCCTTGTATGCACTCACTGCTGAAACTGCTGACTGTAATAAATTGAGGAGGGCTTGTTCTACATATATCTAATAGGCTACTATGTACCTTAAATGTAGGATTTCCATGATGGCTAAAATTTCACCAAATGCTTGTAGCACAATAAAAATCGCAAATTATGTTTGCAAGTTCACCTCTCATTGTCAGCAGCATCTGTGCTTCTTTAGTGACTGTTGTAGAAAAATACCGAAACCTTATTTTAAGAATAAATGAAATAAGATTCCCAGATCATTTACAGCTAAGAAAAATGTCCTCTTTTCAGCCTGGTATATGATCATGCTGTCGTCAGCCCTGGCTCCCTTCACATGCATAAATTTTGAACTGTTGGCCAACTTAAACAAGTAGATAGAAGGACACAGGGTCTCATGGATATTAAGCTCCTTTAAGGTTCATTAGGTAGGGGAGAGAGATTACTAATATCCCCCTGACAGAAATATGCTTAACCCATATTAGAAAGTAGAGAAGGCAAACAAGAGCCTATGAAGACATAAATATCACAGAAAATTAGACACTGTTGATTTTTTTGCTCATGGATAACGTGTTAATGTGGGGGAACAGATACACAGGAGATGAAGACCTATGTGCTCACAATGTTGTTAGTTTTGTGTGCTTTGATGTTTGTGGTTCCAGCTGCAGGTGCAAACTGGGCAGCCATAAATGGAGGCCCTTAATATAAAAATTAGATTAAAGAATCAGTCCTGAGTGTCTTGCCCAAGTTCAACCAATGACGGGAACAATTACATACATTGCTTCAAACTGTCTGGTCTAGATAAATTTCTGTTCGAAGCCTAGGCTGGGGTAATGAAAAATATTCCCAGGATGGTTTCAATTTCATAACTACACATTAGATATAAGCAAAAAAAAAACCAAACCACAAAATGAAGCCAAACAACTCACAGTAGTAGAATAAAGCAATGAAGAATGACAAAACCAATGAAGAAATCCACAATGTGTTCGCCTGTGCCTCACAGTAATTAATGCTTTTTGAGATATTAGATAAACTTTTCTTTGTTGTAATAGAAACAGATTTCCCAGATCTCCTATTTCAGCTCTCAAGCTCCACCTTTTCTCAGCTTTGTCTGAAATTAGCCACATTTTCTACTACTTTAATAAACGTAGAAAACAATTTGGAAATTATCTGTTTGCATCAGCACTGGCAATGAACAATAGCTCAAATTTTGCAAGTCAAGGCTTCAATAATAAGGCCTGATTTTCTTAGCAATCAGATGCATACACATGCATACACACACACACGCACGCACACACACCACATGTCTTTGTGAATAGGGTCCAAACCAGCTGCAACCTTCCAGAAATTAATTGGATTCTGGATCATTTGCATTTTTATATAGTTTACCAACAAAAGATGGAGATAGCAAGTTTATTAATGTGAAAAAAGAGAGAGAGACAGGGAGAAAGAGCGAGGGAGGGAAAGTGAACGTTTTGGTTGAGCCACTAAGCCAAATTTTAATACACACAGTTCCTATTCTCCTTATAATACTGCAGCAGATCCTCCAAGGTGGAAATTGATACGCAGGTCTAAATTGAAGGCAGCTGTTAAGGACTCCTACTGATGCCCAGGGCCTTTACAGTTCCTCATCTGGGTAGGCATTATGATTTGATAATGGTCATTTTCAGACAACACCCAAGGCAATTCTAGGATTTGCTGTCACAATAGACACACTGAAAATAAAGTCAGTGTAAATAGATTAAGAAATTGACAGAATAACAAGGCAGAAAGAATTAGAATGAGTACACAAACGGCAGATGACAACTCAATACATCGTGCTGCAGAGGGGGGATAAGGAAAGTGGAGCTGGAGGATTTATCTGCTGCCTGTATGCCTTCAACCTGCTTCCTGCCTGCGTGGATGCCTATTTCATTGAGAAGTGAAATCTTTATTAGAAGATTTCTTATCTCTCTTGCTGCCCATTGAAAAACTTCCTTTCTGCTCAATTGAACGTGAAAGCTCCTGATCTGTAGATGTCCAAGACAGCTACAGTTTTTCCAGGTAGTCGGCTAGTGACTAGTGGGTAAAATTGACACCCCCATTTCACTTGGGAATAGGAAGAAAATACTGACTTAGTATTCAGAGGACAGAGTGACCCTCAGCTCCTATGGATGTTCATGTGAACACTGGGTGACCAGGTGGTAACCAGGACTTTATATTATGTATGTGATTCATTTACAAATTTCTTAGCAACGCTTGTGCTGAGGTGTATGTGAGGTTTAGTGCATGAATTGTCCTATAGAATCCCTTATTTGATGTCTTTTTTGGGGCTATAAATAGATGGAATTTCATTTATTCACTTTTATTGTGATTGTGACTTCATCTCTGCCAAAAACAGCTCCCAGCTCTGCTCAACCCAGCCTGAACAACCAAATCATACCTGAGTAAACCAGGTACCAGACTAATTCCTGAAATGCTGAGTATGACTTCATGTGCAGAATAACTATGGATAGCAAATAGTTTATGGGTTGGTCTCTGTATGATAGACCCAGAGCATATGCAGAGATGGAATATTGGGCAGTGACATCCCCAGTAGGTTGTTGGGTAAAGAAGGGACTAGAACTGCTATAAGGATGAAAATGAAACTCAGTGCTGTTTGTGCTCAGCTGGATAAAGATGCAGTGAACTTCAATTCTGTGTTAGTGCAGTAAGTGCTCCCCAGAACTGTCAGACCTGGTGCACAGCTTTTCCATTGGTTTACGGAAAAAAAGCTGGATGGGAGCACACAGGAAACCAAGGCACTAGCACTGTATAGTGCTGTTCTATAGCAGCAGATGGCTGGGGACACCATATAGCAGTAAAATGGCCATTTACTTCGACTATGTCAGAGCTTTGGACAGCAAGATTGGCCACCAAGGAGACACCGGAGTAAAAAGGGCTGCTGGGAGGAAGAAGGAAAGAGTAACTTCGCCCCCCCTGGAGCTACATGAGCAGCAAGTTGTACCCTCGACTATCCAGCCCAGCTCCACCTTTTCCTTCAAGTCCTTTCCTATTTACTTATTTTGCTAAAATCACTGAGAAGCTTTGAGATGGCTCTTGTGTTTGAAAAAGGCAAATCCTGAACCCTCAGTGCAGGGTATTCAACCGACACATCTTGAGTAATCTGGGGGAAGCTTAGGCTCATTTTGAGTAAAATACTTAGTTTTGCTTGACTTCATGGGAATTAAGCCAGTGCTTGAGTGCTGCGTTGAATCAGAGACGAAATTATATGAGTGGTTTGCATAAATAATAATTAAATCTTTTATGATTTTATACATGCCTATTATCTTGAATGGATCTTGTGTATGTAACTTTTCCATTAAATTCTGAAACACAATGCAATGAAACAACTTTGAACTTTGATTTCCTTACCTCTTTCTTTCTTTATTCCTGCCCCATTTCTTTTGCCCAGTAAGGGGGCTCCATGATTTTCCCACATTTTCTGGGGTTTGTTTTCCTTCTGCATAAAGTTTGACCACTTCTTCTATATCAACTTTGATCACAGTCCCCACTTCTATCACTTCTCCTTCTTTTCTTTGTTTCTTTTCCTCTTCGCTTTCTTCCTTCAGGTGTTATTTTTATTCCTCTTTGGGTGCTCTCAACCACTTTTGTTTTATGCTCCCTCATTCTCCTCTTTCTCTGATAAGGTTACAACCACTTTTTTTCAATTTTTATACTACAGCATCTCTTGACTCTATTCTTCCCCCTTAATCTGTCCTTCAAGAAAGAGATAAGATGATGGTAGCTATGGCCAGAGAACGGAGAAATCAGGCATCAAGAATGAAAAGAAAAGGGCTGAATGTCACAGAGCCTTCAAGCATGAGGAAGAACAAGGTAGAGTAACAATTATGAAAAGAAGAGGAGGGAAGGAGAGGTTTCCATAAAGAACATGGAAAAAGGATGGAAAATAAGGGTGGTGGGGGAAAAACTACAGTGCTGCTACTTTTATTCCCAAGTTCAATGTTCCCTCATTTTTGAAGGACCTGAAGCTGCAAGGAGTAGAGAGCTCCATTTAGCCTTAAATCAATCCTGTTAAAAGGAATACCTTGATTACAGTTAGCTTGCCAGCATTTAGAAATGAGACAGGAACATGGCCAACATTCTTCTGGCTGAATACACAGATATAGTGAGACACATTATGGAATGATAAAGTATCTAAGTGCACCAAGCCCTTATTTATCTAACTTTTGTTAACCTTAGCAGAAAGCCTGCCAAAGTATTCTGGTAGTACTGAAAAGCCAAGCAAGTAATAGTCTTATAACCAGGCAACATTTTGCATGGCATGAATCACTGTATTTGTACTGCTTAGGGACTTCATAGTTTCCTGCTTTTGAGACAGTCAAGAAATGTGAGAAGTGCAAGATTGAAATCCTGGCCTCACTGTAGTCAAAGGCAATATATCCTCTTAACTTCTATGGGATTAAGCGCAGCTAGTTTCCAATTAAAAAGGAGCTGACAGAATGCTGTCTGTGTGAATGTATCTAATTTAGATGGTTTAAAAAAGCACCAGAGGAGAAAACACAGAAAGCTGATGAATATTAGGACAGGAGAGATAGAGAAACTACAGGTAGAGCAAGATCATGAAAGGACAAGGGCTGAAAGAGTGGAAGAGAAAGCATATCCAGATAGGACTGTAAAAGGAACAGATGAGGATCAAAATTGTCAGGGACGGTAGAGGAGGTGAAAAGGAGGATACAGGTAATGAGAACTCAGTTAGAGCCATTGTAGGCAAAGCAGAGGTTGTTGCTACCAAGTGGGCTGAACTGAGGGCCATGACAGGAAAGAATGAGGCTCAGGATGTGTCTGTGGAATGAGAGAGGTATCCTGTATTTGTGCTTGGGAACCTGGCACAATATCGTCATAGCTTTGCATCTGTTCAATTTGTAGCTATAAAATATATTTTGTTTTCAAAAAGTATGAAACATATGTACTTCTTAAATATTCAGCATTTATAGCACTCATCCTCTGTATTTCAAGGGTGCCACACCTGAAGTCTCCCTGGATGAGAAGGATGAGAAGGCAACACCAGGGGCAGCTCTGCTCACGTGAAAAGCTGGATTTCACCTGTTAAAAATCTTTTAATGCTTCTCCAAGCAGAAATACAAATATTAGACTGCTGCTTCACTAGGCAATACAAATCTATTATTTTCTTCTCTGTAGTGAGAAAGCACTAATAAAGCACTAATTTCATTCCCTGAGAGGCAGCAAGAGGGAGAAGCTGTTACATCACCAAAAACAAATCTGGGTAATAGTGAACAGTATTTGATATAAATTTTCTATTGTCTTGTCAAAACTAGTTTAAATTCCCGATGGATAGGTCTTCTGCTACTCCTTCTGGGAGCACACTCCATTATTCCTAATGTCTTTTTCTTGATTTTGTCTTTGCTTTACAGTAAGGTAATTTTTCTTTCTCCTTAGCATTTACATCCTATAAACATTTACAACTTGTTACATTTCATCTCAGTTACTCTTTCACTAAGCTGCCTATACTTGACTGCATTATTTTTTCCGTGCTAGTTCATCTTCCTGTTCTGCTTCTCTGGATTTGCTTTACTTTATCAGTTGCACTCCAGCAACACACTAAATCAAACACATACCTAGTATTCTAGCCAGGCTATAACAGAACTACACAGAGAGGGCTATTAAGACAGGGCTCAGTGATGCACAGTTTTTACACATGCAGCCTGAAATTATGCTACGCTTCATTGCAACTGTGTTATGTTACATATGCATGCTTAATTTTCTATTCACTATTACCTCTTAACAATATGGAAGACAGTAGCATGAGGCTATTCAGCCGGTTTACACTCTTTCTGAGCACTGCTTGAATGCTAGTAATGATGTCATTAAAAAAATCTGAAATCTGAATTGGGCTACTGTGGACTTTATCCATTTTATTTTTAAGCTGTTATGAGAGGTCTGAAGTTTAGCAAAATATTTACCTTTTGCAGCTAATGGTTTCACTTAACAAAAGCAGGTTTTGGCTTTTCTTAGTTTGAAGAAAGCCCACTCAGATCTTAAGCTACTTGAACAAAAGAAACAGTTTTGCTAATTAGAAAACAATTCTAATGCTCCAATGGACATAGCTAATTCAAAGAGGACTTGAAGTTAAAGATTAAAATCAGAATTGTACATAGGCTTAGTAAAGAGTTTATACAGTGGTTTCCTGGGACATCATCAGCAGTACATTGCTGCTTGCAGAAGTGAAAATTCTGGCACTAAATACATACATAGGATCTTCAGAAACAAAACCTATCAGGAGAAAATACTCCAGAAATAAGTATGTATAAACGATTTCAAATCGAGTACTGTTCTCCCTTTAGATACACAAGGTAGATCTGCCTGAAGCAATCTGCAGATGGGAAACATCCACTATAGTGCAGTATTAGTACTTCATTTGTATTTGTAAATCATTCTGGGGTAAGGAATATTTTTTCCTTCACTGCCTTCGTCCTGTTCCTCTGCAAAAGAGGGGATGCTCTAGCAGCATGGATGATTGCCTTGAGAAGATGTGACAGCAGCAAGTGTAAATGTACCTATACTACTGCTAAATTAGTTTCCCTCAACAGCGTGAACAGCAACATAAGCCACTCATGTTTGCCTGGGACCCATGGTATATAGTCAGATGGCTAGTTTACATGGAAGTCTAATTCACATTCCACTGCATTTCACTGCTGTTATTAAAGTTACGGTTGCTCAGGAAGCAATTAGTCCTTCTTGTTGCAATATAGACACTGCAAGTACACAGAAACTGAAACAGAGTCCTTGATCAGTCAGCCCTTCCTTGATCCTCGTCACAGCTTCTCCTACACTGACTTCCCACCCTGAACAATAACAGTTGCAGATCAGAAGCAATGCCTTCCAGCTGTGTATTCTCTTCCTTTCAGATAAAGAAGATATAGGATCAGCTTGAGACACTGCAGATGAGAAACTTACAGTGTGATGTCAGCTAATTCCGTAGTGTTTATAAATCATTTTCAGATAATGGATGCCATGGAATTCAGATTATTATTGGCTCTTTAATCTGGTTTGAAACTGATAAAGCTAACACAGTTTCACAAGCCAAGCCATCTTCTCCATAGGTTTAGAAACTGGGTTTGTGCATAAACTAGGTTTAAACCAAGTTTGACCTTATTAGTACTAGCAGCCCAATCCACATTTAAATCAAAACTGCATGGAGTAGTAAGTTTTTATGCCAAAGTAATAAAAACTATAATGAGACACACACATACACACATCCCTATCACAACATATATACATTGTGTCCTAAGCATACTTTTAATCTATGTCTAACTTTTTTAGTAGTGACGAAGCACCTTTCAGTCATTACTAGAACCATTAAGTATCAGCATTGTCTGGATGTACTGTTCTCTTACAGTGCCTAGGATGTCCACGCAGCCATTGATTTAAGAGACAATATCACTTGCTTCCAAGTTTATGAGGCAATAAACAGCTCCCGCATATTGATGAATGCTGAGGTGTTTGCTCAGCACATTTGCAGGGGACGTTTATTACCCAAGTGCTGTGCTTTAAAAGCAAATGAAATTGCAACTATTCTCACTTTCTTCTGTTGGGGGGAAGGGAGAAAAATACTGTTGTTTTTAATTTGTTCCTCCACTCTCCCTCCTCCTGTGACTCATTAAAATGACTGACACAGCCATGGACGTTTCCCTCATCTGTGCAGCTGACGACTACAGTCATTTTTTGTTTGGTGGCTTTGCATGAAACTGCTTTAGAACAGGGTGGAATTGTCGGAATACCAGAGAGACATGACTAAGATTATTCCTTCGTGCTTTAGTACCCTATTATCGCCTTCCAAAGAATTAAGCTAGCTCATCAGCATAGCCACTTGGAGTTACTAACCCTACAATAATGTTCATTGTTTTGTCCACACAATAAAAGAATGAAATAATTTTTAATCTGCAGAATTGGGATCATGCGAATGTCAGGGATTAAAAGATGAGTCTTTGGATTGTATAGCTGGCAAAACACTTCTTGGGATCTAAACTCCTTTTAAGTATATGATACTGGGAAGGAAGAGAGGGCGGAGAAAGAGATGAGATTGATTGCAAAGCTGCATGCCAACTGAGTTGTTATGAGGATGCCAAACAGAGAGAGCAACCCGTGAAAAATGTATTAAATTATCAAAAACACAAACCTGATTCATAGCTGCTATAATTTCTGCTTTGCTCTTTTTTCCCATAAGAAGGATGTCAGGGACAATATTTTCTTACAAGGAAAAAAAATATTTCTAGCTATTATTAAAATATATACAATTTTTTTTAATTATTTTATTTAACTAGGTTGGGAATTAAAACAGAAAGACAATTGAATGAAAAGTTGGAATACAAAATCTAAGAAGCAAACAAATATTTTCCAAAATCCTCAAGATGAATGGATCATTGAATCTTCTGGCTTGTATGAAAAGTCTTTAATCTAAATAGCAGCATATCTGTTGTTTTAAGAAAAGGATGTTTGAAATTTCTAGCAGAGTAGATGATTCCTTTCTTACCCTTACAATATGAGATTAGGGAAAAAATATTAACTTAAAATATTTTATAATGCTCATTAACTTGTTTCATTGTTTGTCTCATTATGTTCTTTTCTAATTTAAGACTCAGATATGCCAACCTGCATTCATTTATATAAACCTCTTCATCTGAGTAGTGCCATTAAAATCAATGGGACACATTCTTAGGACAAGCCAGCCATTAGCAATGTTATGCCAGTAGGCTGTAAAAGGTCATTCTTTTCCTTCATGTTTGAAAAATCCCTTCAATCCATTTGGAGGTATAAAAACTATAACATTAAGAACTAATACTTACATTTAAAAGTAGAAAAACTTTCATTGGTCATACTTAACTAGCTCTTATTACTTCACACTGTTAGAAAAAGAATGTCTACCACATTTGCTTTAATCCATATACTTGGTCTTTTCCATTATGGTCCTTTTCTCTCTAATACTCTTTCTCCAGTTGTCCTGATTTTTCATTTTGCGTCAATTTTTGTCCTTCATTCTCATTTGACAGAGTGAATTTGTTAAGGAGAAGTGAAGGGAGCTTATGGGGATAACAGGTTATGCTGACACCTGTTCTGTCTTTGTGGCCTGTGCTGAGCATTATTCACCACAAACAGCCAGACTCCAGTTTACTCTGCTTTTACTGTCCTCTGCCTTCCTGTTGCTGCGGGTTAAAGGGTAGTCCCTGTAAGTGAGATGGAAAATAGTAGCATCTGTTTAATTTGCAAGTCAGTTGGCACGATTTAGTTTACATCATTAGCTTGGTAATGTTAGGTTATCATAGATTATGAATTATGGAAATTAGAAGGAACAAGTTGTCTAACAGGTTTTGACAACCTCACTGACTGCTGTTTGGGGAATTTATTGGGGCAGGATAGGGGTGGCCATTTAAGGTAACATATTTAGATTCTGCTTTTACATACCCAAGCTGGCTGCAAAAAGTGTATTCCAGAAAGTCAAGAAACGGAAATTAATGTTTTTCCATGCTTATAATTTTAAATAATGGATGTGTGGAATTCTGGAATTGGAATGACTTAAAAAAAAGTCATGGCAATAATGGATGGAGCCTGTGCTTCAGTCTGGGAACTGAAGTAAAAATCAGTGTCATCACAAAATGGTTTAAGTTAGATCTAGTTACCTCAAGTGTGAAACAAAATAATGGAAAAGAATGTTTAATATATAGGGGTTTTTTATGTATCCTGTTCTATAACAATTGGGCTACTTCTGAGAACTGATATAGGAAAAAGGTTCAGTTGCTCAGTAAACTTTACTACATAATTTGCTCTACTGTTATTAATTTTATCTGAATGTCTCTAGAGAAGTTCATAGTAGCCTTGACTAAGGTCCACGCATGACCTCATTCTTTGCAGGACTGGCTATGACAACAATCTACTAAAGTGGTAGGAAGGAATGCTGGCATAAATGTAAATGAGGCATCTCTTGGATTTAATGTACCTAGGGAACATTAAATGGCAATATCTAATAGCACAGGGCTACATTGTCTAATACAGAACTTTTAAACTAAAAATATAAAATAATTCCCAATCAACGTAGTAAGAAAGAATCAAGCCTGCCAGTACATACTGATGATAAAGTATAATATCTATCAAAGACATAGGATTAAATCAGAGTATGCATTTTTTTAAAGAAAGATTTTTAAAGAGTTGTTTCTTTTATTCTTTATTTAGGTTGTCATTGTGGAAGAAAACTGAGTATAATTTTTGTGTCCTAGTTTGGGGATTTCATCTTCATAAATTTTTCTATTACATGAAAGCTCAAGAAGAATTGCTTTCTTTCCAAAAGCTGTTTTCAAAATGACTGCTGCCTCCTGTTTTTCTTTCTGGTCACCCTATTTGATCTTTTTTTTTTTCTCAAAGCAATGGGAGCAAAGTAAATTTGCCTCCAGGAAGGATAACAGTGGCTTTTGGCACCATGTGCTGGAGAGAAACGTCAAGAAGAAGCAAATGGGGACAGTGACAAGTCTAGTTATGAAGGACTGTTATCCACGTCCCATGGAGAAAAGTGGGCGATGGCAATAATTTTGGAAAAGTCATTCTGAGTGTGTGGGCAGGTGTCTCTGACCCATTGAAAAAACTAGGAGATGGCAATGATTTTGAGAGAGGATCAGTTTTTTTATGGATGTGATGTGCCAGCCTCTGCAGGAGGAAACTTCAGAAGTGTATACTAACAAATAAGACAATTTTCCTTCCATATTTTCTCTGCTAAGGGTCTCAAATACGATCAATGCAGTCAGTAAGCTCTAATGGCAGGGAAAGTGTGGAAAGCCTATAATACTCTGTGTGAAGATTATTCGGGCGTCCCCAAAAATCTCATGTTGAGTGACTAATTGCTAGCAGCAGACACATTCCTGATTAATTTTAACAAAAATTAAATTATTAATTTCAGATACACTGTTTCATTGTCTGAAAATGTGTAAGTAAGCTCTGCTATTTGCATACGCTGTTTGGCCCAAGGGACATGTTAGTGCTGCAGCAAAAGGAAACCAACAAACACTTTTGTTAAAAGGAGAAAGGAGTGATGCAATCAGGTCTGTTCTCTGATGCAGTTTTACTGAGTTATTGAAAACACATGCAACCTTGTATCTCCAAACACAGAACAAACCTATATTGAATATTGATATTCACACTCACAATTGCCAAGTTTGTCTTCCCAGTCTGTTCAGTGCCCCAGAAAGTCTTCTCCTTTCTCCTGTTCCCTATTAAAGCCAAACAAGCACCTCGTATCTCTACCTGTAGTTGGAGAACTCCTCATGACACACAGCCTAAATTTGAATCAGGCCCTAACATGAAGCCTTTTGCTAGTGAAGGGAACTCTACTCTTACCAGCTATTTCATTTGTATAAAGAGGCTTAATCAAGCCTCCCCTTTAGCCAGAATTAGGGGTGTTTAGCACACCTTTAGCTAGAGCTGCCATGGCCCAGAGATCACAGGCTTACTTGACAGCAGCCACTGACATTTTCCAGCACAGCAATATTGTATCCAGATACAATCCCATATATGATTTCATTTCAAAGCCCTTTTGTTTCTGCAAGGGTCCCATCAAGGAAAGCATACACCAAAAGTATAAATTCATAGAAAACACTGGCTCCCTACATGGATAAGAAATATATGTTAAAGGGGAAAAATAAAAAGGAATTATATCTGCTGCTTATGTGTGATTTTCATATTTATTAACATAATCAGATTTATCATTATTCTTATGTATCTCTTGAGAAGCACAGCTGACAATTATTTAATTTTTTAGTAGCAAAGAAAAGCACATCTCTTAAGCACCAGGTGACAAGGGCGAGAGCCTCGCTTTGAGACAGGGCAGTACTTCAAAACCATACCCTCTGTGCCAGAAGGACACTTTGGATGAGCCAGTGTGCATAAAAAGTACGTATATACTGGAGTACACTGGAGGCACTGAAAGGAGAGCAGTCCCTTCCTTAATGAATTAGTACAGGCAAGCTTTGCGTGCTGGATTTATTCACTCCCTCCTCCCCCCAAAAAACACCACCACACACTTACCTCCTGAAAACAGCTGCACTTTTGATGTGTTCTTAATACCATTTGTTATTTCCTGGGCAAAACTGAACTATGGCTCACCCTCCAAAAAAAGCAGACGTAGCTCTATAAAAACTATCTTGCTATAAAGGACTCTATAAAACAGTATGTTTTAATTGCTTCCTGGTTTCAGCGAACTGTTTTATACTCAAAGTTAACATTAGGTTGACACTTAACTTCTTTGGGCTTTTTATTATTTTAAAACATAAATTATCAGGAGCTATTTATTTTAGCATTTGCTTTCACGAATGGAGGTAGCATTTGTGTGACTGATTAAGCATTTAAAAAAGCAGTACAACCCACCCCCGTTTTTAATTAGTTGCACAAATTATTACCAAGCACCGTAAACTTAATGTCATCCCTTTTACAATAACCAAATAAATACTGAGCAGGTAATAACACATTTGTATGGATCAACTGAGTATCCTGCGGGCAGGTTACTATTATATTCATTTGGGATACAGGAAGATGGGATTGAAGGAGATGCCCAAGGTGATGCACTCAACTGATGGCTTGGATTCTGAAACAGGGAGACTGATAATTCAGGAAATGAGGTTGGCTGGCTTCGTGCAGAGATGACCAGAGGTTCTTCCCCTCCCCCCCATACAGAATAGTTTAAGAATCACAAATATGATCAGCTGAGCAATTACTGCCTTTCTTGGAAAAAATAGATGAAACAGTCTCTCTTTGCATTGTACATGTCTAACAATGTTTTGGTGCTCAGCCAGGTAAGTCTTTCCCTTAATAACCTGTCTTCTCACAGATGTTGAGCCTGTAATATGGCCACTAAAATGTATTTAAAAGGTTTATTAACTTCGAGACTCTTCTGAAATCTGTGTCACAACAAACTGGTATCATTCTGGAGAGAAAGATATACAGTAGCTTCTGTAGTGAGCCTCTGGCACTGTTTATCTCTCAAATGAGATATCAGCTCATGAGGTTAAAGTGAATTTTTATATTATAGATTCTCACAAGAATCAGATGAAAACTGATGACGTGCAAGAGAACTGAAAGCATGCATGCTGTTTACAGTACAATCTACAGTCATTAATAGCCTGCTCCCAGGTAACATGTGGTAAAGAAAACCATGGCTGAACTGTAAGCACAAAAGGGTCAGTGGGTAGTTTAAATACACCTAGTTTTTGGAAAAATCTGTTCCACATTCTTCCCTGTGGAGGATAGGAATGTTCAAAGAAAAGCAGTATGTTACTTAAAGGTAAGTCAGCACCCTAAGAAAAACAAGAAAAATGAGTCTGCACAATCTGAAGACTTAGTCCTTTTCCTGGAGCAGTCAAAACTTTATAAGCCACAGCAGAAGCAACATTGAAACTCTGTGATCAGTAGTGATCGTCTATAACAAGCACTCTTCCAAGGTCATGCATTTAAGGGAGCTGACAGATGAAGTCTGATAAATCTAGCTGCAGCAATTTAGGATGTTATTCCCAGTGTTTGTCTGGATTCCCCTCTCTGCCATGGATTACTGCAGAACGCAATACATGCTCGCGCTTCAGCCCATCTCAGCATTGTTACTGGAGGTTTGTGCTAGAGTGGCAAGCTGTGAATTGAGCTGGCTGAGCTGCAGACACGCACGCTGTTCTGCTGCCCCTGCTACAGCGGCTGCAGCCTCTGGCAGAGGAGTAGGCCAGCTATACTCTCCTTGGCTAGAGCTGCCTGAACTTGCCTGTTGAATTCACTCGGGCGCACTACAATTCAGAGGCTTAACTGCAACCCCTGTAGATAAGAGCTTTCAGCTGCCAGATATTATGCAGGATCCCTGATGGGCTCGGCAGCCTATGTCAAACCCTGTGAGGTTGTAGTTACCATCACGCTGCAATCATGTACCTGAACTGCAGGCTACAATTGCACCTTAAGAGGAGCAGCACTGAGAAAACATAACAGAAATCTGTCTAGCATGCAATCCTGTCTCTTAACAGCAGATGCCTAGAGCAGCACAATATAAGAACACAGGTACTTTTAAAGCCAGAGGTAGCATCACAAACTCCTCTTGTAGGAATCTAGCTAATTGCTTTTAGAACTCATAAACTTCTGACTTCTACATGAGGAGGAGCTCCAAATTATAACATTTTCGTAAAAACTATCTCTTCTTGTTGCTTTCAACCAGCCATTTGCTAGTTCCAGTAACAGCACCTATTTCTTGGATTGGAAAAAGCAACAATTCCTTGTCCACTTCCCTGTCTCTCTCACAGGTTCACAGATCTGGATTGTCACCATCTTCAGTCATTGCTTCCCTAGACAGAACCATCCTAGTCTAGTTATTTCTCATCTGGAAGTCATTCCCTATCTTTGCTCACTCTTGTCATTTTTCTCCATCTTTCCTACTCTGCTAGTTAGGCAGGGGTATCACAGGAGTCAGTGGCCCCTGATATTGGCACACATACATGAGGAACAGCCTAAATCTCAGCTAACTGCCCAGCACTGGGGATGGCCACCAGCCTAGCAGCTCTATAGGATAATGTGCACATCCATCTGTGATGTGCTCCTCCATGATCCCCACACAGTCACAATCATATACCCTAGACTATGGGTTCATGAATGATTTTCTGCTCCTCTCAGGCCTCTCCACCTCCTACCTTTTGTAAAGGGATGAAGGATCCTTGCAGAGATGGAGACTCTCAGTAAATACACTGCTTGAGTTTAATTATAAGTTTGTGCTGATATCAGATTTATTAATAGTTAGAAAAATTCTAAGATACAACTACAATTACTCATTCTGCTCTCCCGCTGCTTGACCCATTCGGTTAAATTCACTAAATTAACAAGATTATTTCCACCCAATTGAACTATCAAACAGCAAACAAAAAAAAAGCAAAGCAAAATAGCAAACAAAAAAAACCCACAGAAGCATTAAGTTGGGTTCCAAGAAACTATGAGACTGCATTACAGATTATTAGGTTAAAAAAATAATAATAACTTGGGATAAGCCTTTTAGTAAAGTAGGGATTCTGTTTTCGTGTTCATGCAAGATGAAAAAGTTGACTTTTAAAAAGAAAGCTGACTATCTGTAGCTTTTTTCAAGGTACAGCTTGAAAAACCAATGAACAAATTCTGGGTGATGACACCATGATACCAGCCAAGGTCCAAGTCACATGGGATTTCACTTGGCTTAGCATTTTCAGTTTGTGCAGTTAAAACTATAAGATTCAGCTGTTTACAGTAAACTAGTGAAGCAAGGACAGTTGTTCAGTATCATATATTAGTTCAGGTAACAGGTACTCTGGATTTTATATTCATCTCCAGTATATTTCATGTTTCTTCTCTTCTATCTCCCCTTCCAAATAAGCAGAAAAGACTTTTTGAGACTGGTAACACATATTTGGGGAATGACTATGCCTTTGTGTTCACAGCCTCAAGAGGAAAACTGTAGTTGTGGAGCATTTGTATCTAGTGAATTCTCTTTTCAGAAAAAGAAATGGGAATCTTTGAAAACTGTGAATGTATTGCTGGAAAAAAATGCAAAACCCCAATCTCATTACTAAGCATTAAAAAAACCCAACACAAAGAAAAGACACTGTAAGGAAATTTTATCCCTTAAAGAATTTTAGCTGCAATTACAGTTAATACAGTCAAGCTAAACAGTTCTGCAAAGCATTACTTTAACAGTGTCCATAGTAGTTATTGATCATAAATTAGCCATGTCTTATTACTAAGCTATTTTAGTGGGGATTGCTTGGCCATCACAGGTCAAATCAAGCCCTCAATTACCACTTTTGTAACATTACTAAATTAATAGAGATGCATAATCTAGATGGCAGGGAATACTCAAAATGCATCACATCTTTTCTGTATTAGACAGAGTATATTTGCTTTAAAATAAGAACTCATCATTACCCACAAATTTGTACAGGTCTCTCCCCCATCATGTCAGAAACTGGAAAAAGCAGTGAACATGCACTCTGTATGATTTATGTATGGAAAAGAAGTAAGGTTTGCTTAATTCCCCCCGCTTCCCCTGCCCCAATGCTATGGAGAAATATGAAGTAGGCAGTATCAACCTCCAGTTTTCTACAAACTTCCCCAAACATAAAAAAATTATACTTACAAATGTCTATCAAATAATTATACAATAAATAATATTAACTGTGCTATCAGACCGTATTAGTGCCTTTAAATATAATTTTTATTCTTAACCCCAGAAAACATATTATATTTTTTCATTGGAACTAAGGGCAAACACCTAACATGTAAGATATTTCAGAGTTTGTTAATTGCGAAAGGAGAAATGTAATTAGTCATAATAATTCTTGGGATCAGTTTATAGTCAGTCTTTCTCAATTAAACTTGCAATCTATAATTTTCCTGGAGGAGATTCTGAAATGTCTCAGATCTCAGCAGACCAAATTCTGTATGTAAAACAGCCCCATAAAAAGTTGTCACAGAGCAAAGCATGGACTCTGTCTAAACTGTTCTTGACAGTAGTAATGTTCAGATTTTACAGTTTGCAGTAGAATAACCTTCCTGTAGATTATGTGCAAAGGGTGCCCCTGTTCTATTGCAGCCTCTGCCAGAGGTAGACTGGACTTGAAGAGGGAGTGCAACGGGAATGTATTTTGACCTGGGACCATATTTATCTCTTGATCTTTATGCTGGCAGGCACTTGCCTCTACATGTAGTTAGCTCTCTGGACTGCTGATAGCCTATGTTGGAAGAATTCACTATTTAAATATTTCCATCAGTTCTAAGGGTAAGCACTCCTTTTTACTGCAGGAAAAGCAACTTTATAGTGAATAAAAGAATAAAGTAAAACATGGTGCACTATGGGCCATGCTATTCTATGTAGGCATAGAATAGTTAAACCCTTCACACCTCTGATAAATATGGAGGAGGTGTCTTTTATCCTCTCACCTGTAACGTTTGTCCATATAGCAGAATCACAGCTACACTCAGGAACACTTTCTAGAAATGTATTTTAATGTGCTGGTTTTGGCTGGGGTAGAGTTAATTTTCTTCATAGTAGCTAGTATGGGGCCATGGTTTGGATTTGTGCTGAAAACAGTGTTGATAACACAGGAGCATTTTCGTTACTGCTGAGCAGTGCTTACACAGAGTCAAGGCCTTTTCTGCTTCTCATCCCACCCCACCAGCGAGGAGGCTGGGGTGTACAAGAAGTTGGGAGGGGACACAGCCGGGACAGCTGACCCCAACTGACCAAAGGGATATTCCATACCATATGGCATCAGCTCAGCATATAAAGCTGGGGGAAGAAGGAAGTGGGGGACGTTCGGAGTGATGGTGTTTGTCTTCCCAAGTAACGGTTATGCATGATGGAGCCCTGCTTTCCTGGAGATGGCTGAACACCTGCCTGCCGGTGGCAAGGAGTGAATGAATTCCTTGTTTTGCTTTGCTTGCATGCGTGGCTTTTGCTTTCCCTATTAAACTGTCTTTATCTCAACCCACGAGCCTTCTCACTTTTACTCTTCTGATTCTCTCCCCCATCCCACCGGGGGGGGAGTGAGCGAGCAGCTGGGTGAGGCTTAGTGGCCAGCTGGGGTTAAACCATGACAGACCTTTTTGGCACCCAATGTAGTGGGCATTTTGCTCATACGTGGGGGCACTTTTCAATGCCTTACAGATTAAATTACATTTCTGTTACTCCTCTTAGATTGGTATCCTAACGCATTAACGTGTGACACATGTGGAGCAGGAAGGCAACATTGTCCCCTGGACTACATATGAGATATTTAATAATGTGTAGTTATTAAAACATACATGTTTGATTGTACAGTATGATCAAAGGCAACTATAGATGGAGTCTAAATTGGGGTACTATGCAATACATAATTTATGGATGCCTCCGTAAGTATTTTAAGGTAAATATGCCTTGATCTGCTTTCAAAAAATTTTACAGTAACTTTTTTTTTGTATGATTGCATCATCATTAGGCCAAACTCCAACTAAGTGTCCAAAGCGCATAACCAAAATGAGTTCTGTTTGCAGAAAACTTGTTTTTATGAGATGCAGCTAGAAAGAGAAGCTATAGCAGAAAAAGCATGGAAATATCTAGATGGAAATTAGTTACCATACTGTCACACATAACTCTCAGGTTATCTGTAAAATCCCTGAACCCTAGTCAGTATTTCTATAGGTAATATGTCTGTGTGTAAACAGTACAAGGGGAAGTTTATCCCAAAGTGTCTCTTCTTCTGGAGCGTCTCCATTTTTGATCCCTCATAACTTCTTCCTCCTTTGGCAATAATTCTTTGCTTTTACCTCTGCTTTTGGGCATATTACTTGGAAGTACAGATTATCCAAGAATATGGACTACTTGAAGATTTTTTTTCAAGGAACAGAATTTTTAAAGTACCAGTTATCAGAAGCGCTGAATGTGGAAGAAAATATGGACAATTCACTCAGTCCCTGTATCAGTGTGCTTGAAGCCTAGGAATCCAATACTCAGCTCTCTTGGTCAGGTTGTAATTTCAGATACTGCTGGGCAGCTATCTGAATCTCTTTGCAAGTTTACGTGGCCTATCCCCACATGCTGACAGGTTCACACCTGTAAATCTGATTAGCAGACAATGTTTGACTTGATTAGTCAAGTGCAAAGCTCAATGCAGTCAGACATTTGAAATTCAAGATTTCCTGGAGCTGTGTTAATAGATTTGAGACCTGAGCAGTGTGCAAATGAAGCTACAGGAGCCACACATTCTTACAGTCAGTGTTTCATTTCTTCATGCTCAGGGGGTATTGAATCAGGAATTGTTTGGAAGTGACATGTCCCTCCCTTGCTAAATACCCTAGGACAGACAGTGGTCGCCATCAGAGCTTTTCTGGAGCTTCTTCAAATGAAAAGTAGCAAATTTCTGTAATAGTAACCAGCAAATTCCAGCCTCCTATTGACTACTGTCTGTGCATTTGATGATCTCGAAAGGTCTAAAGGCTGCTTTCAGATTATTCCTTCACATGAGAAAGAAGGACTATATTCTTCCTCCAGCCTTTTACAAGGCTTATCTATTTGCAGTCTCTAAGCTCATCCTCTTGTTTTCTTATTACTCTTCCATTCCTGTGACTCCCATTTCTCCTCAAATTAATGTCAATGCAAAACCTTCTTTCTCTTCTAATACTCTGTCTCAGCAGAGCATTTGTGATACCACACATTATGGATGCTCTGTGAAATCACTTTCAGAGTGATGATACACTATGTATGCTTAGAAATGCACTTATGCTTCCAAATGTCTCCTTGCATATTATTAAGGTTAGTGAACCAAAAAGATGAGTAGTTCTGTCACCATAAGGAGACCAAAGAAGACACCCATGACTATAGATACAGACCAGTCCTAGTTAGTGTGGGAAAAAGTCATGGAAGGGTTGTCATCTATTATTTACACCTACCCAATATGCACATGGTATTTTAATATCCAGTAACGAGACATGGATCCTTGCCCCTTGATCCTGTAGGAGCTGGAATATGAGAGAAATTCACACTGTACTGAAGTAATTGCAGTATTGCAAACCCCTAATACTGACACAGTTTGTAAGAAGCAAAGCAAGATTTATTTTCATGCTGTGCACTCTGTAACACATTGCAATAAGTAGTCTTAGGAATAAGCTCTACTCTCTGGTACCGCACCTGAGTATCTGTATTCAGACTCTCAGAATATTGTCCTAAATTAGGTCAAAACACAGTACAAGAACAACAGGACATTATGACAGGGCAAAGTAACGGTGGAAGGAAAAAAATCAATAAATACAAAGAAAGGCTGAAAATTGCTTTGAGGTGAGGAGAGTTATTCCCACAGAAAGATTATTTGCATTGATTTAATTTCTGACATGCTTTGTTTTCAAGAGTTGTAATGATCTGTACTATTACTGTTTGTTCTGAAGCATTGTCAGAACGCCTGAGCAAAGTAATGAATAAGCAAGAATGGGAAAGAAAAATTTTAATGTCTCCACGCCATCTGTGAAGGGCGGGAATCACCTACAGGCATTAAAACATGAGCTGGATAAACAGGATAGGCAGGAGGCTGGAGTAGAACAGAGTTCAGAGAGCAGCAACTGAAGTTGGGGACTTAGCAGGAAAATCATAGACACAGTGCTTTAATAATCATTGACCTTGCACTAAACAGCACGGGAGAAAGGCAGTGCTCCAGAGATTTAACACGGGGCAAAACCAACAAGACGAACATTAAACAGATTTCTCTTTCATGCACATGTTATTTTCCTACCCATTTCTCCCTAGCCATATTAGCTCTGTCCCTTCTCCGGTATCGTAAGTCTACTCTCCCCTTCCTCCAGCCAGTTCTCTCTCTCTCATCCTCCCGCCTCCCCCTGAAACTCAAAGGCCTCTCCGAAACCTGCAGGGTAACATTTATATCCAAACCAACACTTTCTTTAATATGAGAGAACTACTTACCAACGAAATTTTGTAATTTTTGAGAAGACATTAAAAAAAAAATCCAAACCCTAAAATTACAACACTGTGTTTAAACTGAGAAAATCCATGGAATAGCTGGCTTTCATTTGGTGCTTATGTGAATGCACAAATGAGTATCAAAAGGCTTTTCCCTGTACCATTTGCTTTATCGCAAAGCAGCCATTTGGAAACTTAACAAAGATTTCAGTGAATTTGCATTAAGACCAATGTTAGTTACGCTATCATTTTGCATAGCACCATGCAATTTCAGAATTTGTTTATTTTGAGAGCAAAGTACTTCTTGCTCATGGGCACTTTCAAATGAAGCCCATATTTTTACAAAAAGTGAGTCTCAGGGATTGACCTTCCTCTGTCATTCACTTCCACATGTTCTGCCTCCTTTCTCACATCTTTCAAGACACGCGTGAAGGCAGCGTGGTTTGTAACGGTGATGCAGGTGATGCCTCCAGTCACAGAACAGGAAACAAACTGGCTACTGCTTCCACTTCCCACCTCAGCTGACCCAGTGCCCCTTTCATGATTCATCTTTCTCCTTCCACAGGTGATGCGGAAACTTCTCTCACCCAGGCCTCCTTCCTCTCTAAATTACCTGGACCCTTGCGTCCCCTTCAGAAAAATCCTGCCTACCCTCCTGATGAAATATGGCTGCAGGATATAGAGTGTACACACACGCACAGAGTCTGTGGGAAGGCATGAGGTAACCTACTGTTACGCCGCACTCTCAGTGGGTATAACTTCGGCAGGTCTCTATCCCTGTGGCAACCACTAGCAAATGCTTGAAGGAATCATTAGGACAGTATTTAACACAGGGTTGCCTTCACATCGAACGCATTCACTGGAAATAACGAGGAGTGAGCAAATCGCTACTGCTTTGCAAAAGGAGTGCACGGCCTCCAGTTTTGAGAGTTTCTGCCTCAGGGAAGCAGGCAGTGTGAACGGTATTTAAATGTTAGCGGGGAGGGAGGGGAAGGTCACTAGAACAAACAGGTTGGAGTGAATTTCTCTCTCTAACACACCATGGTCACCAAGGCTGGCAGTGTATGTCAACTGCCTGATCTGGAAGGATCACTGCCATTCTGCTGCTGCTGCAGCAGTTTGTATGACAGCTTGGGTCATCTGATTCAGGCAAAATCAGCCAACCTAGCGTAACCCGTTGAAATATGCAGTGTGAGTTTTCCTGGCTCATGTTGTTCGAAGCAGCTGAGGCAGAGCTCATACAAACGGCTCCCCAGCAGCGCCACAGGAAAGGGGCAGCAACAGGCAATTGGTAGGTAGTGATGGCTTAAATCAGAGCTGTATGCAACACGAACATCTGTGGTTTGGTCATTTGTCAGTATAGTCAGTGTTTGTCAACGTGGTCAATGAGGTCATTTGTCAAAGCAAAACTCTGCTGAGTTCCCAGATGCCTCGTTCTTTCATGTGAACTTCCCTAACATAAGTGCGGGAATAAAAATAATGTTCTTGTCATTACAAGAATAAATTCATTAAAGGTTAGAGCAAAATCCAAAACAATTACAAGGAAGCATTTACCTCTCCACAGACAGCATCTCTCTGTTATTTTTGCCAGCAATTTGGAAAACTAATTAAAATAATGGATTATGGTACTGCATGTTTTAAACTAATCAGTAATGCTAACATGCTATGCATTTGCTCTTTCCTAAAAACACTATTTTTAAAAGCCTTCCTAAATTGACACTTTTAAATAAAAATAATTTTCTTGCTCTTTTTAATTCTTTCTAATCCAATAAATAATAAAGCTCAGCTTGCTGATATTTGCATGAGTGCGAGAAAGCACAGGTCATTGGGCCTGAGTAGCTGAGGAGGTTTAATAGCCCAGAGTATCTTTTTCCACTAGTTTGATCAAATTAGACTTAGATAGCAGTAACAAGAAAGCGTTAGCATTACAGAGTGTCTTGACTCCTTTTCTCCAGGAGAAATGTCAGAGTCTGATCCCATGATATTGATGTACAAATGCAGGTTCATCGACCGATACAGAATCCCATTAACTTAAATGGGGCTTTACGCAGGCATCTGCCCTGCTCCCAAGATTCAAGAACTTTATGATTGGAACCTAGTTCCTGAACAACAGGAGTTCACATCTCACAACCTCCTTCCTCCTCCATGCCCCATTCCCGGGTTGTCACACTGCTGACAGTTTCAGGAAATTTGGGAAAAATAAAGATACATGAATTCACTTTTAATGCATAGAGCGACTCTTCACTACTGTGAGTGAAGTATGCTTATTGGTAAACACAGAAATGTTTATGTTGAGACTCTGTTCTGTGGGTAAATGCTGCGACTAGATCCCCAGGAAGGCAAGATTTTCATAAAGCTTTTTCGATACCAAATATGTAATGTTTTAAAACAGTTGACCTTCCAAAAGGGTGGAGCATCTTTCAGATGTCTCCAGGTGAGCTTTCCAAAGCAGAAGCCCACTAACCTAACAGTCAGGCTTGAATACCTTGCCTCAGGGTGTTTTTGACAAACAATACATACACGTACCCTCTGCTCATAACATCTGTCTCTTCCACTTGCCTGAGAACTAAAACCCAAATAAGGGAAAGAGATCCTCAGTCGAGCTATAAATTATGAATAGTTCTTCAGTGAATTGAACTTTGAAGCTTAAATAACAAAGCAGTGGAAGTCTGGGAAACTGAAAGATGTACAGTTTTAATTTAGTGCTACCCCAAAAACTCAGTTAAAACATTTAAACATCTTTCTTTCTTTACCTAGAATCTTCAGTGGACTGAAAGTGCCTCTGGGGAATCACCAAAGCAAAAATAATGTTTTGAATGCCACTATTAAATTGCTAATTTTAATTAGATTTTTTTCTCCTGTCCTAAGTAAATCCCTTACTCTGTATTATAGTATGTATCATTGTAGATTCATTAGTTACATTGAAGATGTAACTTCAAGATCTGAAGAAGATTTGGGGGGAGGAGGCCATGGGGGGAACTATCCGCACTTCAAAGAGTTTCCGGCAATATCACTATTTTAGAAGAAGATTTACAAAATGTTTATTATTTATACATTTAGTTATTTAAACAAATGTAATGTATTACTCAGATGAGAACAAAAAGAGTTTGAAAACTTAATTTTTATGCTGTAAAAAAATTAAAGCCCATTGGACTGAAGTTTCCTTTGACGTTCCTTTTTCTTTTTAGAGATTTTTTTCAAACCAAAGACAAAAATAATGTCAACCTCTCTGTTGAGGTTCAAAGGATTTTCCCCCCTTCATTTTAGTATTATTTTGTATGGTAAGTATCGTATCAAATGAAGGCTGCGTTTGTTTGAATTTCAATGAAAAATAAGATAGAAGTAAGGAGCCAGAAGCAAGCAATGCCCACTGAGAATGCTACTTTCTACACTTTTGATATAGCTACTCTAAAAAGTGTGCAAAAAGAACACAAACAGCAATTGAAAAAATGCAAAAAACCCATATTGTCATAACTTTGCTGTTTCATTATGTCACATCATTTAAAACTAGTTTCAGAAAATAGGAAAGTACTTTCTAAGGCCAGGGTATCTAGAGGTATTCAGTGGCCATGGCTGTTACCTGCGGCACAAAAATGCTAGGAAAATTTTCTTTTTGTTAAGTTTCTGTGTGATACATAAATTCAGGAAGTCCTTTAAGCATATGATGAACTTCAAAAATATGTTTAAGTTCCGCTTGGTTATATGACTTTAGTACGGGCTTGACGCTGTTCTGAACTGGCTCCTAAGTCTGCAACAACCTACCACAATGTTATTTTTTTGATCTTCATCATTCCCAGGCCCCATTCTGCAGGTCCAAATAATTTCTGTTTCTTTGAAAACATATATTTACTATTGGAGAAGTTTCATTCAAACTAAGCAGGCTAACCTTTCAAAAAACCTGATCTGCCAGGTGAGACAGATTTAATAAAAAGCATTAGTAAGCATCTCTCCTGTGTCCTCTGGGCCTTTGCGGAGCAGGTCCTTTCAGGAGAGGAGCAGTGCAGGAAAAACGTGTACACCTTTGCTCTCAGTCCACCAGTTTTCCGTGGTCTCCTCTGCAGCCAGAGTTTCTGCCCGGTGCCCCTGGGTCCTTTGGAAGCATTTCTTTCTGTTAATGGGCGCCTGGCTGCACCCAGTCTCACTGCTGTGCTGGGCCTTCCCTGCTGGCCGTGAGAGCATTCCCCCAGCTGCTCCTGCCCAGCCCGCCGAGGGACTGTGCTGGTTTGCCCCAAGGCGCTTCACCTGCTGCAGGTGCCCGGGCGGTGGCGAGCAGCCAGCCACCTGCCCTGCGCTACAGCCTCGGAGCAGCATGTCGGCAAACCAGCAGGCAGCTCTCTTCCAGCAGCTTCCAGGCCAGCCTGGGAGATGGGTGTACGGAAGTTTCTACGCAACCTTTGACTGTGAAGGTGAGTTCCTACAGCCTACCTAAAAAGCAGTGGCAAATCAGAAGCTTTGCAACGGCATGTGGCATATTTTAGCGTAAGTTCAGTAAAATCAGAGGCTATTGATTGATTTTATGGCCATGCGAATGTTGTCGGCTAGACTAAAATATATGGCAGGCCAGAACGGAGTTAATGTGCCAGTAAGACAAAGAGCCTTTGCTAGCAGGGAACTGTAAAGCTCTGAATTCCCCAAGGCTGTAACTAGGTGAAGCAAAGGTATGGCTGGTTACCTACTGCTATGCTAACATGACTTGTACGACTCGTACAGCTGATGAGAAACTCCTAGAAAAATGGAGATGCCTTGGCAATAGCGTGCTTAGTTCTATTGAGCGTATTGTAATGTCCGTTTGCCTTTTCTTTGCTTGAAGTAGCATTTATCATTGTTTAGGGAGTACCAATGGCAGGGGTTTTAGTAAGCTTCTCCAGCACGCTGTTCGTTATCTCCTTCTGTTGTTCCTGTCCCTGCTGAGAGCTAGTCAACACGCTTTTTTCTGGATGAAAGTTTGTGTTTTCTCAATCGGGGGCTGAACTTTCACCGCAATTGAGAAGTTTTGCAAAAAGTTACCGCTTTCAAATACATTTTTATTAAGGGAAAAATTCAGAACAAACCAGTTGAATTTACTGTTTTGTTTTGACTATGTTTCATGCCTTTGAAATCTTTAGCTTTGACAAAATGATGTAGGTTATTATTCTGATTAATTTCCCATCTTTTTGTATTATATTAGTATCAGTTAGTATTGTGTTATAGACAAGTTAGCTATTACTATTCAGCACTGAAGCAATGTACTTTTACTTATCAGTGTTTCAAGATTACAAATTACCTTGCAACCTGTGTCTTAACAAAACAACCTCCTACCTTTATACAAGGCTTGCTTCAAAATTTGAAAATACTCTCTGGAATATGGGAAATAAAGTTAGAATCATAGAAATCTCACTTCAAGTTATGAAAATCTCAGTTACTGAAATTTCTGTACTGAAAACTCAGTGTAGTTATTTCTGCTTGCTGTTGATCTGCATTAGTTTGATTGATTCAGCCTTCTCTTACTTCATGATGAATTAACGAAATACAGAAGTTCTCTTAATGTGAAGGATGCGTTATCCGATTCAAAGTCCAAAGAACCCACAACTTCAATGGTGATGCCACTTGCAAGGATGGTTTAAGTTAACACATTTAACTTAACAATGGAAGTAGCATTGTAAGAGCAAACACAGCCATAGTTAGCAGCAGCTGCCAAGCCACAGACCAGCTTGTGCCCCATACTCCTTTAAACTCTCATCGACTCTCCTCCAGGTTAGAGAAAGGAAGAGTTAGGGAGAGGCTCAGAGTACTGCAAACCTTTTAATGCCTCGTGAAGGGCACTGTAAGGCAGGCCAGTCCACGCAGAGCCTTGTGGCTGAAAGGGAACATCTAAGCAGAACTTCGATGTGAAGCGTGAAGACTGGTCCCTGCCAGCTTGGGATCTCTCAAATGAACTTGTTGCAGAGGAAGTTCAGATAGAAAGCAGTCAGTCAGCTTTTTCATCGAGTCTTAGATCTAAGAGTCTTACAGGGACCTTTGTTATTTTAGCCAGTTTTTATCTAGTTACTTAGAAAATTTCTATATCATTTTATCTGTTGTATGTTGCTGTGACTATGTTGTTTTCTTTCTAGTTAAAAAAAACAACAAGATGTGCTTGATATCTTAGTCTGCGGCCACCAGATGCCTTGAACCATAGAAATATCAAAATACTACAACACTTTGTTACTATACGGTTAAAGGAGGAATGGGTCATTATTTATTTGATTATTTTCAAAACAGCACTGAAATTGCAAAAAGATTCTTCAAAAAATGTGAAGATATAGTAATATCATGCATTTTTAACTTTGACTTATCTTCAGCTGATAATGCTGATACTAAATTTAGTAAACACCACTGCCTACGAGCTAATTAGAAAATAAAAATTTATGCTTAGGTGATTGTTCTGCTTGCATTCTTCATAACTCACTGTAGCAAAATCATTGTTTGATCTTGAGTGTTGCAGAATAAATGTTATCAGTTACTTTATCAGCCAAAGAATTTTGGAACAGAAGATATTTTTTCAACTTTTGATTCCATGAAAGTGAAGGGGTGTGTCTATAATATAGCACTGAAAGGGTCTTAAAATATTACATATTATCAGATACTTATAAACATGAAGTGAGGATTGCAATTTTTAATAGTCTAAGGATAATAAAGTTGTTCTTTCAGTGAATGACTACTACTCATATTTCTTTCATTATGAGCTAATTTTTTTTTTTTTAAATTAGAACAAGCTGATCTCGTATATGCTTAAGTTTGATACAGTGTGTTAATTGCTGTGTTATCAGAGTCTGATGACAAAAGCTTTGGTCATAAATAGAGCTCTCATATAAACACACCCTAGTAGAAGGGAAAAAAATTAATTCAAAGATATACCTAGGCTTTTATAACCGCCTCTCCATTTTGAATGCACCAAACAAAAATTACCTTGATTCTGTTCTCCATGGGGAAAAAAATAAGATTGACTTTTCAGGAGATCACCGGTATTACTCAGCTGATGACATTTGATTCAAAAGGTGGGTAAGGGTTGCAGATCCTTGCGGAGCAGGAACCCCGGTGTCACGCCGCAGGTGCTGGGGGAGCCCAGCCGGGGCCGGGGAGCCCGGCAGCGCATGGTGGCCGCTCCCGCCTCACCCGCAGCAGCGCGGGCAGGGCTTTCCCTGTGCAAATAGACTCGGACAGATTGCAGAAACCTGCTAAATATTGATTCTGCTAAGGCTTCGAATTAAAGTTAATTTAAATAGTACGTGTAAAGAGTTTTATGAATTGAGTTCAAATGACAAAGAAGTATTGAAAAAGCATTAATCCTAAGTACCATTTTAAACGATAAACTTAAGCTCACGATAATTGAATTACGTGTTTGAGTGCAGCTGAAAGGGCAGGCTGGGGGAAAAACGCAGCCTGTGCTGCGGGACACGGGCTCCCTGAAAAGCGTCCTTAAAGTAAAACGCTGTCCCGCGTGCGGAGGGGCTGCGGCTGGGCTACGCCAGCTTCCCCCGCACGAACCCGCCCCGGCCGCTGCCGAGGGGACGAGAAGGTTCTCGAAGGCGGGCTCCAAAAGCCGCCGCGCGCGGCGGGGCGGCACGAGCTCAGCCCCTGCTGGCGGCAGCCGCGGGGAGGGGGCGGGAAGGGGCCGGTCAGTCAGAGCAGCGGGCGGGCCGCCCGGGCCGCCTCTTTGCCGAGCCGCGGCCCTCGCAGCGGGTCGGGTTGCGTGCGAAAAAGAGGGAAAGCCAGCGGGACCCGAAGAGGCAGGTATGGCGCAGGAGGAGGGCTGGAGAGCAGGGCCGGAAGGAGCTGTAGGGACAATCCCGTAGAGAATGAGGTCCCGCGTGCCCTACCGGAAGGCGCTAGGGGTGTTTCTTTCCAGGTATCCTTGTCATCACCCACCTCACTGACTACTAAATAATTAAACATTGAAAGTTGGGAACAGACTTCCCTCCAAACCCCACCACCATTTTCAGTCCCAAGGCAAAAGAGTGCTGCTGATGGAGAGTAAGTGTCAAATTCGTACAAATTAGGGGATTATTGGCTTCCTTCCATGCTTGCTCAGGGATGGTGCTGCTGCCGAAAACTGTGTGCATGGCCTTCGGGTGCCGCAACACCTTTGCGATGGATCGATCGCCTGCTGGCTGCCCCCCTGCCCAAGGTGGAAGGGAAATGAGAAGCCTTTCTTTGTTCTTGCAGTAGAATGTGTAGTTTCGCAAATAGCAGGTCCAGACATTAAAATCCAAGCAAAGAGAGTGCAGATTAGACTGCCTATTAGAGGAATTTAATAGGAGTTGTGCAATCTCCTTAGATACTGATTTATCGGTATATTTTGTAGTGCCCTTTCAGCGTGAGTTTATCACTCGAGCACCACATCCTCTGCCTGTACCTGGGGCAAGAAGCTGTGCCGCGCTTTGTGCAGTCAGGCTGAAGGTCCAATGCATGTCGGCTCTCTCTTACACTAGGTTTTGGGATGCTCTGGGAGGTAAATCAAAGCAACTGGCTCTTGGAGAGTTTGCAGCCAGCAACAAATCATTGTTCGTAGTGTAATGGGTGAGTAACTCTGTGAGTGTATGGTCATAGCAGCTGTCAAAATGTTCTAGGTGGAAAAACAAGCAAAACAAACATCTGAATGCATTAAGTGCTTAACCCTCTTTGCCTGGACTAGGAGGGAAACAACCACTAGCAGTAGCGCTGCTGTGTTTGCAGGGAGGCAATAACTTCTAGGAGGCACAGGCCAGGAATGGTAACCTCCTTGGGTAAGGCCACAGCCAGAAGAACGTACCTAGCTGCAGCTGAAGATAAAATAAGCTAATGAAATTAGGTTAAAAATCTCCTATTTAAAAGAAGGTGTTTAATGGATATGATCTGCACATACACATTATATATTGGTATATTTTCTTCCTTATGCCACACATAAGGACCAAAATATATCTCAGCTGATAGCCCACTAGTCAATGTTTTGGTTCTGTGAGTTGCCTTTCCTAGACAAGATATGCATGTTGTGGAAGGTTGGCATATGCCTGGCTGATAAATATGCGTGAGCCGCCTGAGATACAGAATGAGCTGTGGCTGAGGTGACATTATGGAGGCCCTAATGTTATTTTCACAGGTCACACTGGTCAGGCATCTAAGTGCTTTTAAATGGGCAGTTTTATTGATATTTAAAGAAAACTCTCTTACTCAAAAGACCCTATATAATAGAAAAGCTGAGGAAGTTATAGTTGCTGACTGGAAAGGTTGGTTATTTATGCTTACCATAAGTAACATGCCCGTCTTTTGAAGAGGTGTAGAAATGTCAAATGTATAACTCGAAGCCTTTTTCTCTTTTTTCCTCTCCTTGACAGATCTCGGCCACCTCCACGCTCTTAAGGCTGGGAGCCCATTGTAGTCACTTTTCCTTGCAGGATAAGAACCTTCAGGAGATGCTGCTGTCTCAAGAATTGGTGATACAATCCAGCACAAAGAAGAAATCCTTCTGTACACTAAAAGGTATCAATAATAGGCAAAACCCAGGCTATTCAGTTATTTAAAAAATCAGGACTCTGTATTTGGTACTACTGTATGGGGGAAAGGAAGGAAGCAACATGAGAGGCTTAGGGAGTAAATATTAGGAAAGAAAAAAAAGAACAAATGAGAAGAACAACTTCTCCTGCACTACTCTGTTATGAGATATGCCAGTGAGACATGCATGACTATATGAAATGGATGGAAATACAGGGAAATACACTTTTTTAGGTGGGCACAGGATATTGATAACAAATAACTTGTTGTTACAAGTCTGTCTTCCCTGACTGCATATAAAATGTATAGTGCTAGTTCTGCTCATGAAGCCTTGTGCTTAAATCTCAGTATTTCTCAGTCACTGTGTTTCATTCTGTACAGAGCTTCATCTTTCATATAAAAAAAAGAATCATCTATAAGGAGTCCATTATAAGCTTTAGTGGTGGTGATACAACCAGTGGAACATTGTTTCTTTTCAAATTCTCTTAGAGAAAAAGAGATTTAATAGGTGACTTTGCAGTTTTTTGTTATAATTTGACATGTGCTAGGTTTAGTTATTTTTCTGTGTTCTTCTCAGTTGCAGATGTATACGTAGAACTGATAAGCAAATTGCTACATGTAAAATGGAATTGCATCATGGAGTCCTGTAAGCTTTTTCTAGCATGCGTCTAACAGTTTTTCATGTTAGATAATCATATATCTTTCTCCTGGCATGATAATATATAAACTTGCCTTTTTAAAATACTCCATAGTGGAGCAAAAGTCAGAATGTTTGTCCTTCAGGAGTCTCTTTGCAGACCTGGATAAACATTGCAGAGATGTCTGAATCATTAGGGATTTGCTCTGCTAGCTAGGCAATTCCACCCCATCACCCTTTCAATGTAAATAACTATCCTTAATTAATGGAAATGCAATATATACTAAGTAATGACAGACCAAGTAAATTAACAAATGCAGGGTAAGATGATGTAGCTCTGTTGAAGGCACTGTTGAAGGATCTTGCTCTTTCATCTCATTAGTTTAGGCCAGTTAAAAACAATGTGAAGTATAAACCTACATTTTTTTACACTGTACAACAGCATTAAAATGAAATGCATTTTAGACTTTTGTTAGAATAAGTAATTGGAAGCATAAATCAAGTCATTTAGGCATGTGAATAGCTGGATTGGTATGCAGTCCAGAACAGCTGTCTCCTGTACCCACAGCTACTGACAATGACAGAAAGGAAGGCCAGACCTCGAAAACCCATTTCTGACAGTGCACAAATAAACAACTGGGGGTGAAATGAACAGTGAAGACAATATTAATCCTTCCCCGTTCCTGCTGTCTTGGGGATTTGAAAGGTAAATGTAATTAAGTAAAATTTGAATTTACCAGTCTACATGTGGAAGCTCATCTTTTCCTTTGCCTTCCCTTCCCTTGCTCCCCCTACCTCTCAAAATCTCTTTTTACTTCCTTTTTCTTCATACCAACCACCAATTAAATGCCAAATTCCCTTAGCTTGGTTTAATTATTCATTTATTTGGAATGACCCTAATGTAAAAATAGAACAATGCAGCAGGGACATAGGATGCTTTTCTTTCAGCTCTGTCTTTGTGTTCTGCCTCCCTTTCTCCAAATGGCCATGTCTTTTCTCCCTTTCCTCCCTCAGAACTTTTTCTCTCCTTTCTTCAGACTCAGTAATCCTTAAAAAAAATCTTTTTGAGGGATGAAGGGAAAGGAATTGGGCATGGGAAGTGTAAGATGTCATAATGAGAAAACAGAAGGGGGGAGCCCCCAGAAATTTCACAAATTATCCTGAGGAAAATTAAATTTGCAGGTGATACGGGGCCATGTTTTAGATCTGCATAATTCCACTCTGCTACAAGAGTGGTACCTGCCTTTTCAGTTTACTGTTGCTTTTGTTTCCATTTTCTCCTGTCCGTCTCCACCTGCAGTTACTTGTTCATGACTTGGAAAATAAGCTTTTTGCAGCAGGGACTGCTTTGTGGTTTTGTGTGCGAGTGTGGTTTCCACATGTTTGATATTACCAGGTCGATGGTGATAAAAATAGAAGTCATCATCCCTCTCTGGGGAGCTCTTGTCTCAAAATTTGAGACTGTGCTCCTATTAAAAACACAGAAAAGACTGACTTCTGCGATAGTGATAGTGTTACAGTTACAGTGTTTAGGCAATAGGTGTGTTATTATTTCTTAGGTACACCAGTACTACTACTTGCAGAGTAAGGAACCTACACACAGCTCCTTGAAAGGGTGAACTAGCTGTGTGCCGCCTCCATTCAGTTCCCACGTTCCAGTGCAGTTTCAAGTTAGCTTGGGCATCTGCACTGTAGACGCTTAGAACTCTTCCTCTTGTACAGGGGGGAACAGAGGAGATGAGAGTGATTTTTTTCTTTGCTACTAAATAACATTGAACAAGCAGCTTCAGAATGAAAGTGAAGCACGATGCTGTGGGTTAAAACACTGGTTGGACTGAACATACCCCCTGCAATGGCTGGATCTTTTTTGGATGGAAGTGTTTTTGTCATAAATGACAGCTACATTTGATTCTTTATTACTGAGAGGTGTTTTCATATTATCTGTAAAATAAGAGGTGTACCGTGCATTGCACTGTAGAAGTGTTGTATAGGAATCATTAACGTGGAAGACAAGCATATGCTTTTGCTACAATATTTGTCAAAGTAAGTAAATTTTTCTTCTGGATGTAGCCTGGCCAAAAAGATAATGGTCTCACAGCAGTGTGAGTTCACAGCAGAGTTCACTGTTTGTGGTATAAAACAGCAAAAGAAGATGGAAGAGAAAGTGCAGAGGCTTTTAAGCATGTGGATGAATTTTTCTTCTGCATCCTTCTGTTTGGGTAGTTGAAAATGTGGCACTTCTGAGTAGGGTGTTTTCATGTGGTGTTTTTTGATGGTTTTTTTTTTGTTTGTTTTGTTTTTTTGAAAGGATAGTGTAGGAAATTATGTTAACAAGAAACAAAACCATTTTTTCCTGCCAAAGGGGATAGGCACCTTTTAATTCCTGAAGTGATTCTAAAGGTCAGTAAGATTCAGGGACTCCATATATCTCATTGCTGCTCTTTCAGTCTACAAGCAATTAGTTGCTTGGGCCGGCCAAAGAAACAGTTAGCTTATTGATATATACGTGTCAAATATTTGTGTTTGATTATTGCCTAAAATATTAATTGGCTGCTGTCCCCTAAATAACTCATTGCAGTTTTAGAATTTCAAATATTGCACCTTCTTCTTGGTACTGGTCTGAGCTTCACTACAGAGTATCTGTGATTACATCAGCACAAAAATGTAGAAATTTTTTTCAAAACTGAAAACCAAAATACCTCTTGTAGGAACAATACCAACAGCAGCTCAAACTTGTTCAGGATTCAGTCAGAACATGCTAAGTTCACAAGTCCCATGAGCAGGTCTTCTCCAAAGGCTTAAGAGAACATTGTGGGAGAGGTGAAATCATACGCAGACAACAGAGGGAATTGGAGTTCTTGCGCTTCACCTTTCTCCTGATAAATGTGCTGTAATACTAACCAGCGATTTAGATCATTTACTTCTACTATAACAGCACAAAATCATGTTCAGGCAGAATCTGTATTATTTTCCTTTCCCTTCCACTCTTCCAGTTCCCCAGCTAGTTCTTGGCCCAACTGGAAAAGTGGCAGCAATGTTACATACATATGGACATTACGTGGCTGGCTGGCTAGCTGGGTGGCTTTTTTTCCCCCACCACGTTGTTTAACCAAGCTCGGAGCAGTCCTGAATAACATTAAGGCGCCGCCTCTGACAGCTCACAGCGTTTTGCCACAGGTGTAGTTCCCCCAGAGAACTCTGGGTCTGAATGCTGAAGAGAAAAAGAGAATAGGTGCCCTTTCTTGTCCTTGACAAGAGAGGTGAGTATCGCTCAGCAGAGGGTTTGTTTAACAGCTTGCTTGTATCCATGGGGTAATATCAAGCAGTAAAATGTTAGTAAGAAGTAAGTTTAGCAGGGGATACTACTTCCACACTGCCCAGTATTAAGCTATAAAAATCATCCCTGAAATATGCCTCCTTCTGTGATGAAGAGTTACAAGTGGGTTATAATTCACCATGTATTTCTTAATGTAGCGATACGCAAGAGAAAGACAGACCGCTATAGCAGGTCATGTGGGAGTGGAGAGATTACTGAATAAGAAAAGCTAGAAGGAGAAATTACTTTTCATGACACTAGGGAGTCACGTTTCAAACTTGGCTTATAATTGTATGTACTTTACCTGTCTCTGAAATTCTCTTACATATATTACTATTATAGCAATCTATATGAACAAGATGGGCAGTATGCCAAAGGGTATTGTAATTTTCAAGTACCTCCGTATTGTTACTGGAGAGGGGAGGAGGATATCCACTAACAGTGTAATTATGTGGCAATTCCAGGGAAATTGATTATTATTAGCTTTTTATGATCACACTAACAAAGTCAATGATCCAAGATGAAATAGCAAAAATTAGCGCTTGAACAATATTCAGCAACAAGATATCACCAGGTGAGAGTGGATGCATCTGAAACCAGGTAATTCCTGAAACTGAAATGGCCATCTCCCACCAATTACAACGATGGATGTGCTCTATTAAAGCCTGATCCACTTTAATGGGGGACTCCCAGGATGAGAGGCCATGTAAGTATGCAATGACACATACAGTATCGAGAAGTGGGTGGGTGTTTATTCTAAATACCCACATCACTGGGGTATTTGCACCTTTAACCAGCAGAGAGAATTACAGGTAGTGAATACAGATCAATTTCTTCAAGTTGGTTATTGCTTTAACAAAATCTTTTGTCACTTTTTCTAACATCCGTCTTCAGTCGCCCAAACACAGCACGGAGACTGGATACCTGCATAGTCAGAACTACCATTTGCCAGCCGTGTCTTCCCCTTTGAGGCTCCGTGGTTTTATAAATAATAATTAAAAACACTTCTCTGTGATGCGAGAAGGCTTTTCTAAAAGGAGAGCAAGTTGCTACAACACAATAGCGTAATATTTTTGAAGGTCATAATAATGAAGTAGGGGAAAGAGAATAATCATTATTGCTCTTTCTTGTAATTAGTTTGCTTTCCGATATCCCACACTGCAACTAGAACATTATTCAAGAACACCCATCACAGTGCTTAACAAGATTTAATGTACATTTATTCTTAACATGTGGAACATATAAAGATTTTATACTGAATAAATGAAATTCATTAAGCCAGAGGAAAAGGAGGAATTTACATCAAGTTTTTTCTTTTTTAACTACATTATCTTGAAATACAAATGCAGATTCTTGTCACTGAAAAATCTTTGAAGTTGTGTTTCTTCCTTTTTTTTTTTTCCTGTATATATTTTTTTGTCTGTAGACTGGTAACCATTTTCTTAAACCAATCCATACGTAACCATTTCCACACCTTGATTTATAAAGCAAATTGTGATCGGCTGCTCTCCCGAAATAGAGCATGACTTTATACATACAGAAACTTGTACATTACCCTCAGTTGTTGGTTTTCTGTGTTGGGTTTTTTCTTTTTTCTTTTTTTTTTTTATTATTTTTTGGAGATATGGCCCAAATGAAAGAAAAAATAATTCTACTATCACTTTGTAGATACCACATCATGAAAAAGAAACTAAAAACTTTGTACTAAAAAAAAAAAAAATGAGGGTATGTTTAATGTACAACTTCTATATACATCACGGCCCTTAGGCAATAAAAAAATATTTTAAAAAATGATTAAAGGAATTGTGAAGAACTGTCATTGTGGAAGGTCAAAAAAAACAGATGTAGACAAGACAGTTCTGGTGAGGAAGCAATTGATGTTTATCATCAGGTTTTGTTTAAAAATCTTTTAACTTGACTTTTTTGTTTTGCTCCTAGCCTAACGTAACCATTTCTCCTGAGGAGAAACCAGTATCGTGTTGTATTTTGACTACTGACTGACACCCTCCTTGATCCCCTATACCTACATCACTAGAATCTTCTATTGCACAGAGCTTTGGGTGATGGTATACAAGTTTTTTTTTATTTTTTCCTTATTTGAAAAAATAAAACACACAGGAACTTGGTATGTTGGTTATTTTTCACCTTTTTGTTTCAAAGTGGTGAGATTTTTTTTCCATCATACAATGGTTTGCCATAACATTTTTTTTAAAAAGTCACTAGTTCGCTTCCCAAAAAATATGCAATACAAACATGGAAAAGAACATTGAAAAGGATAATCTATGGAAAAAAAAAAGTGTGACCTTTGAATGTACTAGACAGCAACTTTGGTTAAAAAAAATAAAATAAAAAGATGTACTTATACACAGAGACAGCAAATATTAATTTCATAACTGTTCAAATTAATAATTTCTTTAATTCCCAATTGGTAAATAGTGAATGGGGCAGAGGAGCAAAGATTCTTTTTTTTTCCTTCTTCCTACGTTGGATAAACAAGAACAGAAAACAGCCAGTTATATGTGACCCTCTAATCTCCACTCACACATGCTTGGCTTCTCACTTATGTCATAACTGCCCAATCTGAAAAAGTACATCACAGATGACAGATGCAACCAGAGAGTTCAGGACAGCAGATATTGAGATATCCAGCAAACGACCCTCGTGCAAAAGGAACTCTGAGCGGTTCTCGTCCACTCTAGCCATGGCCAGCAAGGCCTTGGCTGCCCTGCACATCATGTCTACGCTAGGCGGCTCCAGAGGTGGAGGCTGCATGTGCATGAGGTTATGCTGGCTCTGCTGGTACTGGGCCATAGTGACCCCATCCTCCAGGAAGCTTATCAAGTTTCCGATGCTTCCCTTCTGCACAGCTATTGCCCTTGCTGCTAATGTGTCCCCCTGGGCAAGGTTCGATAACAGCGCCATGGACATTTCTCGGCAGACCGGGTTTTTGCGGTCCCCAACGTACCTAACTAAAGTAGCGTAGAGTTTCTCCTGACGACTGAATGGGGGGGTGGCCAAGATAAGGTCCACATTATTGTCCTGGATACTGAGCTTACACAGGGTCTCCAGCACAAGTCTCTGAGGCGAAAGAACTGAGTTGGGCCCCACGGTTGGAAAAGGATCCTGTGCCTCCGCAGACGGGCACACCATCCAGTGCAGCAAGCCATCCAAAATTGGCAAACAGATGCTTTCTGTGTAAGCAGACAAGTCTAGCTGCCCAGAAATGTTGGCTAATGTGACCAATGTATTATCCCTCAAGACCTCGAGGCAGTCCCACCACCACTCATCCTTGCTGCAGGCCACCCCTTTGTCCTCCTCTTCTTCTTTCTCGTAAGTCTGCGGCGCTCGCTTTCTTTCTGGATGCTCATGGTGAAGAAGGATCAACTTTCCCAGGATCAGCACCAAGCCTGGATGTTTGGACATTTCGGTGTCATTGCCAGGCACAAAAGACAAGCTACGGACGATATTTGACACACAGATGCAGCGTTTGGCCAAGGAGTCTTGCCAGTGAGTTATGGTGCATAGAGGAGTCTCATCCCGGCTCCTTGGCTCATCCTCTAGCAGTTTAATATTCCGGTGGCTTTTGGCTTGATGGATCCCAAAGGGAAATTTACTGCTCTCTGTTTGGGAACCAGAGTTTGAGTCTTCAGGCAATGCTCCTGGCCGAGCTGAGAGGACATCATCGATGGTTGCTGTTATACTTTTTTCTTGTTGTTCCTCAGATTCACCTTTCCCCTCAAGGTCCTTCTTTTTGCTTGGAGAGTTCAAGGGAGGAGGGGCTTTCCTGCGTGGAGGAATCTCCATCTTGCTTTCAAAGTGAGTCTGGATATGCTCAGTTGTGTCACCACCACCAAGCTGCCAGTGGAGAAGTCCACTATCAAATTCCTGAACACGTCCAAGTTTGTCAGATCGGTCAACAACAAATAGGTTATTTTTCTTTACAATCTTTATTGGCAGCTTGTCAAATTTACTGGCTTGTTTTGGCCTCTCACTTGGATCAGCAATGGCACCAGGAGTGGAAAAAACAATGCTCTTCTCTTCTTCTACCTTTTCATCCTCCCCCTCCTCCTCATCTTCATCAAAATAGTCAATACATTCGTCATTCTCCTCTTTTCCAGTATCCTCTGCCAAGGACTGGCTATCATCTTTCTTGGCTGCTCTGTGATCAAGTGCTTTGTGGCCTGGATCTCCCACTTCATATTCCATAAGGATTCCAAAAATGTCAATCAGGCATTTTCTAAAATATTCTACTAAAAGCTCAAGAAATCCAGACAACTGAGGGGAGAAGAAAGAACATAAACATCAGGTAAATATTTTGGTCTGCATGGGATTTTATTAGGAACACTGATGCATACATCTGTGAGTACTTCCCTCCTCCTGCTGTGGACTTGTGGCTAGGTCCTGCATGGCAGAAGTTAATCAAAGGAAATTCTTCTAGTGTCTGTCCAAACAGTATATAATGTCAAACTATCACAGCTCCATTTGCTTAAACTGTAACAGCTATGAGGAGTACAGAACTTTATTCATATGTTTCCTTTAAGCTACAGTAGACATCTAGCCCAGCTGTTCTGTCCCCTTGGAAGTGTCTAGTATTCTCTATTTTCTGTACAGAGTACTGAAGTTTCTAACTCACTCAGTTTTTCTGATTTGCACTTTTATTAGGTGCCTAAAGTTTACGATTTTTCCTCTCCTCTTTTGTCTCTCAGTCTCTAAAACCAACTGTCCTGTAGGAATCTGCAGTTCAGGGTCTAGGTACTGACATCCTAGATTAATATCCCATCTGTGTTGGAATAGTTCATTTTTTGCCTGGCAATATTTAAAAATTGTTATTGGAGCCTGTTGCTGTAAGTCACCCTTCAGAAACAGTTTTCATTTAGGTTTAATCCTCTTAATTAACTTGTAATCACCTTCTTATGGAAAGGCAGTAGTTGGACTTGGTATTAATTTACCCTCAGTGGCTTTATTATTAAAAATTCTTTGCTGTTATGATGTATTCAGCAGAATTGTCTGGCTTTTAATGTTTTTTTTCAATTGTGGGCTAATAGATTTTCAGCAAAATGTATCCTTTTGTCCATTCTGTATTCTTTTACAATTGCCAAACCCTTGAAGAATTAAGAACAATGATGCTTATGAACTGCAGAAATTATCAGTCATCATATGGAGTCCTGACTGCATTGGAAATAGAGTCCAAGGCAAAAGTAACAAAAAAAAAAATATTAAAATATGCCTGGTATTCTGTGCAACTTGCACAGGGTGCATTAATGCAATTTCTAATAAAATTCAGAGGAGATTCACCTCACTTAACTTCAAACACCAGCAACAGTTACACACCTAACCTAATTGTCTAGATTCCTTTTATAATCAATGGTCTTTTACAGGCCATTTCTAGGGCATGATTCATCTGACCTATTTTAGATCTCAACTTCAAGATGAGATGAATCATGCTATAGATATCCCTAGTTCTAAAGTTAGGTGGGATGAAATGTACCATTTCTGTCTGTATTTTAAAAAAAAGGTCATTATATTTAAAAAAGTGATGAGTTACACTATTAGTAACCAAGGAATGAATGGAGCAGAGAAACTGAATATTTAATTTGTACAAATTTTAAATTATGTGCATTATCACCATGCCATCTATTACTATGACCTAACAGGCCAATGGTTAGAGCAGGGCTGAAAAATGCTGGGAGGTAGTGAGGCAAAAGCACACAGTGTTAAATCCTGTGTTACTTGCATCCTGTGGACAGACAGTGAATTTTAGCCTTCAAATTGTCAATCTGATACTTCTGTGCAAACTTAGTTTACTGGAAGAAGAAACCAAACAGAAACCAAGCAATTAAAAAAATCCCACAGCCTAGTATGGAACTACTGAATAAGACAAGTAGTCAACAAAAGACGGCCTCAAATCAGTTTAATATAGTTTTGCAAAGCCTTTTATGGAAACACAGGTTAAGCAAGGTTACTAACAGCAAGATATTGCTGTTTTCTGGGATGTACTGTCATGAGTGTGAATTTACACATTAGTCTTCTGTCAGTGCTAAAATTCTTATAGGAATATAAGAATTTTAGCACTGACAGAAGACTAATGTGTAATCCTTTCTACAAGAGATACTCTTCCTTCAGGCTTATTATTTCCCCTATTTGACCTAACGCTATCTCTTGTTGTTCACTGTTACCAAGCATAAAAAAGGGAAGTTTTGCAATATTCAAATTTATGTTAATTATAATAAATTTTAAAGGATTTCAGCATTTTCGTAGGTATCTCATTTCAGTTTTCTTTCCTTGGAAAGTTGAGAAGTATATTGCTTTCCCACCTACCTGGGAGAGGTTGAAAGTAGCAACAGTGCTGTCATCATACAGAAGAATATTAATAGTGTCTAGCGCCCAGGTACTTTCAGCCAAAAGACCAGATTTAAGAGACATCATCACTCTCCAGGCCTCAGGAGTTACTGAAGAAAGGAGGAGAAGTAAAACAGTATTAGTGCATCCTTGGAGACTGTTAATGAGTTCTGAAAGATTAAACTGTGACATTCTGAGGATGCAGAATTTAAATGAAATAGTTACTGAAACACTGGTTAAGACCCTGCTTTCACCACTTAGTCCTGTTCAGTTTTTCTTTAACTGCTGCTCAGCCTTAATACTGGAGAATGTCTTAACATGGCTGTTCTTCCTGACTTTGCTGAAGCCGAAATAATCGTGCAAACTTAGAGAAGTTGACTAAACCAAGTAATTGGTAAATAAAGGTAGAATACTCTGTCAGGAGTATGGGAACTTGAAGTATGAGAACTTGAATGTGTGAAATGTAACAGGAATTCAAGATAAGATACTTGGGAAAGAACAGGGGGAGAAACAAACGTGACAAATAATATGGAATGAATAAATGGGCCATTCAAGGGAGGCAGAGACTATCACTACACAGCAGAACAGCATGAGCTTCCATGGAACAAGAATACAGAAAGCTTTGCTCAGCTAAATGTTGTATTGGTGATTTAACAGATATTCTGAAGGACCTTTCAACACATACCCCATTTGGACATCTGAGGCAAGCTTCATTTTTAATGCATTTCTGGAGACCTGAGGTCTTCATAAAAAATACTGCTTTCATATCACGTCAGATTGTCTGGGATGAGTTTTACCTATCATCCTCACTGATGCATATGTTATTACATTTTTATTGAAGACAATCACATTATAGTGACCAAGTTAACTATTTGTCAAAATAGTCTTAAAATGAAAATCAAAATCAAAGTCCCTTTCTCCCAACCTATTTCGGTATTTGGCTTTTGTTTTGATGCTTACCAATATCTTTTGAGGTAATCTTTCGTCTTGGTTTTAAGACTGGTTGGGATGCTTCTACAGAGCCTGGGGGGAAGGTAATTTCTCGCCTAATCGGTGGTGGTTGGGGTGGAGGTCCTGTCACCTGTGACACTGGAACTGTGGGTATAACCTTTTGCATCTTCATGGAAGGTAGGAAAGGAGACTTGCTTGGAGACATACGGTTTTCCAAAGAGCGCTGGAAGGATGCAGGACTTGGAGCTCTAGAGATGTGGTTTGGCATAGAGGGTGGCGTCTGGTAGGATGACTGAGGAGGTCTAGTGATAGGCTGCATGGAGGCTGAGGATGACATATAAGAAGGCTGACGTTGGTTGACATGAGAAGGCCACTGACTCTCGTGGTTTATCCTCTGGTCAGGTACCATCATATCATCAGTGCGATTCATCCCTGGATATGGTGGGGCCTGTGCAGGGCCTCCTGGACCTTGCCTATTCTGGTAAGGGTAAGGCATATCATTTCGTGTTGGCCACATGTTCTGCTGAGGACCTTCGCTGGAGGATGACGACTGCATGGGGCCACCAATCATCTGGGGAGGTATTCCATGCTGCTGCATTTGTCCTGGGCCCTGCATCCTCTCCCTGTTATACGGATATGGATACTGTCCCTGCATGGGCCTCCTGTCAGGCCCCGTGTAAGCGTTGCTGTACTGGTTATACATTTCCTGTTGCTGGTTGCCATACTGCATGTTATACATATCCCCTTCATGGCGTTTGGCTGGAGGCCCATACATGCCATCCATGTGTCGCTTATAGTTCTGAAAAAAAATTTTGGAAAGAAGACGCGTCACTTTTACTCCATATACAATACAAATATATTGGCTGAAAGCTCGTTTAAAAAGCTGAAGGCGCTTAGTTCTAGAGGGATCATGCTGATTCCAGAGTCAGGCATGCAGCGCTATGGTTAGGCTTGGTCCAGTGCTTTCTTTTTAAGCCCCTGTTTTGCTGCGCTTATAACTTAATACTAAAAGGAAACTTATCCTTGGGCTAAATTTTCTTATGCTTGCTCTCATTTTCTCCCTTTCCCTTTCCTTTCCTATCTGTCAGATTAAATTCCACTGGTCATTTCAGACATGCACGAAAAGGCAGTGGTCCTCACCAACTAAAATATTTTCACTTCTTTATGCTTAATCTACTGAGAAGAAAAATCTTAAAAAAATTCAAAACCACTCAGTGAATCTTTTCAAGAGACAAGCACTGAACAAACTCTTAAAATAACAAGATATGCTGCAAGCATGCATGGCTGAAACACTGGTTCTTACGATAGGGCATAGGCTACACACAGTAAATTTATTAGTAGGAGAAAACATTCTGCTGCATTTGCTACTCTGTGTAATTCCCAGGAACATGGTCCTGTTTGGGCAACCATCTCTCTTCCCAAATCATCCTAATCACATTTAATTTACTGTGAGATTATTACAGCAAATGGTCACATCCAAATCATGGATTCTGTTCTAGTTTATGCAAGTTCTTACCCTGCTGATCAGTAATGAATTAAGCAATGTAACTAACAGCTGCCACCTATGGTTTATTCCCTCTTTGTTTCTCACCCTCTCAAGTGGGGAATGTTGTGTGAGGTAAGCTGTTTTACCCTGCGGGGAGCTGAGCTGTTCTTAAATCATACAAGCTTGTATGTATTTACGTTTAAGATGGCAGGACAAAAAAAGACATGTTGCAGTTTGAGGGGAAGGTGGTAAGGTTTGCAGCGGTCCTTAGTTCCTGTGGGAGTTTGTTCCACAGTTCAAACCACACTGAGTGCTCTGAAGCAAAAAATGTGAATTAAATGGGGGATTTTTGAATATATGATCTATGGCAAATTCAGAGTTACAGCTCCCCCGGAAACTGTAGCTCAGTCACATTGCACAATGTATACTAATGTACTAGAGTTAAGATCAGATAAAATTCTGTAGGTATTCAATACAGGTCAGTTAAAACAGCTCTGGGATTCATAAACTCATCTTCCAACTTTGGTGCACATAAAACTAAAACTACTGTATTGCATGAAAGTATTTTTTTTTTAAACCTGCTATAGAGCTGCCTGGCTACCTGAGAAATACCTATTTTCAGCCTTACATAAACTACTTGCTGTAGTAAATTCCACCCTTGGGGCCAATTTATACGTTAAGAACTGACTCGGCAGTTGCCACACCTAAAAAGGTGGTGTTTGTTTTGCTACAGTGACTCAGAGGGCTTGAAGTAAACACTTGGGAAGGAAGCATGTGCCTTTTTAAAAGCAGTTGAGCGCTCTTGTATATGTAGGGGCAACACGCCTAATGGTACCCAATGCTGAGGACAGTGATGCACCTGAACTCCCCCTCCTGTGTAAAGGTTCGGCAGGAGACTGAGGCCGCACGATGTGTGCCCCTCTCCACTGGGAATGATGTGGAATTCTGAGACCTCGCAGAAGACAAAAAGACACCAACACAGGGCACCTGCTGCATAATAGCTCTCGGGGTACGAGCATTCATACGGGAATTGAAAAACCTGGCTCAAAGTGCTTCATTAGCCCCAGGAGTTCATGCTCCAAGCACCTCCTTCCCAGGTCATTCCTTAGCCTTCAGGTTGTAGATAAAGCTTTAAAAGGGCCATTTTTCACATTCTTCCTGTACCGCTATAGAGTGAGATTTAGGAAATTGAAGATAAACTAGTGGCAACTTAATCTCTAGCTAAATGAAGAAGTGGAATCCTCTGGGAGGGGGAGGGACAGGCCGAGGCCGGCCGGGATCCTTGCCCTTCATCCTTCACTGCTTTTTTGCATTAATGCATTTTGCATTCAAGACTCATTGTACAAAGCATATAAACAGCACTAACGACAAGGCCAAATATAGTTTTATAAATTCTATCTGTCTCCTTGCTTAAATTAACATGTAGTTAATATATTCCCTGCATATGTTAGCATGGAGTATCACAAACTGTTATGTTATATATCGTTGCAATTTCCCCACTAAATCACCTAGACTGCTAGCATATGCTCATCATAAAGAACAACAAAACAGTTTTTTGATTATGCTATTTTAGAGATGTTACAAACCAAAGAGATAAGCAAGAAATTCTAAAATTGAAATTTATATACATTTTCAGTACAGTGCAACTTAAGATCTCCTCTTTTAGGTCCCACCCCTGAATTTCCTAGTAAAACTCTATCCCAAACTGAAAAGAACTATCTGAAATCGACTGAAAACTAGCTTACATTTTAATTTTTATATTGTAAGGAAATGCTTTGTATTTTGGAAGGTAACTTCAACTTTAATTATTGTATGACTAGAAATGAATTAATAACATGCAGGATGAAACTCTGATCCTGTTGAAGTCAGTGGAGTTTTGCTATTGACTTATAAGATGGGATTTTGCCCACAAGGTATCAATGATACACCTAACAAAAAAATCTTAATATAATTTTTATTTTCAAGGTTATTACGCAGTTAGGGAGACTGGAATGTACAAATGTTTAAACTACTTTTAACACTAATAATGTTCTCTCTCATGTATTTGTACCATATTATTACTACAGGTAACATGTGGGGAATATGCCATCTGATCTATATTAAAGGTAGGTATCTCATGTGACCCACCACAGCATTGTCGATAATTAAGAGTGCTGCATGTTTTACTTTGTTCCAGTTTTCTGTTGGGTTCACTTGGCTGCATGACATAAAGTTAGGCCCTTCAACCTGCCAGCCAAGCAGCTTTCCTATTTGTTTCTGGAATTGAGGCAGCATCACTTTACTAGCCTACGAATTATACTTTCCCAGTCTGCTGGTTATTAACTTGAGACAATCACTTGATACACATCCAAAGCCACAGAACATCTGTTAAAATTTACACTCTTCCAGTGTAATGAACACATTTTCCTATAGCTGCACACACACTGCTTATCCATATGGGCTGTGATTTTGACCAGAACTACAGTGCTCCTCTGTGCCAAAAGACATATATTGTATAAACAAAGTTTTGAATGTATACAGAATTTATTAAACAAATATTATGAATATAGCTGTTTTCCCCTCTCCTACCTGCTGCTGTGGATACATTCCAGGTTGATGTCCTCCATATGGTGGCTGTCCTGAGGGAGGTCCTTGTCCTGGATACTGCTGCCCGTATGGTTCATGCCTAAAATTAAGCATTCAAATCAACACTTAGAGCTGCTGGAATTTCCAAGCCAACAGGAAAAGCCAAGTACTTTGATGATCTTGCACCTTGAAGATATTTGCCATTTGGAAACACGGTGAAGGTACAGTGTGGTATGGTCCTGAGCCTGATGTAGAAAGCTCTGCTGGAGCTGGTAGTGGAAGGAAGGAGATAAAGCAGATAGAAGAAAGGAGGAGCAGTGAAGATGCAACAGAGAGATTTAGAGGTAGCAGTCAGGAATGGGAACAGGGCATGGTCAGCAAAGAGGTGAGAAAGGCAGCTGCAGCCGCTGGGAACCCATCTTAGGTGGAAAAGTATCTGATGTACAGCTCAAAGGTTGCAAGTCAAAATTCTTGTGTTTTGTCAGTCTCCAAGCAAGCTACTTTCCAGATTATTTAAGAATATAATCAATAGTTAACTGCTGATCTAAAGTGAAATTGTGATTTTAGTCTGATGATAGTGACAGAAAGTGAGTACAAATTTCATTACAATATGTAACATTTAAATACATCATTACTGAGTAAAAACAGTACTTATAATTTTGCTAATGTTCATGTAATTGTTAATTAAAGCTACATAATGAAGCATACACATAAAAGGCAGAGTTGTGTTGCACTTGGAAACTTACCTGTGGCCTTTAAGACCTCTGAGGAGCACTACAGTGCAACTGCAATACTTTTAGCACATCTGAATGAAATTTAGGTTGCTGAAATGAAGTACTTGGAAAGTATTAAGATTGATAAATAACACCGTATTGCAGACCAATATGTCAGTAATTCCTCTCTGTACACTACCAGTGAGAACACATCTACAATTCAAGTATAATTATGGAAGTAATATATCAGGGAGAGTCAGAGCAACAGGGAACTGGGGAACCTGACATGTTAAAAGAGCTAATGGGACCTAATTTTTCCGAAAGCATAGAAAACTCACATTTTTTGAGAGCTGACCGGAGTGAAAGCAATAGCTGTTCAGTATTGCCTAAAATTATGATGTGGATGGAGAAAAATTACGTAATGCCAGTTAAAAGAACAACATAACCGATGGGAATTGTCTACAGTTGTCCAAGATGGTACATGCAATAAGATAAAACTGAGCAAAAGTACATGTATGTTATACATAAGGGAACACTTTCTAAATGTTCAATCTGTTAGCCACAGGATAACCACAAACCAGGTGAAGTTGTGGAAGCATCAGAACCGGTGTCATTTAACGCTGCTCTGGAGAACTTGGGCCTATAAAATATTTTCTAGTTCAGTGTTGGCAGGGAGATACACAAGGTAGCATGTATACTCCTTTTCTCACATCTCGGATTCTATGGCTACACAAAGTCAACCGATTCACCCAAGCCTCCGCCCCCCCAAGAAACTGAACCAACGGGAAGAGCCTGAATAAGAACAGACAAAACAGAAGTAACACACCAAGAGGCCACATATTCTGCCTATGTGCTCTCACAGAGGCTGCTAGCGCTCGTTAGCTGGTTATTGCAGATATTACAAACAGAGAAATCAGTGTTCACCTTTGCTGGCCAGGATAACGATTAGGAGAGTACATGCTTGGGTCACTGTTTGAAGGCACCATGTTGCTTTGACCAGGTGGTCCCATACTGCCTTCAGGACCCAGCCCATGATCCGACCTAAAAAATGACAAAGGAAACCTCATTCTATAAAAAGCACTTATTCTCCAAAATTGCCAACAAAATAAAACAAAACACACCCCTTAAAGAAAACATTCTCTTGACTTATCACCTTCCACTGGAACCCTTACTCTCACTGACTCCCCAGCAATGTGACCTGTTGAACAACATGATTACACTCGTGTTACTCTACACATCTACTACGTCGAAACTACTGACTGAAAACTACTCCGCTGTTACACTTAAAAGACCCACACTGCACCACTTTGGCTACCATCAGGAAACTAAAAGTGAAGGTAAAGCCTAATGGAAGTAAAAATAGGAATACAGCCAGAGCTGCAAAACCTACTGGAATACTTAATATAATCCAAACATTCCCAAACCATTCTGCTTGCTATACCAATGCTTAGGCATCAGTGATTTTACTGATTTTTTTTTCCCAAAGCCTTTCCCAGGATAAACAAAAGAGGACCAAATTTATTTTGTGTACTTCACTGAAAGACAAACTTATGATGGTCGTGATGGACACACTGCAAGACTGGTGCCCCTACAGCTCAGACAACAGACTCCAGACTCTCCAAAGGCAAAATTCACTAACAGACCACAAACCAGACATATTTAGGCTGTGCATTTTGTTTTTCATAAAAAGCCCACCAACAACTGTTTAGGTGAAAACATGGCCAGAAGACTAACTCAAGTGCTAGTTTATGCCATCACAGCCCAGCCCAGCCGCCAGCTGAAGGCAGCTGTCAAACACACCCACGTGCTGATCTGCTGCAGCTTGAGTGACTTCTAAGGTGTGACAATTCCTCCTTATTTATTTCTGTGAACAGCCAGACTCAGTCATTACCAGTGCTTTGACTCCCAGTGATTTAGTAAGATGCTGTAGGAAATGTAGGCTGCTACGTTCTCTGCAAGGTGCAATGGGAAAATAAGAAGGGGAGAGAGAGGATCATTTTCACTAACGGGCTTTGCTTTTTCCTGAAGATTGACTCACCTCCTGTCATAGCCACTTCCATAAGAGAACTGCTGTCGCTGGCTCATGCTCATGTTGGACATTGCTCCAGATGGACTCTGGTTATACATATCTTGTATTCCACTGTTAGGCATTTGTCCAGGGGTCATGAAAGGCTCATTGCTTCCAGGCACTGCAACAGTAAGGGAAGTCAAATATATTATTCTGGGTGTTTGAAGATATCTTTCTATTAAATGATGTATTTAAAAATAATGTTCAGATCCCTAATACTGCCAAGGAGAATTAGCTGGTGTCTGACAAGCTCTCCAGAGTCTGATGAAAACACATGAAGCAGCACTACTACCAAGATGATGGTAATAATATTAAGGAGCTGCAAGTGAGGAAAGTAATCTCATCCTATGGAATTGAGCTCATCAGGCACCAGGCAGCTTCTTCCCTGTGGTCTTCACAGCTGAAGATGAACTCACTTGTGTTCTTTTCACCCCAAACAATGCTAAATATGAATGCAAACATAAACCTTACAAACCAGATGAAAGCAAATCTCCTAGTCTGGATTACAAAGCTGTCAGAATCAGGCTCTTCTTTTTCCCATAAAGCCCTCATACACACATGTATACCATAATTTAGTTATGGAAAGGATACTGTATCCTAATGTAGCTTCTTGAGCAGGATGGGCATATTCTACGGGACCAAAAAAAGGCATATTGACCACTATTATCGGATACAAATCCTCAAGCAAATAGAGTGAGATCCTATCCTTTAGTCCTTCATAGTAGATGCTGAACAGAGACATTTCTGTTTCGACAGGATAAATGTGAAATGTACGACAAAGTGCAATAAACCCACTTAATCTCACATGGATATAAAACCTAAAGTGAATCTAAGGCAGAGAGAGTTTTCCCTTCCTCCAACTGTGTTATGCTGGTGTCCACAGTCCAGGCAAAAGGATTTAAAGGGAAGGTTTAAAAAAAATCACGTTAGATTAACTATCTTTTAAAGCATCTCCCCACTTTATAACATATCTTTCTTCCCCTGATTTCTGGACCCCTTCTTCCCATTCCTCCCTTTTGCTCCCTTTCAGTTTCCACTTTCTTAATTTCATCTCCTCCATCTGCTCTTTTCTTTGCAGCCATTGTAAGCCCTGCTTGTGTTTTCCTCCCACTTTGCTATAAACGAAGCATGCAAGATTGATTCATTTTAAGCACATTTTACGATATCCACAAAACCATCTGTAGGTTAAGTGCCCAAAAGGACAAGAGTCAGGTTTGACATTAATTTGAATTTTTGCTTTCTAGAAATAAACAAACTTTGAGTGTGTTTATCACCTTTTGTCAGGGGCTGTCCAAGTGAGAAAAAAATTAGCTTTCCTATTCTGAAAAATATGTAAACTGAGACAGAGAGCATTAGGAGACTTGCTCAGTTCTGCACAGTGAATTCCCAGTTCAGCCCTACTACAACTAGGCATGTTGCCTCACCATTTCACATTCTAACACTGAAGTCCAGCATCTGATTTGGAGAGTAGCTAACCACCTTCAAACATACAGCGTTGCACAAAATCTAACCCTATGAATTTATGCCATTTCTTGAAATGTATTCCTACAAGCATTTTTAGGATTCTGTTAAGTTTAAAATAAACAGAATTTTGTGTGACTCTGAGAGGGGAAAATATGACCAGAAAAGAATGAAACACAACTGCACTGCACCTCTCTTTTTGCTACAAGGGTACCGTTTTACCAGTGGCAAAATCAGCAAAGTAAAAAAGCTCATTCTGATGACTAGAACATCTTGATTACACAGAAGTAGGGAAGAACACTTAACCTCCCACAAAGAAAATACCTTTTCTCATTCCACCGAAAGGATCTTTATTCGGCTCATATGGCATCCTTCCCATCATATCTGGCATGTTGATTCCCTGCTGGTATGGTGCATTTGGCGTCATGGAGTTTCGCTTCGGGAATGCTGAATCGCTTACGTCAGAAAAGGGATCATGCACACTAACTGCGCTGTTTCTGGCAGATGAGAAAAAGGAGGCATTAACATCATCATGTATTCACAAGAACTGTGAAAACAGACTGGACTGTAATACACCTAGCCCATGATGCTGTGACAGTGATCGGTGCAGGGCACATCTGAGGAAGACACAAAAAACTTTCACAATGGACAAGCATTAGAAAAATAGACCCATTTTTTCCCCAAGCTTATCTGGCTACTTACCTTAAAGATCAGGGTTTTTAATCGAATTCAACTGTGCATCTTCCTATTACTTATATAAAAGTCTAACCCTTTCTGAAGTTTCACTAAGCTGTTTGCCTCACTACCCCAAGGCAGTGAACTCCACAGGTTAATTATATGCTGTGTCAAAATAGTATTACTTTTTATCAGTTTCATATTTATTACCTTTCAAATTTACCAAGCACCCCACTGCTCTTCTACTAGAGGAAAGACTAAACAGCCACATTTGATTTATCTCCCAAATACCATTTACTATTACGGAGAGGCACCAATCATTATGGTTGCAGCCAGCTTTATTCTAAAGCCCTTAAAAATTTGCCTTGGAAAATGGAGTTTCCCTGATAACGATCAGATTTATTCTTAATGCAAAAGAAAATTTTTACATAGTGAAAGAAAACTCAATCTGAATTTAAGATGATTAAAAAAGGTTCTTATCCTTTCTGCAGTATTACAGATGGAAAAAAAAATAAGTATGTTAAGTTCGGAATGACTCTATACACAGTTCAGAGCTCAGCGACATTCCTGCTGAAGTCAACAAGAACTTTTTTTGCTGGACTTCAGTGGGCTAAGGATCCTTAACGAATGGTGAGAAGGCTTCACGTCAGATTAAGCTGGCCTATGTGATTCACAGGACATAGAACTGAAAGGGATCTCTTGGTCCATCCAGTTGAATCCTCTGCTGTCTCAACCAGTGTTATTATATACACTTTTCATAATTTGAATTTAAGTAACACATTAAAACGACATATTCCTCCTTCCTGAGCATGAATGTCTGGACCTGTATACCAGAGGAGGACAGGGTAAGCAAGGAAAGGAAGGTTGTGGTTCTAAGTTGGTGCTGCTGGCTTCCCACCTTCCTCCCCACTCTTCATATATTCACATGCCCTCCTTTGCACTGGTGCTTCTCTGATCCTTCTCTGGTGTTTAGGAAGCTAATGCAGCTCCTACTCCTTCCTCCCTTTCCCTCTCGCCTCTCCAAAGAGATAACATTCTGCCGCTTTTAAGGCTCTGACCGGTTCACCACAGAATCAGATGAGTGCCCGAGCAGTTGGGAAAGGAAAGGTTGGCTTCAACTGTTGTAGAACTACAGCAAAGCCCTTTTCATACCTGCCACCCTGCATAGGTGTCATCTGTCCATGAGGTGTTGATGCTGGTGTTGGGGGCTTCAAATCGCCTGGCACTTCTGTCATGGAATTACTACCAGTAGACTGTGGAGTCTGTGGGCCTTGCAAGGAACCAGAATTAGCTGGGAATTTAAAGAAAAAGGAAATATTAAAAGGTAGCAGCCAAATTCCTGTGGAAATAATAATCATCAAGTAGAGAAACTGGTTCCTTCCCCCATAAGCCTGCTTGTACCATGCATCTTGTAACTTCCCCCAAATCCTCTGAGATCAGGATATGCTATGCAGTAATAGCCATCATCTTTCCTAGAACCATGAATTTAATCTGCTGCCTGAAGCAACATGAATAGAAATCATCTAGATGAAGGATCATTTAAATCAGAGGTCAGAGATACAAAGTTAATTGTCTATAGTTTACAACAGAGTAAATGAAGGTTGTTCTTTGGCACAGCTTCTTTATATAATCACTATCACAACACGTATGTTTATAAGGCAAATTTCAGCCAGAAGCTTTTCCTCACAAATATAAACTGCTATATTAATATAAATTCCTAATTTCATTTACCACTAAAAGGCAGACATTTCCATGGTGAAACATGGCAAATAATTAGTGGCACACTCCAACCCTATGCCACCTTTGAGATAGCATGGCAAAAGATTGTATTTAAGAAATGCAAACGGCAATCTGGGGTAAGAAGAAAGTGATCACTGAAAGTAGAATTTGAACAGGAGGCTATAGCTAACACTCCTAATGAAATTGTAAAAATAGCAATGGGCATCTTAACAAAATGATCAAAATGAACAAAATCTTAACAAAACCCTTAACTAGGGTCATTGTAGAGCGTATGTAACAAGACCAGGTCAATTCTGCAAAGCATCTATTTCATCTGCAAGAACTTCTATGTTGAGAACTCAGAAAGCGATAGAGTACCTGCGCTACTGTCCTCCTTACCCATGGTAAATAGCGATATTCTTGATATGACAACAAGCGTAGAAAAGCGTGTACTGTTCTATTCCGATGAGACTGAGCAGTAATAAGGGCATTAAATGAATACATCATATAAGCTAATGATAAAATACATCCAGACCAGTCTTTTAAAGTAGACACTGAAGTTACTATTTGCATATGCCTACTGAGGAGAAACACCCCCCAACCCCAAAGATCTGACGTAGTAGTTTTCTGATTTAGAAGGTGGTAAGTGGGAATTAGTAACAACATCTAAGCCTTGGATCTGACTGGTGTTGCAGCAGAAATTCTACCTGAGGAGAAGTTGTAGGATTCAAATCTTCAGATGCAATTGGGAAAAAAAAATTACCAACAGAAAAAATTCACAAATCTAATAGACTCAGAAAGTCTTGAGAGGTCCTTCTTTTTTATGAACTGTCATGTGACCATTTTATAGTGCCTGACTATCTACATTCAACAACCAATTAACAAAACTTTATAAATTACTGTTAGAGGGAAAATTGGAACAAGCAGTACGGCCTTTTCTTCTGTATGTGGAAGAGAGAGTAGTTTATAATTGACTCAGAATCCTAGAACACTCATCATCTTGACAGGCAGAGCTTGTTTTTAACTGAAGAACACCTTTTTTATATGTGTTTCATTTACATCTGTAACACATGTTCCACTATCCGGAAATCAGTCTCAGTAGCAAGTGCATATGTAAAATCCACACTGTGTAGAACCACATTGTTCTTATCCTCAGCTTTCTGAGGCATGTTTGGATTATGCTCACATAGTAATGAGGTTCAAAAAAGTTTACGAAAAGCCCTCTGATTGCATTAATACAGTAACAACAGCATTTGCAATAACTAATGCTACAGTTGACTGAAGGCTTTAGTGCTATCATGAAACAAATCCATACGATTATAAAAAAAATCATGTTCACATAAAATGAGCCCTTTGTATATATGACCCCTGAGAGAGCCAGGATCATTCTCCTGCTCTTGAGCTTTAAACACAATTCTAATTACTTCTAAAAAGCTTGAAAGCATTTCTGAGTTAAGCCACACATTGTCACATACCATCTTGTTATATTAGAACCATGTAAGTAAACATCTTAGTGTACCCATATACTTACTGCAAAATATGATATTGCCTAACCCTGCATATTTCTCTTATGGTGGGCTATTAAGCAGCAGTTAAGTTCTTCCCTATCCTACCTGAGCAAGAACTTAATTCATATCTAAAGTAAACCTAAAAAAAACAAGTAAAATATTTTTTCAGTATTTATGGGCTGCATCAATATAGAATCTTTATTATGAATAACAATGTGTTTTATATAATCATCTTAGATTAAGAAAGGTTTAAAAGCAAAAAGAAGATATCCAACTGAGAAGCTACAAGTCGAATTTCTATCTGCTGGGTGGTGGTTATAGATCGGTTATTTTTCTTCCGCCTCTTTCTAAATGACTGCTTATAAACAGCTGAAAAAATGGAAGGCAAATGCTATCTTGAGGAGTGCAAAGTTTCTGGTACTGCTTCGTTAATGCGTTTGCTCTTGACCTCCATTGGGTCACAGACGCTTCTACAGAATAGGGACTGCAAGTGTTTCAATCTCTGGATTAAGTCATCAGCTACCACGAAGAGCCCAAGTGTGGATATGACCTACAAGCAACTGCAAAGACAATTATTCCTGTGTCACACACTCACAGGCCACTGAATAGTTCATCTATATTTTAGTAATAGCATCAATGTAAATAGCACATTCCTTGAGAAAGAATAAGGTAAGTATGTACTCTTAATGGTTACTGTTGGTAGAGCAGGTACAATTTTTTAAGCAACTTAACTTTCGCTTGTAGGATGTGATTTTCAGTACCTTTGCCAAGCTTTAGCCAATCATCAGAAGTCATCCTGATGGATATTCCCCTCAAGTTAATTTTGTTTTGGAAATTTTCAGTTGTAACTGGCCAGCTTTTTTTAAGAATATGCCTTTGAAAATATACGGTCCTCTTCTGTTGTCCCCAAAACAGAAATATTTTTCTGTGAGTCTTCCAAGCCAAGTATATATTGGGTCACCTTTTTCACACATAGCACCAGTAGTCCCTTCGTTGTTTGAAGAGGAGACTTGGTGGTCATGCTGGGGACATGCCTGTGACAGGGAAAGTACTCTTGCTTTTCCAGTGGTTGTTCTGATTTGGTCAAATAAATTTGTGAAAAATACCTGTTTTTATGTAAAGATTATTAGCTTGCTATACATTCACTGCTTGGTTTTCTGAAGACCCTGTTTGTATTTATTTCAGGCTGGGGGTGAGCAGGACTCTCACTGTAATTGAGCTCCTGGGTTGACCTGGCAGTCTTGAATGTGGAGCTGAGCACGAGAACCTATAGCCAGGAAGCCACCCCACGCAAGCTCTCATGGAGGTTGGCAAGCAAAGGCAAGGTGATAGGGTTTCTGACCGTCAACAGAAAAAAGAATAGAAGGAAACAGACAAGGGGACTGGGAACCTGGAAAGGAGATATGGATGCTGCTGAGATCAGATTAGAATCTGAGAAGTCTGAAGTTGCATGGACATGGTACTACACAATAGGGAACACCAAAAAAGCCCAGAAAATGTACCTAATGAGAGTTAAAGTACAGGGAAAGAACCATAAGTGGCTGGATAAAGAGACAAAGAGTTAAATACTGGGAAGAGCCCAATACTGGGCATATGAGTGAAATTAAATTTTGCATAAGAGGTTCTCAGATGTGTGTTCCTTTTCTCAGAGGGTCTGTTTAGAGATGCTGTTTTCCAGCTGTGCAGAACATGTAGAGCAACAGATGAGATCATATAAAGGGCTATATATGGCAAAAGTTAGAAAACTGGCTCATGTTGTGAATTTTCTGGTAGCCCAGTTCCTCTTCTGTAGAATGGGAATCATACTACTTTCCCTCTCAGATGGATCTTGCAAAGGCTGATTAATACTTTTTAAAGCCCTCAAATACAGTTGTAGTGAAGATGAGAAAAACCAAGGAGCAAATTTATAACTCTCTGTTTGAGTCTGGTTGAAATCTGTGGCACAAGTAAGGGCTGTGTACTGAAAAGGGAGGAAAACACAAAATACTGAATAGCTCCTCATTCACTGAGCACTGTTTATTCTGTGCAGTGAATGACACAGACATTTCATGGAAAAAATTTCAATGTGACTGCGTAATTAGGAGTGTATTGAACTGTATATGCACAAGGAAACATAATTAAGGTTGCAAAGATTATATCTCACTTTTGGCATTTCCTAACCTTTGAGCACTTGACTTTGCATCAAAGCAATATACTTTACGGAGTTTTTGGATATAGCATGTGCACACAGGTGCCTGCATGACACATGTTAAATGCAAACTAGTTACATTCTCTCACACATGCATATTACACACATTGCTATTAGCAATGTTTTCTAATTAAAGAATATGAAAACAACCCTCGTCTCTGTAAGAAAGTACCATATTCCTTTTTCGTGTTTCACCTTAAATTTTACATTTGCTAAGCTGCTCTCTGAAATTTTTACATCTATCCTTGCAGGGTTTTTATTTGTTTAATTTTGATTGTGAACATCCTGAAATAGAAACCGTATCTTTTAAAGTGCTTGATAAGCTTCAGTATTAAACAAAGAACTAAGAAGGAAGACAAACAACAATGTTCTTTTAGAATAGGTAATCTCTGCTTACATGATTCTGCAGCTGACTTGGGGACGTCCAGGAAAAAATCTGTGTGTACATAGCTACTGAATTCTTCATCTCACATCCACATCTAAGCAACACTTGTCTTTCAAGTGTCATAATAGATTTGTAAGAATATGCTTTTAACAATAGAAAATCCATCCAAAATGAAATAAAATGAACATCTTTGTCAGTGAGAAGGCGAGGTCCTACAAACTTTTCCACAGTTTACTCAATGGCACAATTATTCTCGGCAGCACGGAATTATAGCGCTGGCATGGCTTTTTTCTTTGCAAAGTCCGCATGACAGTAAGTACTGCTTTCAGGAAAGACCCTTTATTTACCAGAACAGAAATATGCAGTTTAAAAAAAAAAAAAAATCTTTCTCTTGCTAGCAATTTTTTCCTTTCAGGGAAAAAAAAAAAAAGAATGCAACCTCTTGAAACTCCATTAATATGAGGCCTGACATGCTCTCTAGGATATCCCTACCTTTTGCCAGAAGCTACAAATGTATACTCTAAAGTAAACAATGGAAAGGTTACTGAAGGTTAAGTACATTCACATACTTCAGAGTGAACTGCCAGCCGCCACGCTGGGAAGATAATTTACACAGCACGAACCCAGTGCCCCAGTTAGGCTGGGCTGGGGGCCGCTGGCTGCAGCAGGGCCCCCCCAGGTGGGCGCGGGTGCAAGCACGGGGGCACCTCTGTCTGTCCTCCCGTCCACCCCTCCCGACCCCTCGCCCATCCATCTTCCGTGGGGATTCCCTGGCTGGCCTCATGACATGCTCCATGACATCACCTGCCTGCTAATAATAGCACTTCAGTCAGCCACCCGCCAGCAGAGACGGATGGGTTTGGTTACAGACGCACTCACTGAATGGCTGTGTCGTGTGGTGTTGTGTCGCGTCTCCCCCGCCATCCCCCTCCCCAAGTCTTGTTTCTCTGCTGCCAAGGAAACGCAGGGAACACACTCTTGGCGCGCTCTGCTCCCTCTTCCCTTCACAGGCGCACAATTTTCCAGGTTTGCTGTAATGAAATCTCCGATGACTTCAGGGCCAGCTGCTGAGTGTTACTCAGGAGCATCCTCAGCTGTACCACTGTGACCATCCTGTTCATTCAGCGTAGGATAAACTGCTCAGTCTGTTACTTTGAGAGTCACGCATACATAACCGCATACTGCAGCTAAGAACTTACAGTGCCAGAGTACGGCAATGGAAAATAACTCCTTCACGCTGATGTTTTTTTGAAATTTGTTCTTCGGCACCCATCAGTGCTTAGCATAACGGCCCCCAGAATTATTTTCAGTTTAGAACTTGCCACATAATTTGTGCCTATTTTGGTCAAAACTATCAAACACGCATGACAGGAAGAGCATTTTGTCTTTGCACCCTCTTCTGGAAAGCACTGGAGTCCTAGAAGGATGATTATGAAGACCTACAATGCCTCTCTCTCTATAAGGGACTTTCTACGCAGCAAAAGAGCAGTCAACAGTTGACGTGGACCTCGGCACGGACCCAACAATCAGGACATAAGGCCAATAGGGGTCCTCTAATAGCTAGCCGGTCATTAGGCATCTGCTGCTGGCCTTCACTGCTGATGGCATTATCTGACCCAGACAGATTTAAACTGTGACACAGAGGCCTCAGCCTACCACAAGCACGCCTCCAACTTGCACAGCCTCAGAGCAGTGCAAGCCACGCTAAAACACATTCAGGCCCCCACCTCTCCCTGCGAGTTTTATGAAAGAACAGAAGAGGCTCTGACAGTTGTATGAAGCCAGAACATTTATCAAAATAGGCAGGTGATCCTACCCCTGATACCGTGGCTACTGTGCAAACCTCTGCTGAACAAAGCCAACCAGCCTGTCACTTTGCTGCTCTACCCTCACTCCCTTTTTCAACTTCTTACAATTGCTGACGCTATCCTGAATTGCACTGTACATAGCACTAAATTATTCACTCCTTTACATACTATTTACCTTATTAATGATGTTGTAAAAACCAGAAGTGATGGGAGAATCCCAAATACAGTGCTACAAGCAACACGTGGACCCAGACCACCGCCTTGCAGTCCCATAAATTTGACTTACACGATGCATCCTTTCCCTGACCAGGTTCTTCCATGGCAATCTCCTCACTGTGGTTGTTGCGCTGCGCTTCCTAGGGTTCCCTCTATGCTTGCATTCTAAAGGTCGTCTGCGAGGCAATCACATAATCACCCCTTGGATGCGGGGCATCTGCAACAACTGATTTGCTCTGAACTGTGTGTCACCGTGCTCCCGCCTTGCGTAACATCTGCCTGGGAACTACATCTACATAGGAACTGAATTCTTCTCTGTACCAAGAAGGCTGCCACTCCCTATATATTCTTATATATATTCCCTATATATTCTTATATATAGTCTCTATATATCCTTATGAGAAATTGAAATATTAAGTTTTAAAAGTTTTATGAAGATGAGCTCATTTTTAAACTCTCATGACCCTGATTTCATAGCATCAGCTGGTTAGAACTGGACAAAATACAACACCCTCTCCTCTGAGACAAGCCCCCCTGCTTTTTTATCGGAATTAAGTTCAGCCCTAATACTGTAACTAGTTCTCTGCAAATGGCTTTGGCTTCAAAGTGGCTCTGCCTACGCTGAGCTAACTGCACAACAGAGGCTAATGGTTAAAGCAAGGACCTTTGGAGGCTACTGTTTCTTGTCGTATTGGGCTCCTGTTCCCTCTGAATGCCAAAGAGTAACAGATTATCTAAAGTACATCTACAACTCTACTTCTTTTGTGCTGTTAAAATGTTAATGTTGGTATATAGTAAAGGAAAAGGAGCAAGAAAAAAAGCTGACTATTAAAGAGAACAGGCTTGTAGTCTCTGCAGCATCTATACCTCAGCGGGATTTCATGTACTAAAGCTGATACACACTGGGAAAGCCTTTCTCCGTACAGAAGTGCAGTCCATTCAGTGACACAAGCTCTTTTCTCGCCAACAAAACAAACCTTGAGATCTTTGCTTGCTTCCCTCTCTTCTAGTCTCTATGTCCTGCTGTGTTTTTATTTTAGAAAAATAGTTTCAGTTCTCCTCATAGACAGCTTGCTTGAATGTTATGATAAATTTAAACTTGGACTTTGCCATTTTCATCTGTAGCGTCATGATGCAAAAGGACCCTCTAAAAGTGGTACGTCTGATATTTCTATTCCTTTGTTTCAGCTTTACGTATTTAAATAACAATTCTTCATCTCAAAATTCAGCCAATTTATGGTGATCATCCCCAAACCAACTACTGAGAGCAGTGTTGGAGGGAGAGGGGTAAGGGAGGAGAGAGCAAAGCAAAATACTCTCATTTTTAGTACTGCTGTTTAGTTTTAGAAACAGATGAATTTCCTCTTCACCCTCCTTAACAAGCCTAACAGTTTCAGCTCCCCTTACCAGCCTTCTCAAGAGGTGACAGGCACATCCAACATCTTTTATTTTTTGCAGTGGTGCACATTCAGGACACTCTATGCTCATTTCAGACAGATAAACATTTGGACTATAGGCTTCACTTCTAATACCAAGTATTTTTACCCATCTTCTAAACTTGCCTTGCAAAGTAACCTAGTTACCTTCTCCATTAAATAATCAGCGTTGGGGTACCTGATAACCCTAGGTGTTAACAAGGTGGAGGAAATATTTCAGGTATTACACGAAGAGATGTACCTAGAAAGATTTTAACTAAACACTCCCCAAAATCCTTACACTGAATACATCAAGCTGAAAAAGATTTAAGCCTTACTGCCTTTATCTTCTTCTGTACTGACAAAGCACTATCATAACAAATGATCTTGTAAAAGCTAGAACTGTATTATTTGATTATAAAGGTCTTTGCAATTTTCTGGTATCCACGATAGGAATTCTCAAACTGGAGCCACGTAGCCTGCAAACTGCCTGGAGAGCTTGCTGGGTCCCCGACTCGCCACTTCCCATTTTCAATCAGTGAACTGCACTAACAGAAATTAAGGTATTTAATACTCTCCTAATACTGCCTTCTAATGCAGGAAACTGCTGTGAACATTCTAGGAATTATAATCTCTTGGCAATAAAATAAGGTAGTCTGCCTAACAGTAATTGTGAAGGTAGGTATTAACAAAATTATTTTGTTGGTCAGAAAAGCCTAATAACCAGCAAATCAAAGGAAATAGTTCCTCTTCCATGGGTAGTCCAGAAGTCAAACATCATAGACTAATACTTACTACACCTTTTCCTATGTACTTAAAATGTTATAACTGAAGAATTTTCCTGTCTTGAATATCACTCATGACTATCCAATCTTGAGAGTCTTAAGCTGAATTAATTTAGAAAGAAAACAGTGTGGTTTCAAACACCGCACTATACATGCAAAAAGAACAGCCAAAATCAAGCATTTCCAGTTCCAATTTTTCAGACCAGAAGATAAAGACAGTGATGCTAACGACTTATCTGACATACAGGATTAGCAACAAAAGAACTGAGAGCGTGCCTCCAAACTATGAGGTCTGGCAGTGGGGATATACCATACTCTCAGCTCTCTCCATCTGCCACGCGTTCAACATGAGCTGTATCAGAGCAACCATCTGAGACCCGCTGATCAGTCCAGCATCTGCCATCCTGACTCCAACTGAAGCTCTACTGACCAATAGTTGCATTGAAAATGCAGCTTCAGAATCATAACAAGGAAAGCACAAGTACCAGAATCTGATCTTTAGACAAACGGACGCTCCTTTTAGGACTGGCTAACGGCCTTGTGTCTTACAGTGCAAGCACATCCGTGCAGAATGCTGTTCTTTTTACTATGCCAACGTAACTCTGAATATTAAGGGTATGCTGGCGCACACGTCTTTATCTGTTAGAGTGAGCAATGACAAACGAGACACATGACTGCAGATGGCCCCTCAGAGTTAAATCTGACTTGACTCAGGACCTAGCTCCAAGTCTGAAAACAAGATGCCAACAACATATTTATCTTTGTTGTTTGTCCAGCATTAGCAAGACGTGCTTCTAAATATATAAATGCAACCTAGTGAGTATCTTTTGCATTCAAAAAATGGTTGTGTAAGAGGCTGCAGTTTTTTTGACTTACCAGGAGATGGCGGCTGAATCTTAGGTTGTTTCTTAGTATCTCCAGTGCTGAAGACTTCTGGAGGGGGCTCCTCCCCTCGCTCAATCTTGCACTCGAAGGCAAACAGGTACTGAATGTATTGTTTTTTCAGGGAGCTGGCTGCGCTGCTCGAAGTGCCAACGTTCAAGGTGGTTGCCAGCTCACGCCACTTCTTGTTTTTATTAACCTAGCAAAATAAATGGCAGAATCATGGGTTGGCAGCAAAGTGGTTTGTTCAAGTCAGGAGACAAAAAAGGGAAAAAAAAAGGAAAAAAACCACTTAATGTCTTGGTTTACTTTTTTTATTTTCCTCTTTTAACTAATGCTCATTACTCCCACACGCAGTAATGCACAGACAGCATTTACAGTTATAAAACCATTAAGGAACCTGCTGATAGCTACATAAAAAGCTTTGCTTGTGGAGAGTCTTCTGTATGGTGCATCTTTTAAATGCCTTGCACTTTTCCAGGGCCTATGCTCTTCAGTTAGCGATCCATCTCCAAGCAAATGCACCTCATTCTCCCGCTCTTTGACACCCACCCACACCCACCCCATTCTAATTAAAAAACAGCTTCTAAAAACTAATTTAGAAAGCAGTAACAGCGTTATTCTGCAATTTAAGTGTTTGAGCATGGACATGAAAAATAAATTTTTCTCCAAAATAGCCACTAGCTGTCAAATAGTTCAGCCTGTAATTCCTGGTTCAAGTCCTTTCACTTTAGGGCGTCTTGCATGGACAGATCGATGGTCCTTTGGCTAGATGAGAGGCAGAGTAAAGCAAGGCCCCTTAATTAATTAAGGCAGACTTCAAACACACAGGGCTAGTCCAGCAATACTCTGTATTACAGTGCTGACTGCACAACTCCGCTGCGAGTCTTGTTTGCAGTGTAAGGCTGAGAATATTGAAAGACTCTGTCCATGAGCTCCTCAAACACAGCTGATCTGTAATAACAGCGAAGTTCATTTGTCATCCTGGATGATGCCACTGGCTCGCTCAGCTGTACCACTCATAGCAGCCAGTATTTTTGCTGTAATACCTGATGCTCCAGAGTTCACTCAATCACTTGTGCAATTGCTAGGTATGATCTAAGGAGGGGAGGCAGCACTGAAATAAATGGGCTTTAAACGTCTGCGCATCTCAGCTTTTGTTGGGGAAGAATCCCGATTCTTGCCCGCCATGATGACTGCTACTTGCCCTGAGGCCTGAGATTTTAATGACTCCAACTTAACTTGTATGGCTACACAGGTTATCGCTAGCCGTGCTGTTCCTGAGCCTGCATGCCAGCAAAGGAAACATTCCTCTTACGTTTCTCTCCGTGTTTAGTAACACCGTAACTGCTGCCAGTCAGCAAAGATCTTTTGGGGATAGCGTTAATAGTAAGCAGGTTGGCATGGCTATGAGAAGTGTTTTTATTTCTCTGATACATCCTGCAAGAACCCAGGAGTTAAAGGAGACAAGATTTTCATAAACTGTCCCTGTTGAGGCTTGAAACCCAGCTACACAGTCCTTTGTGCCTACTGACTTACAGCTAAGTGGTGCGTAATGAACACATTGCATAATGCAAACAGAAACATTCATGCCTAAATGCCCAGTATACTGGCATTTAAAAAAAGACTGCCAACAGCTGGTCTGTTCATGTTGGGACCCCATCAATTGCAACTATTCAGACAGAGAATATGCACCGCTGCTGCACAGCTCCACTCCCTGTCACTCTCCGGGCAGAATCATGAGATGTGGAGTGCAGCAGTCGGAGCAACAGCTTTTTAGGAGAGCATCACACAGATGCATTTAAATAAACCTCAGCAAGCAAAGCTCTGCACCTCTCCGTAGCCGCAAACAGATAAACATGGTGATCATTCATGTGGGCGCACCAGCAAAACCAGGAGCCTTTATTTTCAGTGTCAACTTTTACCAGTGCTGAAGCACACACGTTTGTAACTCAAGCTCTTTCAAAAATCAGTCTAAATGAACAGCATCTATTCTTTGGCAATGCATAATGTCTGCCACTGCAAATCAACACTGAGTGTCCCAAAATAAAATAAATTTCCATAATAAGCAAACATGAATGACTCTCTAGAATATCCCATCTGCCCCCCATCTTGCTTAATTTTTGATGCTAAGAGTCATACTATGGGCACAACCACGCTGTCTGAGGCAGAGCAGCTGCATGACACGATTTACCTGTAATAAAATTTCTGAGCTAAAAGTAATCAAATCTTTATGATGCTGGGGGGCATGAGCTGATCACTAGAAATGTCAGGATAACATCTCTTACCCAAATACACAGCATTTAACAACCAGCAAGGTGAACTATATTAGGTTTCTCTGCCTTCCTTTAGTAACACGAATAGCCAAAATCTCTGGACTTGAAGGGCCAATGATCTAATTCAGTAGTCAAATCCTGTGTTGTGAGGTGTACTATTCAAAACAGCATTGAAAATGGTACTAATTGATGATGGACATTTCTTTCTTGCACTAACCACATAGATTATTAAAATGTGCTCGCTTTCTGAGGATCTAATGCCATATTTTTGAGTTCAGATTTTGTAATTAGTGTAAAATTGTATCTATTTAAATATTAAATATTATCTATTTTATATTAAATATTGCATATACGTATTTATCTACATAGCTATGTTTAAGACCTCATCTTGCAAAGCACTGAGCATCCACAAACGTTCTTAAATTCACAGAAATTATGGGTCTCAGCACTTCACAGTAGCTTCTAGCACCTAGCCAGAGTGATCCCCTAGATGCAAGGGATGCTTTGTAAAAGCATCAGGTAAGGACAGATGACTTTGAATACCAAATCTAAGGCTGCAAATACTGACCATTTTCTCCTGCTTTCCCTTTGGATGGTGCTAGACAATGAAACATTTGGTCTTGCTCTGTGGTGATCAGTCTTACAGAACTCACAAGTAATTTCCAAACATCCCGTTGCAAAACCTCCAGTTAACTGGTGAGAACACAAACGAAAGCTTCTCTCTCCCATCTGTGACTTTTATTGTCAGCTCTTCCTGCTTTTATTTTCCTTCATCTCAATGAAATAATTCACCTCTTCCTTGTAATCATTATGTTTGTAAGGCAACCCAAAATATCCTGTAAGCATTTTCCAAACACAGATAAAGCACAGTCTGTGTCTAAGAAACAAATGTACCATACAGAGCCACTCAGAGATGAAAGGTTTGGGACGAAGGACTGTGTTTCTAGAAAGTATCTGCCACTTCTCTGGCGAGATTATTTGATTTGTCCTAGAGGCAGTACCCCTATGTGGGAATGATGGATTTCAAAATCTCCCTTTCCTTTCAGCTCTATCATGTGTTTCTTACTCGTAACTTTGATCCAATGGCTTTTTCCTCTTTTCTTCTCTTAGTGGCATTACTGGATTCCCCTGAACAGGTAACAATTTCATCTGTCTATAGCAATGGTCAATTTTGATTCAAACTGTAGAGTTTTAGGGCAGTTATGCAGCCCAAAATGAACTCCAGACAAATATTAAAGCATGAAACTATTTTCTTCAACAATGTTGTCAGGGCTGAAAATGTAGTGGTGTAACCAGCAGGAAATACTCTAGGAAAAAATGAGTATCACCTTTTCAAAAGGTTCACTTTCAAGCACTTCTCACCTGTGCTAAACCTCCAATCTCTTTGACGCAGACATAGAGCCTGAACAGGTCCAGGGGCTTCTTGCCCACAGCTGGCAGACTGGCCACGGGCGTGCCCCTCTCCTCCATGAACGTGAGGTACCGATCTACCCACATCTTGCGCTCCGGCTCGTTTCCTAGTTCATAGACTTTTGTGATCTTCTCTCCAGTTGTGGTAGAGGAACTTGACTTCTAAATCGCAAGAAGAGAAAAAAAAGTTGGGGGAAGGGCGGGAGGGGGAGGGAAAAGAAAGTAAGAAACTCACAACATTGAAAAAGAGAAGATGTCAAACAAACTAAAGCTATCACACAACAGTCAGGAATGAAGGCTACTAGTTCAGGCACAAACAGTACATTCTGTCCATATACGGAAAATTCAGCTTTTTAAATAAAGGGCCCAAACTCCCCATTTTCATTATTTCTTTCACTGATCTGAACTTTGAATCCCAGAAGGCAAGTTTCTGATGTTGCCTCATGTCATTTTAAGAAGAGGTAGCTCTCACATAGTGCTTCTCATCCACTTATCTCAAAGTGCTTTGTAAGCAATAATTTGGGTAAAATTAAAACAAGTTTGTCCCACACAAGTTTAGATAATCCTAAAAACAAACCAAATCAACCCTCTCTCCTTTGCCCCCCAAAAGGGGCTAGAAAACCTGAAAGTGTTCCTCCAGAACAGCAATTGCACAAAAGTAGCCTACAGCGTGAATCACGGCAAACTAGCACACTGAGGAGTACCCTCTGTAGAGAGTCACAAATGGTTATGCTTTACTACCGCTTCACACCATCGCTGGCCAAAAAGCAAGACGAGCAAGAGGGCTACAGTACAAGGAGACTGGTGGCAATACTCTTCCTGAACTGCCAATTAGGTGCCTGAGCCAATAATGCTTATGAATAGCTACTACTCTCCTCCCTTGAAAGAGGACAGAAGATAGCCATCTCACATGTCCTACCTTGCAAAGAGAACATGTGTTATGACCCGGGAAAAAGCAGGGATGCACAGCGGTAGGATTTGAACCACCATCAGGAAAAGCGAAAGAGGTGGAAAGAGCAGAATTCTTTCCCATGTGGCAGAAGTGCAGGAGTGAACCCGTTTTCCTGCTGCTATTTGAGCTTGACAGCTAATGAAAGCTCACGTTATCTTGATGCCTGTTTCTTCTCCATGGAGATGGCGGAAAGCACTGAGGCTGCTACACAAGCTATAACTTCTCACCGTATCTTTTCTGTGCAATGTAACCCTGTGAGCTGGGCTCTGTGCCATGTGTGGATGGACTACACCCTATCCGAGCTGCCTCTGGTCTGATAGCAGAGAGGGGCTGCTGCTACTGCAGGAAGACCCTCCAGCTTGCAGAAGGTGAAGTGATTTGCTCAGCAGTGGAAAATGGGAGTGGTTCAGAATTAAACACAAGCGAAAAGGATTGACATAAAGCTTTGGGAAAGGAGCCATACATATGAAGGGAAACATAGCCTTTATGTCTGTATAGTAAAATCCTAAACTTGATTGTTGACTGCAGTAGACACTTCTTTAAACTCATCTAGTCAATCACTCTTTCCCTCCTTTGCCTTTTCCTCACTTTGAACAGGAGACAGCACCATTCTGAAGTAAACAGGAACTTACTCCTAGTTGAACATCTCTGAAGAAGACCCTAGCTGTACCTCACGGATGCTACAGAACCACCCACTTTGTCCATGTCCCCACACAGCACTGCTGAGGACTGGCACTCAAGAGCATGAAAGATGCAGTGGGGTAGCATCCAATGATTGTAAAAGCATTGCCACCATTCATCTTGCATGTTAGCCTGGAAAATATGACAGGCTCTGTATCTCCCTCCAGCCATTAGCTGAAACTTGGCAACACTGGAGGAGAGCCAGGCAAAAAGAGACGTGAAGCCAAGGGGGGTGACCCAGCAGTTCCATGAGCCATTGCTGTTCTTTCCAGTGAATGGATATTAATTTTAATTAAATAAATAGCCTCCTGTAAAGTTTTCTGCCTTGCTTCCTGATACTGTAACTTCTTTGCAGTAGTCCTTCCTACAGACAGATATTATTACCTTTCTTACTTAGAAATGAGGTGCACTCCTGAATTTACCTGAGCCAGATTCAGTTGTGTTACAACTCCTACTGAAGTCAGAGTCAAGGCTGAGTTTGTTTTACTAATACTAAGTGGCTGGCAGGAAAGTACTTTGACATGAGTCCTGCAGATTATGGAATGAAAGCACAAACTGATTCTGTAATGGCAACCAGTTTACTCTAAGCATCACTTGCTATGTATCTGGGTATTTAAGAAAATCAGTTTAACTCTTTTCAACAAATACACTTTCTCAAAGATTTTTTTTGGGGGTGGGTGGAGAGAGGGAAGTAGGCAAGTCATGCTCCTACTAATTTGATTTTGTAGTGAGAACAGATATATGATCACATAGGCTTGAACAGCTGAATAAACTGGAGCTACCCCACTACCAACTGCAGTAAGAACAAAGTTACTCTACTGCTCATCAGCATTAATTTTAATCTGACACTTATAATGCCACAGAACTCTAATAAAAACGAAGGTGGGAAATTTCAGCTTTTACCCAGCAAATTTTGCATGTGCTTATATTCTAACATGGGGCCACAAAATAGTTTCTATTTCACTTTTATGGTAGTTCACATTAAGAATGTTCAGATTTACCAGTCTTACATTTTCATTTTTATATGGTAAGATTCTCTTTTTCAAATCAGATTCAGAGCAGAATGGAAACCAGTTAAGAATTTTTCATTCTGGGTTTTTCTACTACGTCTCAAATGATGCTGCTTTTCTGCAGTGTGGCAGCAGGCTCTAAAATGACAGTATAATCTGAAAACTTTTCACAGCTTACAGAAGGTAAGAAGTGTTTCTTACTGTGTGAGCTTTCAGGTTGTCATGCTTTGTAAAATGGGTGCAATTTTCTTCTAAAATGAAATGTTAACTTTAGAAGAATGCACTGGAGGGAAGAATGCTATTCCTCAAGAGTAAAGATCTTTTTCTCTTCTCTATTTTTATAAATGTAAACATATAAAAATGACAGATGTGTGCAAGCTAGTCTACACACAAACAAACTTCAGTTCCACATGGGCAGGTTCAGCTGGAAGCCTAAATCTGCCTATAGGTAAATGTTAACCCTCAGAAAATAAGGGTTTATTACAAAATGATCCCATTAGCGGATTGTTAACTAAAATGAGCACATGCCAGGCAATGCTGGAAGAATACAGATCATGAGCTTTTCTTTTGTTAAGTTTGCTGATAATTCTGGCAATAGAAGAATGCTGGTGCAAGCCTGTGGCACATACCTTTCCTGATTTAGTTGTATCCTACTCTGCCCTCAATCCCTGGCACTCTTCTACATGCTATGACTGGCCATGTTTAAATGGGCGATTTAAAAAAACCGCATCTAAATATGGACACCAAAGCCAATTCTCATATTAAATTTGTTAAATCCCATACTTTATTTTCAATACATCTACCACCCATTAAAACTGTATTACACACAAACTCTTTTGTAGTGAGTCTGCAGAATCCTTCAGAGCAACACAGATTTCTGTAGGAGTTCTTTTCACATTAAGGCAGTGGGTAGTTGTTTCTGTACAGATCTCTAAGCATCTATATTTATAGAACTATCTACCATTCACTTCCCCCACTTCAATAAAGAATTTGCCAATATTACACTTATTACGTAGACCTATTTTACTACAGAGTGTGCATACACAGGCAGCAAAAACCGCCAAAGTCCAGTCTCTGGCAGAGGCTTTCGCAGGACACAACCCTCTGTCAAGATCTCCTGAAGGACTCTGCAGACCCCTCACATCTAGCACTATGGAGAGATAGTACTATTCACTGTCACATTTATGTGTACTTATGGACAGTAAACAGCATTTTATGGCATTTTCATAACCTACTGTTTTATCCGTGTTCCAGTGACTCTGCATAGTTCACACCCACACTTGCAAATTCTCTTTTAAAGAATTTTAAAGCCACCTCACCACTGTCAGGGATGCACACTACGTGCAAAATTAGCATAGCAGAAGTGTTTCTTTCACCTATGTACCCAAAGAGGCCACAAAACATAACATTCAACAATTCCTTCTCCACATTTTCTCATGCCTCACTTCCATATAAGACTGCTGAAAGAGAGGATCCACTTAGGAGGATCACAGACCATTCACCTTTGCTTTTATCCTCTGCTGGAATGGAGAAGTTGTAGCACACGAAGCAGCTCTGGGATTTAATGACCAAATTCAGGCTGCTTTCAAGTGTAACGGAACGCCTGCAATCAATCGTTCCAGTCTATGTCAGGCTGCTGTTGAAGTCGATGAATTTATCCAATACACTGGCCTTCATAGGTAAAAAGCGATCAGCTAATTTACAGCACTTATTTTTGTATCGTTCCAAAGCACTGCATTTATCCATATCTGTGTACCAAGAAGCTAACTGAAGCTAAAGATGCAGCAGCATTTGGACAGAAGGGCGTTCAGAAGAAACTGAAAGCACAAACGTCCTCTACTTATTTTTCCCAACACTATACTTTGTCATATTTACATGGAAAAAACTCCACATATGTTCACAATGATTCTAGGATTTGTTATGCAGTTTATGCAATGAGCTCAGGAATGCATTATCATTTGGTAGCCTTGTAGAGGAATAACTCGATGTGTTAGACAGCCTGCGCCGTAACTCTCTTGCTTTCCTCCAGAAAACCGCCCAAACAAGCAATACCCAAAACATTACTACAAAGAAAACTAACTCCGTTTCCAGTACCACCCTTTCAGAAATGCTGTTAAGAAAAAGATGAGACTTTGTGGGAACAAGTAACACCAGCTGCCTTCTGAGACTCAAAGTCGCTGCCAAATAAACATCAAAACATTAAGGTGGTGCATTTCATGCCATGCTGCCCCTCTGCTCAGGGGATTCACGAGATGTCTGGTTTTTGGATGGGGAGACCTTTTTCACTCCAATTGGCCTTCCTCTGTTTGTCCCGAGACATACTCTTCAACATACCATTTTGTGAAAATTAAGTTATCAAAGAATTGCTATTTTAAGTGCACATTAACATCAGAAAAAAACTTTCATATTCCTCACAAAAATATACGGCAGTATTTTTCTACAGAGAAATTATGATCATTATTACTTTTGGTAAAAAGAAAAGAAAGAGGAACAACATTTATCTTCCTAATTCCAAAAAACAAAGCAAAAATGACCAAGTGGACATTTGCTCCCCATAGGCCATATTTGCTTATACCTCCTTCTCTTTTCTATATATGTATATAGATTTTCTATGCGTGTATATATATACATATGATGAAATTCATTTTTAGCTCCACGCATTTCTCTCAGGTTTTTCTTTACAACCTGTATGAGAATAACTAAACATTATTAGTCTAAAAATAATCTAAACATAATCTAAAAAAAACATAAACATAATCTAAAAAAATAGTTTTCGAAAAACATACACCTATCAGGTTTTTTCTACCCAAAATCTGGGTTATTTCAAAATAACTGAATGAAGCAAATCAGAAACAATTTTGTTTCAGACTGTGCCCTGATAATCTAATGATTGTATTTCCAAATACACAATTCAAAATTAAAAATGTTTCAAAAACATACATGGCAGCTTTTTCATGGTGCTGAGTCTACAATTCAAACTTTGATGGATCTTAGTTTCAATAGGGGAGAAGATTTCTTGTTTTGTTTTGTTTTGGTTTTTTTTTCCTAAATAATCCTAGCAAAGACAAGTGCAGCAACCAGAGTGAAGTCAGTTGTGTGAAGGAGTTTGGGCCCAGGAACAGAAATGGAATTGTCCTTAACAACACAGTCGGCATGCTTGGAAGCTGATGCATTACAGGAAGGATGTTTTCTTCACAACAACTGCTGTATTACCAGACAGCACACTTGCACGATGCACGCAATTTTACTCTTTCTTATTTCAAAGTACTGTTGGGACAAATTTTGCCCTTGGATAAGCATGCTCAGGCCCCACTGAAGCTAGGCAGCGGAACTTACAGTCATGTGTCCGAGAGCAGAATTTGTACCCAGTATTATAAAGAAAGAAAACTGTTTAGTGGATAAATAATGAAGAAAAGGAACTTACAAAACAAACAAGCAAGCATTAAAATATAATTAATTACAAAAAAATAAACAAAACCAAAAAAAACCAGAGCCACTTACAGGGCTTGATGGAGTCTTTGGCCAGCCTGGGCTGCTAATGCTATCACTTTCATCTCCATGAAATGAGGAGATGCTAGCAGAGCTTGGGGACATTGGGGAAGGGACTGGCAGGTTGCCTGGGGTTGGGGGCTGAGAAATACCCTGAGAGCTGTAGCTATCCTGTGGTAGAGGAATAAAAAAAAAAAATATGACAAAGGCAGGGCAAACTTTATTAAAAACAAAAAAAATACATCCAGTTTAACAGACTGACCAATTTTTATATATAAAATATATATAAACAGAGAGACACATACAGAAAACACACACATATATAAATATATTTTTATATATATATAAAAGGTATTAAAACAACATTGTTCATTAGTATAATTTGGAAAGTTTGCTGGATGCTTGGCTAAAGTCACTAAGCCACCATGCTTATTTCAAGCTCACATGGAATGCTAAGCATGGGTTTCCCCTTATGAAAGAAAGAAAAAAACCAAGCTGTTCACCTTATTTTATCAAATAAGGCAGGAAAGCAAAATATTAAAGTATGTTGCTGCTGCTGAGGCGGCCAAAACAGGAAGCTATAACTGAAGGCAGAGAAAAATGGCTGCAAGTATTGAAACCAGGCAAGACCCTTCTTTCCCACCCACCTGGCACAGCCGAATCCCCACGCAACTTTTGGCTTGGGTTGCTTTGCCCCCGCAAGTTAAAATGCCGTAAGAACTAGTAACTTTCAGATCCACACAATGAAGGAAAAAAGAAAAAAAATAAGAAAAGAAACAAACAAAGAGATTGCACGTGAATGGAAAGGCATGCAGGAAAGAACAGAAGTGGGTAGGCCAAAACCAGAAGATGAAGACAACACAGCAGACTTCTGCGGGCTGAACCAACACCACGTGCGGAGGTGGTAAATACCTTTGACTTGCTCTCGGGTTGGGGGGGTCCTTCTTCTTTGCCATCTGCTTTGAGAGGAAGGGGTAGTTTGGACTCACCGGGTGTCATCATATCTGCAAGACCCATAGGTGCTAATCGAAAACAGGAGAAACAGTTAAGCATGACTATGTTTGGCTTTGTAGGAAAAAACACGCTTCCTGCTGCAAGATCGTGGTGCCACGTGAAGCAGAGCTTATCCCACCTCTGTACTGTTATTCTAGCATCCGGAAACCTGGAAACCTCTTCAGTTGAAGTAAGGAAATAAAGAGACAATGAGCAAGCCGAGAATACAAGCACCATGCATCAACAACAATAAACAGTTTACAAAGTAAAATTCATTCTTTATGCTGCTGGTGGTCTTCAACTGTGTCCACATTTGACCACTACATTTTAACAGAACAACAGTCTATTTTAATAACTACTGCACCTTCCCTTTAGCAACAGACAAACGTAAATGAAAATGATGCACATTTTGCTTGCAATGTTGAATCTGAGAAAAAGGATGAATTTCCCAGTTACATCTGTATTAAGGTTGGTGTCCAGCAGATAATTCCTGCCCCTACCGACTTGAGCATGAATGGCTCAGCCACTGTGAGCCTTAACTACAGAATTACAAGCTGTAAACTCCACTCTGTTGGAGAAGCGGCACTCAACTTCTTCCCCTCCTGCTAAAATGAGGTGGGACTATAACGAAGACACAAATGTCTTTCTATGATAATGGCACACAGTTGCTTCCCAGGGGTGTGAGGAGTTTAAGGGTTTTTTTTTATTTGAAGATGCAAGTGCTAAGTATAGTATTATTGCTGCAAAGCTGCTGGGTTCCTGGATTTCTGGAAAGATGCAAGGAGAAACATTCAGATAAATAGACAGAAAATACTGGGCAGATCAGATGCTAGAAGGTGCCATGACACTGAGTCAATGCAAATAACCAGAGAACAACAGCAAGACACCAGGTGATTCTTTTCCTGCAGAAAACCACGTGCACAGCACTTATGAAGGACTGGATTATCTTCCCTTCCTCTCCCTTTTTTCTCCCCCTCATGCCCTTCTTTCAAAGTAGGATCTGAGGTAAGAAAAACATAGGATAGAATAACGTACAAGGCAATAAAAAGGAAAAAATACATATCCCAAACTTACAAATTTTAAGAATCGGCAAAGCATCATTGTTAAAAAAAATAAAAAATCTGATCATTACCAGACTAGCGCGCCCCTCTGCAAAATGACAATGCTGGCTCGCACTAGGCAGCAGGCACACTGCATAGCAAGCCAAAGAGAGGAGGGGGAAAAGAAGCTTTAAAAATACTTCACAGATTGCCCACTACAAAATGATTATTGCACATATTCATGTATTACTATGTTTTAGAAAATAATTAGTTTTAATTACAGCAGTGAGAGCATGAGCAGGACTCTGGCGAATACGCTGGCAAGCTTTGCAGTGCTAATTTGCTAATATCTTTAGCATCACTGCAGGTTGAGACTATGGGTCTGCCAAAAAAACCTACCCAGCCATGTGCCATGCGAGTTTACAACTCTATGCTCAATATTCAGCTTTGAACTGCCGGTGTTTTTCATGGGCACATTTTCTTGTTTTTTCAAAGCACATTTGTAGCCCAATCAAGCCCTTAAAGTCATCACAACACATAAATCATAATTGAGATTTAAAAAAAAAAAAATTACTTGCAATACTTAAGACTTCAAGAATTGGAACAAAAAGCCTTTTTCAAGTGATGCAGCTGCAGAGAAAAATCTATTGGGATCAGCTAAAAATGCTGTTATTTTTATGTATGTGTGTGAAACCTCAACAAAACAGCCAAGCAATATGATACTGGGAAGCCAGCATCCACTAAGCGTTTGATTTGTATGCATTTTGCCCTTAGACTCTGTTGGAGGAATTGGGGCAGCTTGTGACCATTATGAAGTGAAGGATGGCAGCCTAACACATTTTAGTTTTGAATTCCACAGTTAAAAAAAAGTTATTTTTCTTTTAGACGTTTTTTAAAAATATATGTACAAAATGGTCAAATGTATGCCACAGTCTGGTTTCAAACTGGGATGCAGAACTGTTATACAAAATCCATTTTAACAGTTAACACATTTCATGCTGTGAACGCGCTAAAAAAGAAGTCTTAGTTTTAGTTTCAAAGCAACCAAAGATGACCCTTCCCCTCTAAAGCAATTTTAGAGAGGTCAAACAAAGCAAAGTTAACAATCACACTTCTTCACCAGAATTCTGCATGGCTAAATCCTCTGCTGATATCTCACTGTTATCTAGGTTGGCACATCGTATTTCTATTACAAATATAATAATTGTGCCCACTCCTGGTAGTCCTGTTTCCATCAGAATTCCTTTATAAAATCTCTTTTCCAGAGAGGTTTAAGTTAACATCTCATAAAGGGCAAGTAACTCCAGTCTGCAAATTACCACATGTATTCTGACTGTATTAATCATGTTTAGAAATGTAAAAATACGAATTCATTTTGGCTTTTGAATATTTCTTGTTGGCATATGTAAATATAACTATCAGGAGTTGGAGACAATTATGAAAAAAAATAATAGTTTCCCAAATTCTGTTTTACTTTTTGTTCTAAATTATTTACTTCATCTACGTCCTTTCTTTCTACCTATACGAGGAGAACTGCAAGGATTTTACTAGCAATTTGTAAGGCTGTCTAGTTTCCCTATAGCTTTTACCAAAGATGTTTCCACAGCTACTTTTCTATCCACTGTTGAAATGTTGTTCCATAACTTCTTGCAAACGTACTCTCCAGTGATTTGCAAACACACATTCCTTCCTTTTTTTAGCAAAGCAGTACAGCGAGAACATTGTTTTGACCCTTTCTGAGCAGTGAAATACTGTTATTCTCATGAAACTGCTAAAATAAGACGTGGTCTCTTTCTACACAGGTACTAATAATTCTGCGTGTGAAGTGCAGACCAAAGGATAAAACATTTTAGAGAGGAGGGTAACAGGGAAATCTTGACTCAAAAAGTGCTGTAGCGTACTGTGAATAGGTTTCAAGTACTAGCCTCTGGCTTATTATAAGAATTTAAGAGCTAGAATGATTTCAAAAAGCAAGTATGGGTCACGGTCCTGAATTAACTATTCCACACTGAATTTAATGTACTCAAAGGCAGATATTGACATGAGTAAAACTGCAGCAAAGTACTCTTTTTTGCTAAAGGCTGCTCTATCAGTCCCAGAAGATGATGAAATACTGTAGGAGCAGCAATACACAAACATTGTTTTTCTCTTTATTGCTAGTGCAATAACAAATCATACTCTACAAAACATAATATTACATCCTTTGTAAGACATTCCTTCCTCCCTTCCACCCCTAGCACTCTCCTTCCTAAAAAAAAGGAAGAAAAAGAAAAAGCAGCGAATTTGTGACTCGTGGAGTTTGGAAGAGGATCCCCACTGCTTTTAGGCTCACAGGAAAAATGGAAGAGGGACAACAGCACTGCGTAATGTCCTGCCACGAATGGCCGTCAGCCTCTGGGGAAAAGCACAGCCCAGGGCGCTCGGGCACCTTATCCGAAAGGGACGAGTGGGCCACCAAGGACCTCAGCACCGCATCTCCTTTCTGCCTACCAAGTCTCATCCGAGGGATGACAAGTGCCTGCGGTTTGGGACGCGGGCATCTCTGTGCCAGGAGCTGGCTTGATTTACAGTCACACAATGACCACTGGGTAACGGTCATCGCTTGTTTGGCGTATAGGTGATGGGATACTTCAGCTATTACCCACTGCTGACATCCTCCAGAAAGTTTATTTAAATGTGCATTATACAATAGCTCATACAAAGATATGCGTTAGAGCAAAAAAATAGTGAAATAAATGGAGGTTTCCATTTTTCAGAAAAATATAACCAAGCTGCAAAACAGAGAAAACCAATTAAGATTTCTAGAAAATGCTTCACATTCATAAATATGATTGCTTTCTCTATCAGAGCTTCATCCAAATAAATACAAAGTCAAATATATATAATATATATGAAAAGGTAAGTTGTATCTATTTTTAATGTTATTTTTAAAAGCATCCTTTTAATTCCTTTAGTGCAAATAACTTTTCCTAGAACTTCATGTTTTATATAAAGTATTACAATGTTAAAAATTCGTTGGGAATAATAATACCCAGAAAATGGAAGATGTCAGTAGGACAGAGGTAGTGAAATTAGGAAAGGATCCTTGTGGCAGTAAAGAAATTAACGTCTTTTTATTGCTTTGTTCACTTCCAGAGGTAGCAGAGATTATGAGTGCCAGTTTCTGTGCAAGCACAATATGGAAATCTGTGAGATCCAAACTCCATATTCTTTTTGAAGATAATTTTCACCAGAATTAACAAGGCTCACAGCGTGATATTATTATTTTATTTAGGTTGGGTTTTGTAAGTTTACTTTTATTATACACATTTTTAAAGCTTGAATTTAAAAAATAGGGGAAAAAAATCTAAAATATATATGGGAAATGTGAACTCATATAACAAAAGGACAGTGGAGGTTATACAATTTTTCTGAATGGCAGTTTGTTCCATAATTGTGAAGGAATTCTGGCACTTTTTCTTGAAACTTTTGTTATTGTTATGGATGGGATACTCTTTCAGAAGCATCTGTCTTCTTTGATCTCATAATTTCTGTGTTCCTAAACTGCTCTACATCAGCAGACGCTGGCGATCTGCTGTTTGATCCACAGTCACTGTTGAAGTACCAGGATGCATAACTGCAACACGATTTTCCTTTCAATTGTGACATTAATTAAAAAAACTAAAGAAAAAAAAGGATCAACTAGAAAGGAGGAGTTATAACTACTCCTAAAAATGTGTGGCAAAACCAGTGTTAGGTGTACTGAAGCTCCAAAACCATATGAAAACAATTCCATCAGCATCAGCAATTTTCCTCTATTTTAGAGTAAAACCTAAAAGCGCATTTGATTAAAATGAATATAACCAAAACCCACCCGCCTCCCTCAAAACAGGCAACACAACTGCACTCTCGAAAACCCAGACAGTTCAAGCCCATAAGGAGGTATCACCTGCAAGTTCTCCACCTCATCAAACGCACCTCATCAAATGCAGGGCCAGAGCTGACCCTGAAGTGCTCCCCCAGCTCAAGACATTATCATTTTAAGTGCTGTATTTACACTTGTCTCAAACTCGGCCCTTCATTTCTTTGACCCAAGCAGAAGGATGAGTCAGGACAGGGGGAAATGCAGCATTCCCACTGCGTGTGCCCCCAGCAGCATATTCACACCTAATTTTCTCTTTTTCTTCCCCCTGTACCAACCCCGTCTGTGTGCTCTTGGCGGCTGGCTGCATGAAGCAATCTAGATGCATGCCCGCTGACACACAGAGGAAAAGAGGTGCACTGAACTCTAGTTCATCTCGTACTTACTTTCCATTGGGTAATCTTTGAATTAATAAAACTGGAACAAAAGAAAACCTCACAAATGCACTGGCAGAAAAAACCCTGATAAATGTTTAAATTATTAAAAATCCAATATTTCAGAATGCATAACACAATAAAAAGAGTATGACTACCCCATACAAAAGACTGCTAGGATAAATGGCCTTGCATTGAACAGATTTCCACTGTATGAAATAACGAATGGCTGAATTATCTGAACAAAAAAACCTCTGTGAATCTTCCTTTAAACTGGTTATTCCTTAGGAATACATAAATCTTCTTAGGCAGGGCACTCTGCCATCTGTTTGCTGTTGGTTATTTTTGCAGCTCTGGGGGCCAAAGGAAAAGGGGGAAAAATTACTTCTGCTAATAGCAAAACAGAATTTATAGCACAGTTTCAATGCTCAGAAGTAATTTTATTTGAGCAAGCCAGACAAAACACATAACTACACAAACGAAACATAATATTACCTGGGACAGCTCTGGTGGGGGAAAAGCAAGCTATTATCTAATGGTCTTTTCAATAGCTCTTCCCTCTTCATCCAGACGGTGAAGTGTGCTGTCTGGACTAACCAATGGCTTCCAAGCCAGCACTGGAAAAAGCCTTTTTTTTTGGTTTTCCTTTTCTTTTTAAAAAATCTTATTGATTAACAGCTTCCTTCCTGTTTCTTCTGCTAACTAAAACCGTAAGATAATATTCTTGAAAAATAAGACACTGTTAAGTGTCTCAGGAGCTCCTCTGTAGAGGAAAGAAACCCTCTGGATACTAGACACTAGAATCTCACAGTGGCCATTTTCTGCCCAGGAAGCAGGGAGATACAAAGCTGACAGGGAGGAAGGACAGGGAAGGAGGCAAAGGATGAAGGAACGAAATAGGCTAAGCGGGGCAGAGAGGAAGATACTGAAACACAGGCTCTTAGTAAGATACAATTTAAGTAGTAAGGCATCTCTAAAGAAATAAACAAAAGTAGAAACAAAACGAAGAAACAACATGAAATCACCTTAGCACAACCTATCCAGTTTTCAGAAAAGCTTCAAAAACCCCAACATTTCAAAAAGGGCTAAAGTAATCAGTAAAGCATGCACAGAAACTCCATAACTGGAATAAGTATTCCGGAGGATCCACTTCAGGGTCACTGAAACTCCATCCAAACCCACCCCAGTCAAAGAATTGATCTTTACTGTTCGTATCGTGATGGAGGATAATTGTTAGGAGCTCAAGCTGAATACGGACTATAAAGCACATTTCCACAGAACTACATTTACCCGTCTTCAGTCACACACAAAGATGCAAATAATTCTAAATTCACAAGTCATGATATGAAGGATAAATCCAGAAGCTACATTGAATATGCTTTTTTTTTGCAAAAGGATGCTATGATTAAATTTCATATACTGATATTTAAATAAGTAAATGAAGAAACCTTATATATGGTTATATGAATTTTAGAAACAGTAAATATGGCCTATGTTTTCAGAACAGAGTAACTATTTTAATTGCTCAACTTACAGCATCTTCAACTCAGAGCAGGTGCACATCTCTTTTTTTAAACCAGTACCACATTAAATATCTGAAATTGCCATCTTAGGAAGCAAGACATTGAAAATCAACAGCAGCCTCTTAAAAGATGAAGTTTTTCTCCTTCCCCCTCTTGCAGACACATACACACAAATATACATACACTTGCCAGTCAACACCTACGTCAAACTGGGTCCGAGTGTTGCTGGAACTGTTCAAAACATTGTACTCATCTACATGCTGTGCAAAAGGACTTAATGAAAAATGTATGAGTTACTGTACAAAAATATGCGAATACCTTAGCCTAGTTTCAAATCACTCCAAACTGCCCAACAGGGGTGAACCGAATGAAGAAGGCTATCCCTCTGCCACCAGCCCAGGGCTGGTACCGTTAGGCAGATTTATGGAGGAAGGCCACTGCTGGAAGGTTACCCACCATTACCTGTTGAACTGTTCACCATGTTAGGTGCCATGCTGTAAGGAGGAGCCTGCGGGTTCATCAAGCCAGAGCTGTTGTTCATCGGCTGAGTGTAGGGGGAGCTGGATCCCATAATACCGCTCTGATTCATGGCAGGAAAATTGCCTTGCCTACGAGAAGAAAGAGCACACACACGATGTCTCATTACCTACCTCATTGCTGAAGATGCTGTGGTTTGTCATAGAGTACATCTCCTATTGTTTGCAAATAGCTAAGGAGAAGGCACGCAATTAGTTCACTTTACCTACATGGGGAGCTTTGAATTAGTCTTGATTAGTTACCGTATATCTGAGACAGAATTGGACTGAACACAAATTTCAAGAGATGTATGCAGTGTCTTTTTACATCACAACCAATCAGCAGAAAAATACAACTCATATTATTTATCCTATGAGTTGACAGCAATGTGATCAGAAGTCAGAATTAGAACCGAGCGTTGGCATAAAAAAATACCAGTGAATTGCAATTTTGACCATGTAATAGAAATCCTTACCTGCCATAGCTTAAAAAACTGAAATGAGCAGAAGAAAAATGGGTACCATAGAATCTGTTTCAGATTTCTGTATCTGATGTTATTGCATTGAATACAATGTTCATCTTTTGTACATGCCATCTATGTCCAATCTTTCAAAAAACCACGTACTTTGTTGAAACAAAAAACCTCAGCAGAACTATTTTGGTTTTGAAAATTAATCACATATCTGTATAATGCTTTCATAACTGAGACTTAAGTTTGTCTGAAAAACTGCCCTGAATGAAGCCCTTACCTAATTCTTCATATCTTCAGATGTGAAGATCTTCAGACCAAATATTTTTGAAGGCTTAACCTTATCTACTCTTAAGTTCTAAAAAGTATCTAAGTACGCTTTGTACTTGATTTATCAAATTCTATAGATAAACTGAGGCATAAGGAAGAAAATAATCCAATCCAAGTAAGCAGAATAATAATGCATGATCCAACTTCAAAAATAACCTTTTATTCTTTTAATCCTTAATACAATTATTTACCTTTTCTTGGTAAAGCTGAAGACTGCACATATTATGATATGTAAGTGGATATAGGCTTACACATATAAAATCATATATATACATAAAAACACATGCAAAAATATACTTACTCGTATATTCA